>NC_068951.1:22436454-22754454 GCF_026419915.1 Harpia harpyja | reverse complement strand
TTTGCACACCTTAAATATATATTAAAACATTTGTAGCAAACATGATTTGGGGAGATGTGCAAGAACTGGAGTTTTTAATGCATAATTGCCTTTTTTTTTTTTTGAGAGAGAGATTTCAGATGAAACTTTTGCTCATCTCTTTGGACTGGAAGTTTTCTGTTCGAGACGTAGCATTCCTATGTAGCAAATACTTCACAAGTGCTACTGCCATTACTGTTAATCCATAGTTCTAATACAGATTAATTTGGATGTTGACATTTTTAACATAAATTGGATAGTGATGTGTACATAGAGGATAAGGATTTATAAACGTGGTCTTCACCTAAAACTGCTAAAGAGAAGCCCTTTGGACACTTGTTCACTTCAATTTATTAATTTTTATGAACTTTTTTTTTCCTTAGACTCAAGATTAACCCTTTTTTCCTTGCCACTTCAGTTCCTTACACGATGAAGTCACGCATTTATGAAATCTTTTATTTTAGGCTTCTAGGCTGACTGAGGCAGTGTTCATTTATCAAATCTGCACCTGTCACATAGTAGGATTCCTACAACTGATGAAATAGGAGGGTAGCTTTATCCGGCAAAACACAGGGCCAAGTGGGTAATTAGTTGGGAAAAAGGTTGAGCATGTTGTTCTATCCAGCAGGTCATTGTGGAGTGTATGAAAGAATGTGAGATGGCTAAATATGTGTTTAAACTCCCATTTAGTTGATTGAAGGTATGCTTCCAGTAGCATTTCCAGATTATACCTTGCTGCTTTCTTTGGTTTATATGGCAAGGTGATAAAGATAAGTGAGATTTCTCTTCCATGTTGTTTTCTAGTGGTTTCTGAGTAATTTCTTGAACTGGCAAATGGGGTGCTAAGAAATGAGGAAAGACATTTTGGTGCTGAAAATCCCCCCACATATATAATTCATTTACAGAGAAGGTGGGCTTTTTGGTAGGCTAAATCTTGTGTCTTAGCACAAGCAGCTTAGCAGCTCCATCTTGACTTCAGACAAGGGCTTAAAGCATAAAAAAGCAAACTTTATAACTGAAGAACCATGCAATCAATATGAAGTGTTGGATGCCTTTTACATAGCACACAATATTGTATTTTATTCAGTATTAAAGATTCTAGTTCCATGTTATGCCACAAACAGCTCCAGGGCTTCCTTGTTTTGCTGAAGAAGTTTATACAGAAACTATTTGTATGTTTACCCAGAAGCTATTCACCCAATGCTTATGGGCACCAGTATAGTACAGAAGTCAAACTTCAGTGTCCTTGTGTTTAGTTCAGCAAAGGCCTGTTTGGATAATGAGAAGAGCTGAAAATGCTAATGCCATGACTGTGTACTGATCACTAATCCAAGTTCAGGGCATCAACTCTATTTAGCAAATTCTTCAAATGTGTGCCTAAAATTCATTTGAAGTCAATGGCATGTAAGCACATGCTTAACTGTACTCAAGGACTTCCCAGTGCCTGGCCCAAATCTGTAGAAAGAGACCAACCTACCCATGGCAAAAGTTGGTTACATGCATGTCTTATTGAGCCAGCTGATTTATTAGTACTGACAGAGCTCACAGAAGACTTGCTCTTCTGTTGGTACACCATACATTAAGATAATCAGCTGTGATTATAAACTGACGTAGCCAGTTTAAAAAAAAACAAACCCACAAACTCTTTTCAGTCTTTCATCAAATACTATTTTGCTGAAGCTGACAGAAATAAATGAGAGGCAGGCATGCTATGAATACACTTACCCTCTTTTAAATTTGTCTGTGATAATGAAAACTCACATCCTTCCCCATTGACACAAAGAGCAGACGTGCTTTTTGCCTCCAGACTTGCTGAGCTGACAGTCTCTGTTACTTGGTCTGTGCTATCAACCCATCATCTGGTCATATTTTTATTCTGCTGGCAAATCTGCACCATCTAGGTAGTTGATGGGAAAAGTCCAGTTTTTGTTTCTGCTGGCACTTCATCTTCCTGTGATATATGTACGTTTATGATCACTGTTTTTTAATTTCTTGTTTTCTGTTTAATGTGCATGACAAGGGGACGTGTACTCATGGCAGTGGGATATTAGCCTTTGCAAGCACACAGGTACGGGAACTTTGAAATAAACGCCTGTTTATTGGTGGGTTAACATATACTGAAAAGTTAAAAATGATAAATTTTCTAGGATTTTTTTTTTTTGTCATTGTATACGTGGGAAAAGGCTTCTGTTCTAATGTATTTTAAACACAGAGTAAGATCTTTGCAGCTCACCTCTCCTCATGCAGGAGTCTCCTGTGGCAGGAGAGGGGAGCAGGGGCAGGTGGGAAGGGATCCTCACTGCCTGCTGGCTGTCACTCTGCCTCTATCTTAGTTTTAATGATTTCAGCTGAAGGGGGAAAAGGATGAGTCATCCATCAGCTTATTGTAAGACAGTGTAGACAGCTGTAAATATATCCTGTCTGGAGATTTGATTCCAGTAATCAGCACAAAATAACTTTTGACATCACAACACAGGGTAACTCTGAGCCTGTCTCGCTGGAAAAAAGCTGTGTGGGGGGGGAAGCGGGAAGGGATTAATGGTGCTGAAATAGCAAAGGGTAATATTCCTTCTTGTGTAGACCGTGTGTGTGTGTTCCTGTGGTGTTTGTTGCCTTCACAAACTACATGGAAACAATTAACTTGTAGACTTTTGCTCTGGGCTAGTAGCTTAACGCAGCTTTCTTTTAAAAAAAAAAAAATAATAAAAATCTAAACATGAGGGTACGGCAGTTGCTGTGCCTGGGGCTAAACTTGTGGCATGGGGAATGGGTTTCTCACAGTACATTTCCTAATTGTAGACAACTTGGGTTGAAATCTTGAATTTAGCTTGCAGAAATATTTGAGAAGGATGTGGCCGAAATAGGATGTGTATTTAATTTTTATGAGCAAGGCTTTTGTATTTCTGTGGTTAAAGAATTACATGTCTCCATTTGAACTTTGAAATAAGTGGAAGTGTGTGAAGTGAACCAGTTTCCCCTGCGTACCTTGTGTTTGTTTATTTGGAGTACTCAAATCTACCAAGGTGTTAAAGCAATATAGCTGCTTCCAAAGGCAGATTAGAAACATGGCCAAAAGTGAGGAATAGCATGAAGGTTTGACATTATTTTCTCTGGCTGCACAACAGCCATACGGACAACAAATATCCAGGGTAGACTGAATGAGGAAGAGATTGCACTCTCTCAATGTACCTATGGCCAGCTGCAGCTTTCCTTCAGGAACAGTATTTTAGCAGTACGAGTGTTTATTAAAGCCCCTTTTCCTTTCTGAAGCTACTGGTGTGGTTAGGATCACTCCATAGTAACCCTGTCCGAAACAGGAGTTACAATTGATATATCTTCTTTTATCCAATATTAAGAATTTCTTAATCTGTTAAGTAAGTGCACAGAGTAAATTAGGGATTTTGCATTCATTTGAAAAAGGCTAATTTGTAATGTCTCATGCAAACCAACTCTAGCAAAAAGCCCCAGGGAGCATATGTATACTTTGTTTTCATGGCTTTATCAAATGGATCTGTAGGTTGGAAGCTTTCACAGTACAGAACAGAAAAAGCAGGTTACGTCTCTGCCTGGCATATGGAAATGAGATTTAAGAAATCATTCAGTCATGTCTAGATTTGCTGCTTTGAAATGGAAATTGGTTGCAAAACAAAGATGTTGCTTTTATATGGGTCTCTGATAGTCTTGCTAGTGCTGCTCCAGGAGGCAGGAATGAAGTGTAAGATACTAAAATAACAAAACCACCAAATCCTCTTTTTTCCTTTCAACCTAGCTGTATGTAGTCCATCTTCAAAGAGTTGTTGCTTCTGTCATAATCTTCTCAAATTAACATAAAGTCTATAGTTCTGCTAAACAAATGTTTAAAATATTCACAACAAACGTACATGCAGTAGGATCCACATACATGGATCTGGAAGTAGGTAGCCTGAAAATCCTGCCTGGCTTGTGGCTCCCAAGGCTTCCATGCCTTCATGAGCCCCTGAATTCAGTGTACCGGTACTGGCAGTCCTGGGCCCCAACTATTGTGTGTGGTTCAAGACAAGCAGGAAACTGAGGTCCTAGACTGGGGTTTTAAGATGCTTATGTCCTGGAACTAATTAGTGTCTCTATGGGAGCATATATGAGTTAATCAGCCCTACTATGGGGGGGTGGTGGTGGTGGTGTGTGTTTCTCCTTGTTTTCCTCCAAGTTTTTGGAACCTAATATTATAAAATGTAATTTTAGGTATTTTAGTGTTTGCATTCCTCCTTGAAGCAGGAGCAGGTCTGAAGCAGCTCTGCCATACACTCTGTTGCTGGGGGCAAAGTACAGGTGACTGCAGCCAGCACAATGCTGTTAATAAAGAACAGGACTTGAACCGGCCAGAGCATCAGTCCTCCCTCATACATAAAGTACAAATAATGAAACATTTCCTCTTCTGACTCGTGACTTGAGTGTTTTTCATGCGTTAAAAATTTAAAAATAAGAGGAGGGTGTGATCGTGTGTGGTCTGAGGAAAGAGATTCACCAGTTTCAATATTGAAAGATGTGCGTTAACTGCTGAATCATCCTCTTGGGCATCCTTTGAACTTTAATGTAGCTGAAGTGAACATACCTTTTCTGTGCGGTATAGCATAAATATGGTATCTTTCTCTAAGAGCTTAGTATTTAACATCAATTTTTGTTACTTTTAAAAATTCATTTAGAAGTTTATAAATAAGCAGCACCTGCTGGTTAATTATTGGAATTAGCATGTGAAATACATGCTCTTTCCCAAAGGGAATTCTGGACGAGCACTTTGAAGTTTATTCTTTGTGCAGCTACCTTTTTTTTTTTTTTTTTTGGATGACTTGAAAGGCTGCCAGCTTCTCTGCTGATTCAGAACAAGCTGATAGTGTTCTCACTCTCTGCTGCAGAGATATCTGTGTCTTTGGTGACTGGCCTGAATGAATTAATGCAATGTTTATGGGGTAGAGTCTGTGAAGCCAGTGCAGAATAATTTTTAGAGAGCAGCAGTCTCTCTTGCCATGTCAAATCAAACAAACAAAATAGAAGTATATTTCATATACTTGTAATTAGGATATTTCAGTGAAGAGTGTGGTGAGTGTTACTGCTAAGAAAGGTCATAATTGGGTGGAGATCAAGAGCTTAGTATTTCTGTGTACTTTCCAGTAATTCATACATTAGCTTGAGCTGTCAGTAGAAGTGGTGTCGTGGCATGTGCTTCTTATGGCTGTTGACAGAATCAGTACCCTTGTATCCATGTCTCGTTTTATTTTTGGAAAAAGCTTTGACTTGAATGCTATTAAGTTTATTTAATATAATGGAAAACATGCAGAGTTATTGTAAACAACTGTATGAAATTTGAAACATTCAATTATTTTTTATTCTTATTTCTTTTTCTTGGCTGAGATGACTGTTCTACTGTACTGTGGTCTACTTATTGTTTTAAAAACCTGGGTATGAGTTGCAGTCAAAAGCACAGCAAAATTTGTGTTGTTTTGATTCCTAGTGGTGTAATGCGGGAGGTAATCCTGCTCTCATTGATATGTCAGTAGGATTTGCAGTAAGTGCTGGAGACTTGTTTGAAAGCTACTTCCGTTAGTTATTTCACCAGCTCTGGGCCTGGCATCTCCTCTTCCTTGAGGGCACGTTGCCCTTTTTCTTAGTGTTTCCAACCCTTCAACCTTTTACTTTCAGCTGATGTCTTGTAGCTCTGTGTATTTGGAGTAGTGGTTATATTCTAACACTCCAGGTGTGTTGCTATAACTGTGGGTAACTTTCATCCTTCTGATAACCAAGGAAACAAGTTCAGGAACTTGAAATTGTATCACCCTGCATCTTAAAAAAGAGAAATTATCAGATTGGGATTTACAATATGTTTTTTGAAGGGTGTTTGTGTCTGCTTTTTCTCCTTTATTAAAAAACAATTTATCACCGTAAGATTTTTTTTTTATTGATAGCTGCATTTAATTGTTGTAAGTTTTGAAATTTATGATTAGACAGCTTGCATTAAAATGTCTAGTGTTTAATTTGATGTTAGGGTTGCAATTGTGTGCATGCAATGTTGGTGGTATATCTTTAGTATTGGAATTGGATTTTTAGTATTGCAAACAACTTTTGCTTCAACAGTAGAGCTATGCCCTACAAAATGCTTTTGTATAGATATGTGATACAGTGATAGAGGTTTTGCAAAATTTGTGTTGTTCTTTTATTCTATTAAAATGCAGCCCTTAACATTGTATCAATATAGTCTGATGATGATTCAGGATACTTGTGCAGCAAGTTTGAGGAAAGAAATGAAGTCAGTGAAGTGCCACAGATGAAGAAGCAGGTGTAGTCTGTGCAAAGATGATGTGCTGGTTTCCAGGGAGAGTGGTGTTCTTGGAGACTGGGTCCATCCCTCTCTATTTGTGATCCAAGATGGTGAAAGCTCAGTGGTGTATGGTTGTAGACCATCAGATTTTTTTCTTAAAATTCTGGGAATGAGAGTGTGAGAAGGAATCCAATACAGGTCATGTGTATTTGTATACAGACCAGGAAGACAGTCTCAGAGAATAAATCTGGTTTTTATGAACGAGCACCTGTTGCTTTACATGGAAGCAATAATCCTGGAGCAGCTGCTGGTTAGGACTAGTAGTATCAGCTCTCGGGCCCCACTGTTAGCACAATGTGTTTAAGACCCCATGGATGAACTCACCGATCTGCTTTATGATAAACACAGGCCTACTTCTGTCTTTCCCTTCCAGCCTCTCTAGAGGACAAAAAGCCCCACAGTGTTTTAAAGCGAATAAATCTATATATTTCTGTTTCTTGAATCTGATTTAAAAAATGTCACAGCATAGAAAATTGTCAAATGTGAAAGACTTCATGTTGCAGGTTGTGCTGCTGCTCTTGTGGGCTGAACTGGCACTGGCAGGAAGACAGGACTTCAGGAGGTCCTGATTTAACAGGGACTTGGAAGGCTGGTGGCACTGATAAGCCCTTTAAAACCTATTTTTAGGCTAGAAATACTGAGGAAAGACCGACACTGTAGTCTTTTGTGGTCAGCCTTTTCCCATCTTTCTCTTTATGCCAGCCCAGTGGCTGTTTTGCTTGCAGATTGATTGCATAAAATGAGGAAAAAACCAAACCCACAACACTTTAAGCTTTTATAAAATCTAATAAAACCACAGAGTTATTTCTGTGTAATCATGGGGAGCATGCTTCTGAAACGAGTTACGTTTTTTCCTGTATCCTTTTTTCCTCCCCTTAAAGTGCCTGAAGATGACATTCTGAAGATGCAAGTATCCTTACAAGGGTTGTGCAACTTCTTGTTAATGTCATTTGTATAAACTCACATGGCTGCTATCTTTGGGTTATTTTATTTGAAAAAATTGGACTGATAAGTCCCAGGTCAGATCCACCAGCCAGGATCAACCCTAGTCAGCTTCTTGTGGTCCACTGCTCCTTAGCAAAATGCTATGGGGGAAAGAGGCAGCAGGTCATAAATGTCTCTGCTGCCACAGTTTGCATGGGTTTCCCAGGAGCTGATACTTGGCCACTTGTGGGAAGCTGTACTTATGAGATGCTGTTCTTATAACCATAGTAACACAGTCTGTCTCTCTTCCATTCCTGTACCTGTGTAGAGGTCTAAAATTGTGTGGCTTAGATAAGCAGACACATGTATTTATAAGCAGAAAATCAGAGGATACTACTTCCTAACTGACCACTGCTTTTTTTTAATGTGCATTTTGAAGAAAATTCCATATACATATGTATATATGCAAATACAGAGAATATGTGTGTGTATATATGCATGTGCACACCCTCTCAGTATCGATATCATAAAACTTCAGTTGAGGCACAGGACCAGCAGAGATACTCCCCAGCGCCTCCAGAAGAGACACTTCATTCTCGGAAGAGTCTTCCCAGCCCTGGTGTAGCTCACAAGGAAGCAGTTCTTACTAGTAAGAGTGCTGTGGCTTTCTCGGTCATCTAAAGATCACAAAGGACGTCATAGTCATGTAAGAGAAGAGATTAAAAATCCCCTTTCCCCTCCTCCTTCTCTCCCCCCTGTCTCTACTTCTCTTTTTTGTCTGTTTTGGTGTGTGTCTGCGTAACGAAGATCTATTTAAAATTTTTGAGGGGTGGGGAAGGTTGGTTGGTTGGTCACTGATGTTGACTCAGAAGGCTCCTCCTTTTGTAAAACGTGAGCTTAAAGCTGTTGCCTGCCCAGGTCTATCCCAAAGGACGGGTTGTGTCCTAGCAGAGCTAAATGCCACGGACTCTGGAATAGTCTCTACCACTGATGGGTCTTGAGGTGAAGAGCATTTTCCATGGGAGTTTTCTTTCGTCCAAGGTCAGTTATTACTCTGAAGCATAAGCAGAAGGTATTTAAGAACTGTTAGAAATAAATACACTGTTTCTTCAGTCTAAGTTAGATGGAAATCCTCATGTGGAGGTTTTCCATCACTCCTCCTTTCAGAAGTTCTGGAGAACCCCAGTGTTTCTGTAACTTGGGCTATAACAGATTTGTTAGTTTTTCAAGACAAAGTATTTATCACAGTATCATTAGCCCCAGTGATTGAAACAATACACTTTGGAATGTACATAGATGAATAATTGTAAGCGATGCTCAGGTTATATCAGCAGAAAATAAAATCAGATTCATAGTTCAGAAAATGGAGTACCCATTACATAGTACGCAGTCTTTCGGGAGTGAGCTGTCTGTCTTGTACTGCCCAGGATGAGAACACCTGGCCTTGACAGAGAGGATGTCTCTTGTTGGCCAGAGCAAAGTAAGCTGGTGGATGCATCTCCTGAGCCTCAGAAGTGATCGAAAGGTGAGGCCACTTTCTAGAGAGCTTGTTTTAGGGCATTCTGGATGTTTGCCTGCAGATGATAAGCCTTTGTCAGTAAGCATCTGCTGTCAGAAATGCAGTGGTGTTCTGCTGACTTCAGTAGCAGCAGATCAAGCCCTGTCCTGTTCGTAACAGCTGAAGCTCCGTTTTCTACCTCGCTTCCCAGTCTGGCAGCATCTGGTGAGCATCTGCGTGCTTTGGGTTGGAGCCACAACAATGAGGCTTTTGTTGTATCGAGTATTTTGGGAGAGGAGGAGGCTGTGTGAAAGTTAGTTTTGGGTAGTAGCTCATCACTGTTAGCGTGTTTCCTGTCACCCTGTGGTTGATGTTGCTGATGCAGTGATATGTTGCCTGGTAAGGAAAACGTGAGCAGTTTTTTCACAAAGGAAATTAAATGGTGTAGAGGAAACAATTCTCTGGAGCTGTTTGTGGTCTCCTTAATGAGATTTGGGCAAACTATAGAAATAGGCCTGATGAAGTAGAGCTCTTCCTGCCTCTCATCTGTGGTAGTTTACGATTCAGCTATGGGTTTTTTGCATTCAGTTGTCTCATTTGGTCTCCTACTGCAGCCAGGTTTGGAGACGCATGCTGATTAAATTATTTAGTAGTAATAGGTCTGAAGCACTCGCATATAAATTTGCAAGAATAATAAAGAAGTCAAATCGTATTCCAGGTGGGAAATAATACGTTGAGTAGATGATTCATAATAACATGAGCTCTTAAAACTTTCTCAGAATTGGGGGAGGGGAGGTAGTTTGGAAACCCAAACTCTAAATGTCAAGTTTATTGCTTGTTGAAGTTAATATTTATATATTAGTGATAGTAATGTATCCCATAACCGTGCTATGCTGCCAAGTTCTTTTTTTCGAGTTAAGCAAAACTGTTTAGTACCCGTAGGTATCAAAAAGCAGCGCACAAAAGCAAACCATTAAAAGTCTGTGCTTGTGTTTGCTCTCAGCCCGTTCCTTATTACAGAGATAGCCCAAAGCTGGGTTGGTACCTGTTTGGGGTGCGGGTTAGGTGGTGTTTGTTGTTGTTGTTTTTTCCAGATCGTATAGTGGAAGTGTCTGATGACTGAGAGTGGGGACTCCTTTTGCTGGATTGCCAGAGGGCCTTTCTGCTGGTCATGCTGCTGTCCCCTATCCTCCCTCAGTGTCCCTGCACGTGATACGGGAGTGGGCGCAGTCTGTGCCCACCTGATCTCCTTCTAGTGCAGTGCTTAGTTGGAGATTTCTTTCTTCATGCCTGTCAAAACTTAGTCTAATTCAGCTTTTAAGCAGTCAGTGAGATTTCTACATTTAAATGTTTTAACGAAGTCAGAACAGACAAATACTGATTTTTATGGTGAAGGCTGAGTAAATTCTACCAAAAGCTGAGAAGGTACGATGGGTGGTGAAACTGCTTATTAATGTATTTATTCCCTATTTACTGAATGTTAACAGTTGTTATGGTTTGTTTTTTTTAAAAAGGGAGTGATTGGGCAGCCAGCATGAGCACTGTTTTCTTTGATCCTGGGGTTGCACCCCGCTGTCATGCGGGACCCCGGGGAGGAAAGGAGTGACGGTTCCTTCCTAGAAAGCAGCCCCGTCTGCTCAGCCAAGGGGGTGGAAGGCGGCGGGAGACACAAGCCCAGAGGTGAGCTTGAGCTCCGCAGGACTCGGGTGGCTGCCAGGCAGAGCAGGAGGCTGCTGCATGGCCAAGGTCTGTGTGTCCGAGGTACTGGAAGAAATAGCTTCTCTGTGGATTTGCTAGGGGGGATTTGTTCCAACGCAGAAAACTGCCGAGTTGATTAGCAAAAGGCAGGCTGGGAAGAAAGGACCTCCACTGCCAGACCATGGCAGGAGGTTTCTTTGCAAACCTTTTAACCCAAACTGTTTTACCTATGGAAGCCAAATTTCTTTATTTAACATTATCTTGCTCTGGTGAAACAAGGCTTTGAGAATGAGGTTTTTCTGTGGTACTTCTGGGATGCTTACTTTAGGGTAAGGGTTTGGGAAGATTTTCCCCAAAATATTTGCAGGCTTGCACATCTTTTTCTGTGGGTGACCATATCTATTCTAGTGTACCTGTCCAAGGGTTTTGTCCATTTAGTTTTGAAGTTAATGTTCCTAGTGGGTGGGGAACTTCTGGATTCTATCTGAAAAGTGCCTGGCTGAAGTCCTCATACTGTTAAGCTCTGTGGGAGTTACCTTGGGACTATAATTTGTCCTCCTGTTCTGTTTTTTTATAAGACTTTTCTCTTTCACACGCTGCATATTTTACTGCGTTCTCACACAACCCAGTATTTTGGTAGTGCAAGTGCCTTTTCCTGAGATAAAATGAAGACTTCTTTTCCTTTTTTTTTTTTTTTTTTTCTTTACATAGTAGTGGAAGATAAACTCTCCATGTGGGCTAATAGTGGGTATTACCATTCAGTTTAGAATATGCTATACTGCCTTTCCACTCCTTTTAACATTGCATCAGTTGAGACTAGAACAGGCATCCAAGAGAAAAACTTGAGATATAAGCAGGAAGAGACGAGGGGGTGGTTATATTTCTGTAGCTCTTACAGAAAGGGT
This sequence comes from Harpia harpyja, assembly GCF_026419915.1. Classification (NCBI taxonomy): domain Eukaryota; kingdom Metazoa; phylum Chordata; class Aves; order Accipitriformes; family Accipitridae; genus Harpia; species Harpia harpyja. The sequence continues at coordinate 22,743,059 of NC_068951.1, read as the reverse complement.
GAGGGTATACTGCCTGCTAAGCTATACAATGTGTGGCCATTAATTTTTATCCAGAGGTAAAGACGACAGCAATGTACCCATAGTTAATTTTAGTCCGTTTTACAGTTTGGCTCCATTACCATTTCTGTTGGACCATGCTAGCACATAGAATTTATGTGATAAAAGCAGAGCTTAAATAAAAACAAAAGAAAAAAGGCTTTAAAAATATTTCACAATAAGCAACAAACAAAACTTAGGAATGACTGGTGTTTATACTTCTGTTCTTATGACAGTAGTTATTTTTGAGAGAAAAGCTTTTAGCGAGGAATCGGTTAGTATTTTCATTCCTCCAAAAGTAGAGGGGTTTTTTCAGGCTTGGTTGCCAATATTTGGGCATTAGGTATTACTCAGAGTCTATATGGAACATATTCTTTCCTTAATGATCCTAAGTCTTCAAGTAGTAAGGAACGAGTAATTTTTTTAAAACTAGAATGCAATTGGAAAAATAATGCTTTTGTAAGTGTCACCAACCTTAGCAACTTCTTGTTTCATAGTTAAACCCTATTATTTCCGTAAGTAGAATAACAAGCCAAAGATAAAGCATTTACTCCAAATATTTGATATCTGCAGAACTGGTGTGTTCATGTGATGAAGCAGTTGGCTTCAGCTGGTTTGTGGTGAGTATTACAGAAGATACTGCAAGTAAGGTATTTGACTGAGGTCACACTTGCTAATGAGTTCAAAGCAGAGCTTTGTCATGAGATTTAATGTCTGTATCCTCCAGAGAGGAGGGTAGGGATTTGTGAAAGGAAAGTAGGCTGCATAGAGCAATGAAAAGGTCTGTGGTGGTGCTGTAATGAAGTAGTAATTCATCAGCCTGGAGGCCAGCAAAGAGAAGGGTGGTGGTGGGGAAACTTGGCTGAAATCATGTTTGATGTACAATAAGTGCAGCTTTTCCATACATTTAGAGAATAATAGAAAAATTTTACTTGAAAGCTAACTCTTAACTTTTATAGTCTTAGTTAAACTTTCATTATGGCAGATCTGTGTGGAACAGCCAAGTACGTGGCTCTTCTCCGTCCCCATCTCTGTGCTGTGTGGGACTAGGAGGACTCTCTCCTCACTTGCCCTGCCTGCAGAGAAGCTCTCAACAGAAAAGGAAAGGATTCAATGGGGGAAAGTTCAGCTAAATCTCTTGTAAACAACAAAACTACAAATATCTGTCGTGAGGTTCTGGAGGTTAAAAGCCATAGCCCAGCCTGGAAGGCAGGAGCTGGGGCTGGTGGCTGGCTGTGTTACGCCTTGGGGTGGCTGTGCTGTGCAGGATGGTGTGTGGGACCGGAGCTGTGGGGAACTCGTAGCACCCTGGCAGCCTTTGCAGCAGAAGGAGAAGGGAGCTGTTACGGATAGAAAGATGAACAAGCAAAGAGGTTTGGACAGTCTCAGTGAGTACTGAATGTTTTCCTCATGGGAAGGGATTGGACTCATAGGTTTTGCTTTTTAAGGAATCAGAGAAATCACTTGGAGTTTATTTGCAGAGCACAGTAAATATAAATACTACCATTGACTTACAAAACAAGCGAGAACTGGGATGAAATTTTCCATGGCAGCTGGGCTTTCTCTGGGGCGCTGGCTTGTGCCAACCCCTTCAGAAAGCAGGGAGGGTCCTCTTGTGTTGAACTGTGTGGAAGGGGTGAGGAGGATGGAGTGAGCAGGGGTAGCTCTCCCACCTCGCTTCGCTGGCAGCATTGCCCCCAGTGTGGTCCGGTGGTTTCCTTGGCTGCAGTGGCTGCAGGATCAGGCCTCATGGAGGGCAGGAGGTAGAGGTACGTCTTGCGGCAGCTCCAGCGTGCAGTAGGACAGCGGGCAGTGGGGTGGAGAACCAGCTCGTTTGCAATGCTCTTCCATTGCTGGGCGGCACAGCTCACAATCCTGTATTTCTGACTTGAGAGTTTTGCTGTCAGATACCCACCGCGGTACAGACCAGCAGCTATTCAGATACAGAAGGGCATGACTGAAATGGAGAAGGATGAGCTTGTGCCCTGCCTAAGGCTGTACAGAAAAGGAGATTTAGTGGAGGAGGGGCATGCATAGCCAGAGCAGGGAAGGAGGAAAGAATCAATAGTTCATTAGATTTGTAGAGTAGAAGAAGGAGAGAAAGGATCAATAGTTCATCAGATCTGGAGACTTGGCTTATGAGATGTGGTTGGTTAACACAAGAATATTTTAGTGGAGTAATTGTTCACGTTCCATGTTTTAGCTAGTGCACATCATGCAACAGCTCATATCAGTATTTGTAAAAGAATATAGAAGTAGAAGTTAAGGGTAGTCAGCTTGCAAAGCCTAGTTTAGGGGAAGGCACCCCATTAAAGAGAGCTTGTCGACAAATACGAAATGATTTTTTGAGGTTCTTCAGCCCTCCTTCACCAGCGCTGTCTTCGCCATGAACAGCATTGCTCAAAATTCTGCAGTTTTCAATTAGGATTTCAGTGAATGTGAGTTTTGTCTGCAAGATTTGGCGTTGTGGTTTTAATAGTTTACAGCAGAGGTGAAAAGTAAATACTGTGTTATAACAGACAGATTTCAGACATGGGTGTGAAATTTTCTACAAAATGAGCTCACTTATTTAACACACATGGGCTAGAAGTAATGCAGTCATGCAGTTTCCATGATTATACTGTAGAGAAATAATAGCTCCTGTACTATAAAGGTGTATTTTTAGAAAGAAGGTTGCAAACATGCAATATTAGTTCGGACTGGCGCTTCATAGTGGATGTAAATAGTTTAAGTGAAAAGGGCTACTTTTAGTACAAAGTAGCTATTTTCAGTGGTTTTATTTATTTAAAAGATTGTGTATTGGCTGGCATTAAATGCTGATGGTCTCATTAGGGCCCATGAAAGCATGCTGTATAATAGCCACATGCTCTCACATCTTCTAGTAACACAAGAATTCTTTGCATTTAGGAGTATCAGTTGGCTTAAATATTCCTCTGTGTTCCCTTGCTGTATCCAGGGGAGAACAGTCAAGTTCTCATGTTAGCTCTGCAACAGGAGCTCCAGCAGTGTCTGTGAGAACTGGAAGCAGTCCCTTTGCCTACATGTGGCTCTGTAAGACATTCAGCAGTTAACTATCATTTGCTTTCAGATGAAATAACGCAGCTAGCCTTTTTAATGGCTACAAATTATGAGAGCTTCAGATTCAGAGTTCCCTATAGCCCTCTAAGCTGATGAGTGTACTCCTGTCCTCCGTGCATGAATAATGCATGACCTTGCTAGCTTTAGTAAGATACAGTTAATTCTCTTGGCCTTTAAGGGTTTTTTCTTCCCCTGTTATTACTTAGCTGCAATCCTGTTTGAAGGGAATGAATTAACTGGATCCAGTCTACAAATGCTAGTGAATTTAGGAGACAATTACATTACATGGATAAAGCAGCTCCAGTGTTCGAATTCTTCAGCAGAGATGTCTCTCTAGACATACTAAATGTCTCTCTTGTGCCATGGACACAGTTGGTATACCAATATTCAGATAACTTTGTCTGTAGAGCTTTATTAGATCTTGGTGAAACCCTCTGGGCATTACTGTACGAGGGAGGGGAGCACCCAGCGCAGTAGGCCGGGCAGAGCCTGGAAGATGCACACTTTGGGGCAGGTGACATGTTGGGAAACATCTGCAGCTGGTTCCATGTGTGCTCCCATTCAGGCCTGACCCTGCCAGTTGGCATGGCACAGAGGTACGGGCAGGGCTGCTGTTTGCAGTCCTTTTTGTATTTCCATTTTGTATGTTTGATACCATTTCTGAAGGTCAGAAGACTGTGTTGAAACACTGATGCACCCTTCTTAGGATGGCTAGGGAATAGAGACTTGCTTTTCTGTCTTTGTTTATCCGGATGGAATATCCTTTTGAATGTCTTAAAGCTTAAATCTGTTCTTCCCTCCTTTAAGCAGCACAGCTGTGGAGAGATTTTTGGCATGCTCTGTTAATTCTGGCAACATATTCTCTCGACGTTGAGTAGGTAAGGCAAAACTTGAGAATGGCAGGGATTGACAGTGCACCTGCTAAAACAGACTGCTTTTTATAATCTGTAATTCAAATGTTTATTTTAAAAGGAAATACTTTGGTTGGCAGGCTGTAAAGTGTGTGTTGACAGCTAAGTAAGCCTAAGCCTATCTGGGTAGCAGGAGGTAGAACCAGGTTGTGACATGTTGTGCTTTTTCTCAAGATGCTATATTCAAAAATTTTTCAGCTAGTTCACTTGATTTGCTGACCTGCGTACAGAATAACTGAACCCTAACAAAATGATTTTTGATTCATGAAAAGCTGTAGCTGGACTGGAACATTAGAATACTTCTGTAGTATCTAGTGACATTTACATACAGTCCTAAAACAGTAGAGAATAGGTGAGATTTATTGGTGTAGCATGCTAGCAGCTCAATGCTGGATCTTAGTTTTTATTCATTATATACTATATTGCATCAATTTATCATTATTACTGTTATTGACAGGCCAGAGGTGGAGGGCTGGATTCTCTGCTGGTATGCAACAGCCCAGCTTTGGCTTGATCACATTGCTACAACAAATGCTTAGGTAGTAAAACTACCTGAGTTTGTGCCATGTAGTCAGACTCTTTCTGTTGCATCCAATTGGTTTGAGTAGTTTTCTTGCTAGGAAATTGTTCTACGTGCATTGCTGCTGCCTTCCCTTCCATTGCTGCGCTTCCATTACCTCCAAGATCAAACCGCTCATTTCCACTGTTTGCTCTCAAGCTGAGAAGTATTTATAGACATTGCTCCATGCAGAAAGGCCACATAACATCAGGAGTGCACACAGGTTTTTATTAAGAGTGCTGGATGGGATGACTTGGTGTTGAGGGTGCTGCGTTGCCTGAACTGTCCTTACCTGTGTGGTGCCAGGGGTCTGTGCAGGCAGAAAGCCCTGCAGAAAGCAGGTACGATAACCAGCTGAAATGGGCCTACTCTGTTGAATTCCTTAGTTCATTGCTTTTAAGGTTAGAAACAGTCATGCTTCTTCCAGACTCATTTCATGTTGAGCTTCAAAAATATTGATTATCTGTTTCTCTCTCAGAAGCTGAGAATCATCCAGACATTTGTGTGTTTTTCTATATATACATATACGTACATGCATGTATGTATATATATTCAATAATAGTTATCAAAATAAGTTTCTAAATGTGGTATATAATTCAGTCACTTCGTAATACTCATCACTATCATGCTAAAAGCATGTAAACAGCAAGAAAGTATGGTACCAGCTAGCTTAATAGCTCGTAGCTGGTTTATTCCATGGATATCTGGCTCACTTTATTAAGCATTGCTATACATAAAATGAGAAAGGGAAGCCACTTACATTATTTTATAGCACAGGAGAAACATTGGAGAAAGACATTTGGTGGTGGTAGAAGCGGTGATTTAGGCTGACAAAAAATTGTGTGTTATATACTATGCTTAATTTAATTGATATTTTATTATAGAAGATAAGTGGTATTGTTAGTTAAGATTATAAATCTACAGGTGCTGCATGTTATATGCCATACTTGTCTGGTTTAAATTTTTGCAAGTTCTAACAATTGTTTAATTGTGGCATATAAATTACTTAGGTTTCTTGTTCTTCCTGATGATGTTCCACTGAATTTTGTAAAGACTAATTACTGTCATCCCCAGTAGAGTTGCTCTTTTACATCAATAATCATTCACAACTTGCTAGATGCCTGCAGCTACAAATCAGTCATTTAAGCAGCCCTGGGAAGTGTTTTGTAATTTATTTTTCACATTATACAGGCCATCTGGTAACGGAAGAAGCCAATAGTTCTAAACATACGATCAACTTGAAATCAAGACATGTCTGAGACATTGTTATTACCAGTTACTTCAGCCACTGAGATGACTCTGAGCGTGCACACGTGTGCTGCTGTGGGCATATAGAGGACAGGGGCTTTTTCCTCATTCTCTTTTGCTGCATAAAAGGCTTCCAGGAGAACCAAAGTCTCCTAATAGTGGCCTTCCTGCACTTGGGCAGTGCAGTGCTATTTTCTCACTGTGCCAGCCGCAGTTTGTAGCTGCAGGCCCTCACGCACCGCTGATGGTGCTTCGCAGGGATGTGCCATCATGCAGCGCAGCCCCACACTCCTGCAGCCTGGTGTTCCAAAGGAAAAACGGTAGTTTGAGAACTGGTCTGAAGACAGGTAATATGTACAACATTTAAACTGAAAGCCACAGCTTTGTTTAACTGACCAGGCAGTTTCTGAAGGGATTTAAATGTTCTGAAGAAAAACAGTTCATACTTTGAGACCTGCCTTCTTTGAACGACCTTTATTTCTGGAACAGGGTAGTGGCAAGCTTTAATTTGGGAGGTAGTCATTCATGCATAAGCTTAAGAGCCAGGGGAAGGGGTCATGGAGCTGACTTCTAGGAGCGGGAGTCAGATCTGGCCGGGAAGAGGAGCCGCCTCTCCGGGCAGCCCTGCATCAGCCACCCTGCTCTGCCCTCACCGCAGCACTCTGACCTGGGCTCTGGTCAGTGTGCTTGGGTGCTGCAAACCAACACAAACACAACATAAGACCTGTTTGAAAGGCACATTTTGTATTGGTCCGTGGTAATAGCGGGTATGTTTTACAGCAGGAGTAAATTTAAAAGAAAAAAAAAAAATTGAAAAGGTGTGTTTTGTTAGGTACCACTGTTCATCAGTGATCTTTTCAAAAGCAGTTTAATTTAAATGGACTTTGAACAGAAGCCAACCAGAAGTTTACTGCAGAAATGCAGAGTAACTTTTCTGTAGGCCAGACAATATTTCTCTTTAGATTATAGCTGTATATTTGCTGTTTCATTTTCTGGTGCCTGTTTGAGTAATAAGAGCATAGAAAATAAAAATTTTTGCTTATCCCTTTTCCAGTTTACCCAATCTAATCATAGATGTTAGGGCTGACCCTTTGCTATTCTTTCTAAGACTTATTACAAGGGAAAGAAACTCAGGCTGCTCTAAGATAAGGTTCAATCAGTTAATTAAATAGTCTATATTGCTTTATTTACAGTAGCAAGATAGTAAACTCAATGACCCAGGTTTTTCGGCTGCTTGCTTTTTTTTTTTTTTTAAATGTCTTCTCTTCATCTGCCAGAAGACTTAGTTGTTTTGAGCTGAATGGTTTTAGTATCTCCCCCCCCCCCCATATTCTACAAGTATCAGATGATGAAACTCCCATACTCTGGCTCAGGAGGTTATTCTGCAGCTCATTTCTGATACTTGTCTTAGACCACTTTTGTTTCCAAAGTTGTATGATTTCCTAAGCAGTTGCTTTTCATGCTGGGAGCTGTGACATTTAATTTTTGTCTGTCCTATCATCTCTTCATTATGCTTTCATTTTAACTAGTTCTGTGGTGTGAGTTCTTGTAATCTCTTGCCAATTTAGTCAATCTTAAATCAGTCTTAGATGTTGAATTGCTGCATACAAATGTCAGAATATTAGAAGTGTACTAATGTAATCCATTCATGTGCCATATACTACAATTTAATGGTTCTGCACTGGGAAGATGGATTAGGGATTTCATTTTACACCAAATCTGAGAAATTGAAGGCTGTTTTTTCTTCTTGTTACAAACTGGAAGGACCTAGGGGTATGGCTGAGCTTTGCCTTTGACTCGCACTCCATAATTCACTGCTGAAAGACATTTTCTGTGTTCATCCCCTTGACGTGTTTTCCTGCCCTTTTTCAGGGCAGGCCATCTGTTATGCTTTCAGTATATTTCCCAGTCACTTCTGTTCAAATATGCTGAAAGCTGCTGAAGGAACAGATTTTTTTCAGGCACTTAAGTCTGACTAAGTGGAATCAGTGACGTCTAGCTTCGCTCCTCGAGACTGAATGGTTTAATAATGGAATTAGGCTGGGCACAGCCCAATCGGAGCGCTCCGATGTTGTTCCTGCCCACATGAATAGCCGCTATGATTTTTTCTAGCTTGTCATGGTAAACCAAACTAAGAAGAGAGTATTCATCATACAAAAAGTTAATTTGACAGGCATTTTTGCTACTAAGTTAGCACTAAAAATTTTGCCGGCAGTACTCAGGCTAGTTCTTGGTGCCGGCAAGTGAGTAACCTCGTCTCTGGGCTTATTTGCAGGAACTGCTGGTAAATAATGTAGACCATGGTTGCCACTGGCTTGTTGAATACTGTCTTCATATTTTACCTTTTATGAGCAGTGATTAAGTGTAAGTGAAGGTGAAGCTTTATTTTAGATTAGAGAGACTTGCAGTGGGTCAAGCTGTGGTGGTTCGTAGTTGCGGTTCCCAGCTGTCCCTCATCGCTCTGCAGCAGGACAGAAATATGTATTCTTGAAAAATAAAGAAGTATTTGGGTCTCAATCACTCATTTTTACTGGTGAAAAGAAAGAAACAAGCATCTGATGTAATGCATTAAGTGCCTCTCTCCCTGTTTCTCCCGAGTGGAGCAGCTGGTTTCTTTTCAGACCTTCTTTCCTTGGTATTGTTTTTAACTGAGCAGACTTCATTTCATGGAGGAGGCACCGCAAGTGCTCATTCTGTTAATATATTTAGAGATTTTCCTCATTGTGTGAAAGTTGCTGTGATGGAAGCCAGTCTGGCAGAAAGGTCACCTCCTTTTAATGACTTGCTTTTTACTTTCCTTTCTCAGTAACAGCAATAGGAGAACCTAAAAGTCTTTGGATATTGATCTTTAACATATGTGCTTTGGAAAGGAAAGGGGTTTGTTTTCCAGTGAGGAAGGGAGATAAAGCCGATGCATTGTCAAATGTTGCTAATAGGACGCAGGGTCACTCCGAGCTGTGCTCAGTTCCTGCCAGAATCTGTTATACCCCATTGCTGTACCACAGTGTGAATTTTCTGGGGGGGGGAAGCCTCTAAAATTGAAAGTACAAGATTTCATTCATTAAAATGTGGCTTTGAAGTAAAAATTGTGTTAAAAACAAAATCGGGGGTGTAAAGATTAGTACACCTCTCATGTTGTCACCTGACCCTCTCTTTGCTGTTACACTTTCTCAGCAGAAGGAGCCACGCAGAGCCCCTGGGAGGCTGAGCAGGAGTGGCTTCTCTGGTGCATGTCGGGCGAAAGATCTGCCAAACTCATTGCGTGGTTCCGTGAGGGTGTTTGCTTCTGGACGAGACTCTGCACCTGTTTCATGTCAGTTGAGTTTATTGTGGTTATATGTACTTGGTGGCCTTTCATTCCCAGAGGGGGATTCCTCAGCTATTCAGGCCTGTATTATGCACATGCAATATTTGGCAGGGTTGTCTGCCAGTTTTTACCACATCTCAAGTCCAGCACATTCTGAACATGAACGGTGGCAAGACAAACATTGCACCTAGCTCAGCCTCTTGAGCTGGATCTTTGCTGCTTCAGCAGTTGAAACAGAGGGCACAGACAGAAGCCTTCATCTAAACGTTCTCTTACAAAACGCTTTTAAGACACAGCAAAGCGACATTGTGGTGGGGAAGTTCTGCTTAACGACTAACTCTGCGTAACAACGAACTCTGCCTAGCAAGGAACCCCAGGTGAAAAGAAGCCCATGAGCCCCATCAGCAACAGGAGGGGGAGGGCGTACTGGAGGGTGCACAGCTCCCTGTTCTGGTGTGCTGTTCTGATGTGCTGAGTGGGGCAGCTCACCACGTATGGCGAAAGATCATGTCTGCAGGCAAGGGGAAGCTACTCCCCAAACGACCCCCAAGCCCATGGCCCAAAGGCTACCTAATTAGCCTAATGAGTTCGAGTGCCCGCCCGAAGGAGGGGCAAGGATGATAAAAGGACACAGACTGAAGCCCCATGTGCGCAAGCCCGCCGGAACCGGACCCCTCGGCTGACCGAACCAATGCTGGACCCAGGACTAGTGAAATCTTTCTCTTCTCTCTCTCTCTTTCCCTTTTCCTTTTCTGTAATCCCTGCACCTCATCCCTTTAGACATAAACCGTTGACCAAGTCTGGGACTAAGAGTGGATCCGGCCACCCCTAGGCTCATCACTGAGAAGGAGTCTAGAAAGCAAGGGGGTCTGCTCTGAACCTTGTGACTCAACAGGAGGGCTCTCCTTATTGTCTTCCCTGAACTGATTCCCAAATAAGCAAGGCCTTTAGTACATGCTTGCTGATATATGAGAGCACATGTTACACAGTTTACTGACATTGTTTCACGCCAGTTTTTGTTGTGAGCGTACCAGTTTTGGTGGTGAACATGCCAATTCTTGTTGTGAGCAAATAAAAATTGAGTTTTGTGAGTTAAAGGATCCCTGGTGTCTTTTCACCTTAATCGTGACCTGGGAATCAGCAAAGCTGAGTCATCGTCCTGAGAAATTGGGATGTGACACCCCCCCCCGGGACATGTCAGGTCTAAGTGCAACACAAATATGTCAGTTCAGAAATGGCTCAATGTTGCTGTGCACCGGGATGAGCACCAGTTCCTCTCCATATGTACATGCAGTAGAGCTAACTTGGTTACAGTAACCTAAGTGGTTTGGCCAGCATTGTGTAGGAGATGTGTCAGAGCTAGGAATAAGTCCTCTGTGACTGCTGTGTTTTCACATGTGTGGTGGTTTGGTATTCACAAAGCCTCCAGCTTCCCAGAACCCACTGTGGTTCTTTTTACGGTGTTGAAATAATGATTTTTGTAGTGTTTTGTAGACCCTCACGAACCAACCCTGATGTGCATTTACACCAGATGCCCACAATCTTACAGTGATGCAAGATGATAATTTCTTTCTCTGATGTTGGTTTTTATTAGTTAGATGTATAGTTTTAAGTTGATGACACTGTATTTTGTTCTCTCTACAGATGTGAGCAATAACTTCTTAGGGCTATTTCATTATACATCTAATATCCTAAGTTAGACACCTGAAAATTTGCTGAAGTGCAAATAAAACGATCACTGGACCTAAGTGAATGTGACACGCTCTGTCCTTTGCCTTTCATGTTATTTTCCTAATTTCTGTCACCACTTACAGGAAACTAAAATGCCCCTCAGATGTGTAAATGGTCCTTTAGTGGTAAAGAAAACCAGTCCATCAGTGGATGCCAGCTGAAAGCATTTACTGCTGGCCAGTACTTCTGTTTGTTTGTGTCTCTGCTGGTTTAGGAACTCTGCTCCCCAGCTGATGTCCTGTCAAAATGCTTAACTTCTGCGGAAACTTCCATTAGTGATGCACAGTCTCAGTTGTACTTAAGCTATTCCTTCCTTTCTACAACATCTTTCTGTAAATACTTGGAAAGCATTTTAATGCATTTTTCTCAACCTACAGTGACCTTCCTGGAACAAAAGATTTGATTAGGAGATTCTTGATAAAGGAACAAATACTCACAGGCCAAAATTGGAGGATGTATGTGTAGGAGAAGCTCTTGTGGGGGAGAAAGCATACCTGCTGTCTTGTACCACAGCTCCAGCATTTTGAAGGGTACTGCCTGTTGTCTGACCACAGGTCAGATGCTCTTATATTCAAATTAAAAAAAAATATTTTGCTGTTATATGACAAGCTATTTTGGAGCCAAGTGAACTAATCTTTGCATAGCATTTTGATGCATTCCCCAAAGCTTTGTTCAACCCTTGCGATATTTGTTCTGTTTCAGATATAGCAGTTTTCCATAATAATGGCTAGTTTAACTTCCTGTTACTATGGCCGTTAATCTGTGTAACATATAATTAATATAGAAAAAGCAATATATAATTTGCTTCTGCAGATAGATCACACAATTTTATTTTAAAGGGTCTAGTAAAACTGGATGGTTTACCACTTAGGAACATAACGTAAATGTTCGGAGTCCGTGGTATTTCCCCAGAGTGATTTATAATACAGCAAGAAATGGAAAGCTTAAGAAAAGGGAGGAGAGTTTGGATGGGAACACTTAAAATTTCTTGGCAGATGCTTACTGCTAGGGAGGCTTAGTATTTTTTTCTCTTTCCTTCTGGGAATGAAAGATTTCAAGGAGGAAATGGCTGATCTGGGTTCCTGAGAGTGCTTTCTGAAGGCAAGCTTAGAGAGCGACCTCATTTATATCGCAGACCGCATCCCTGTGAAAAATGTAGTGTGCACTCTTAACCTGCTGAGGTTAGCTGGTGCTTTTGGGAACAGAGCCACAGCTGTCTGACGAGGGTGGCTGGCACTACTGCCCGACTGGGGCTCCCTGCACTGCAGAAAGCTTGTAGTTAGCGGTAATAAATAGCCTTTTTTCTGTTGAGAGAACGGAGTCACATAGGTGCAACTAGAAACTTACATTCTTGTTTCTGAAAGCCAAGGTTAAAAACTTGCATAAGATTTAAAGTATTCTGGCATTGCATGAACAGTGCTATTTTGCTCTTACCAGATGAACTTCAGGTTTCTGAAGTGGTATTTTAAATTCTCACAAATGGTAGATGCAGAGGGGCATCATAGTTGTTACATTTCAAAAAAATACTGAATTTCCAGCATCATGAAATGTTTATGGCACTTGGGGGAATCAATATTATCGGAATTTCTGGTAACAGCTCTTAGTTTTACGTTCTTTTGAACAGAGCTTCCCAAAGACCTGGTTTAATGCTGTGGTAGGTAGAGCTTTACTGAGGCTCTACAGGATTAAAGATCATACACTGCGTTATGTCTGCAGAGTGCAACTTGCACAGAGCAAGAGGCAGTTTTCAGGGATCCTCAAAAGACTCAGAGGCTTCAGAGCTGCTGGTTTGTTTACTTTTTGTATTCTGTGTCATTCCTTCAACTTCTCTGCTTCATGGGCTCTAGATCACTTTGTGCATACAAATATAATTAGTTTGGACATCAATACTAAAGTTACAGTGATGGATTGAAAATTTATTGTGGTTGTGTTTCATCTGTATGGCAATGGGTTTAGCTGTATAGTAGCAGCATACTTGTGGCCCTTGTTGTAATTACTGTATGTCTAATGCCCAGGAGGCGTGTTTTGGAAAAATCGGAAAGCCAAAGCATGGTAGGTGTTAGCGTGGCTACCTTTCAACCAAAACCAAATTTGGCATTGCCCTCTAAGGACTTTCTATGTGATGATGTTTGCCTTCATTTTCTCTGAAGCTCAGCTTTGGCCTGGGTAGGCAATGGAAAAGAAATGCCAAAAACCAGAACTTTGACTCTGAAGTGGGTTTTCAGGAATGAGACAAGCAGTATCTATTCAGAAGAACAGCACTGAAATACAGAAGTCTGTTGAGAGCTGTCAACACCTGAGGGTCACTAAGTGTTGAGAACTTACGGAAGATAGCAATGCATGTAGGCTTGCTCTCTAAAGTCCTTTCTCTCTAAATGTTTTGTTACTAGTGATAAATCCCCTACTTGTCCCTCTTGCTGCCCCCTCTGGTGCATTTGTCCTAAGAGGAACTGCAGGTCCCGGGCTTGGTCCGAATTCTGGTGGGAAGTGGTGTGGCTTAACTCCAGTAGGTTGCGGAAGAACTGCATCACTGCTGCCAAGAGCAGGGGTAACCTGAAACGAGGCACAAATCTCTGCAGATTAGTATCTTAGTGTGAACAATTAGAAATACCTTGCTATTATGAAGCAAAAAAAAAATTTTTTTTAAGTTAGGTGAATAGCTTTTAGGAACACAATTTGCAGAGACAAATTTTCAGAGCAGGCCTTTAAAAGAGATATGGTAGTTGCAGTTGTATATGAAGAGCATTTTGTTCTGTTCTATGTTCTCGTTTCGTGATTAACAGGTAACTCAACCTTTTGAACTTTCTATATTTGTGGGGTTTTTTTTAGTCTATGCGCTATTATTTGGGAACATGTTTTTGTTTCAGAACTCCTTGAAAATGGTTTTCCATTAACAAAATTTTGTAACCAGGATGTCTCTATAAAGTGCTTCCCAAAAGTAAGAGAGATTTCATTCAGATATTCTAGATAGCCTCAAAGGAGATTAGTTTTTGTGAAACACCCATGTTTGAACGGACCAAGCTGAATCTTTCATCGAAGTTGGCCAAAGCCCATAAAGAAAAATGCAGATAAAATTGAGCTTTACGTATTTGAGAGCAAGGATTCAGTCCTGCTGTGACTAGTGAGCACAGAAGAGGAACAGACAGTTTTGGAACAGGCAAAATTTTGTGACCTTTTCTGTCAATGGTAATTGCTAAATCCATGTGGATCATCCCAAGCATGAATTTGATGAAATGAGAAGTATTATGCACAACTGGCTTCTAAAAAGTGTGATGCATCTAAGAAACAAGTAGATAAAACATTTTTATTGGGAATGTCTTCGCATTGTGCTGGAAGGTTGCAAACGTGGTGTGCTGAGTCCTAGCCCATACTGGCAATTCGAACACAAGGGCTGCCATCTGCTTTTGCCGCAGGGTGACTTTTGCTCTTCTGTGAGATCTTCAAGCAATGATACAAGTTGCTCTCTGTGAAGTTTGCTTTTGCTCAAGCATATAAGTTCTTGTTCAAAGCTGTATGGGAGAGAGGTCCAGAAGTTTTGAACAATTGTCATCTGGCTTTGATGTTTTAAAGGGGAGAATGTCCTAGAAGGTCAGTCTTACTTGATGTTACCTAATAAGGGAAAGGCAGTGATGAATAACAGACAGTCCTGTTTTGTCTTTGGAAGGTATATCAATAAAGCAAATAATATGAAAACATTGCCCTTCTTCACGAAGCTGGAAAGTTACCTCAGAGAGTGAAATGTATATTTCAGTTGGTACCAGGATCCTGAATATACAAACCCCAGAATTTTGATTTTGCACCAGTAAATAAAATTAAATTATACATTATAAAAAGATTTCATTCGGAATGTGAAATGGCATGACATGAACATACAAATATGTCATTAATAGCAGAGATGATGTAAAGTATAGGGTTTGTATTGAAAACAGTACACTAAACCATAATACAGAAAAGGGAAAGAAGCCTTTATTTTTCTTTTTCCTTTGTTCATTAACATTTTCCCACGGATAGTGGTGTAGTGCTTGCCACTCCTAGGTTGCTTTTGTCTTGGCAACATCTGCAGGGGGTGCAGGTAATGGAGGGCTCCAGGTCTCCCCTCCATTGCTAGCAGCATGGATGTACAGAGCAAGCAGCGCGCACAACAGCTGCACTTTTGAGTTCCCGGGGAGGTACTCAGGATGGTCACTACCCCTCTCCCCTCATTGTCTCTTGAGCTGGGAGATGCTTGGAAGGATAAAGTCAGTCCGTTTCTCGTTGCTGCGATGCCCCTGGTCTTTGTGTCTCTGCTTTGGTATTGTTTGAGTGCTTCTGTCTCACAACTCTGAAGGAAAGCATTTTCCTTGATTTATTAACTCTGGTTTTTGAAGCAGTTTTTCTGATTTTTTTGAAAGGACAAGAAGGAGTTGCAAAACAAGTATCAGCACTTTGGGAAATGGGATACACGACTGGGTCAGGTTACCCTAAACTCTGAAGTTTTCTTGCCCCTAGTGCTCGACTACAGACTTCTTTGGGATTGCGGTTTTGATTCTATGTATGGCTGAATAAAATTTAAAACAAGCACAAAGGTCTTGATCTCTCCTCCTGGACAGGAGCATAACCAAAAGTAAAAGCATAACCAAAGTAAACAACTAACTAATGTGATGGGTTTAGAGGATGGATTAAATTGAACGCTCCCCAGGAAGTCTGGTCTGGGCGGCTGTTCCCACCCTTATGAAGGATGATTTGGGAAAGCTGTATGGGGCTTTTTACTCAGCTATTGTTTAAGTGATTAACTTAATTAGTTAAGAAATATCCAGGACATCAAAGTGGCATGGGCATGTTCTTATGCCCAAGGGGTCAGTGTTTATCTCAAAATTGTGAGTACTTGGAAAAAAAATAATCCATTTGATTTTACAGGCAGATTGATATCAGAAATGACTTGGCAACAGGGGAAAAGCGAAATATCTATGGATTGGGGACCCCATTTAGCAGTATTTACCCTGGCAAAATTCCCTTTGGCTTTGCTGACAATGCTGGTGGAGTGGAATAGGCTGAGTCAACAGGGAGCAGAAGGAATTCTGTGGGAAGCATTCTTTTGTGCTGTGTGTAATTCTGAATGTGCTTTTAAAATTTTGGGGGTTTGTACTTTGGATTAAGTACTGAGTTAAAGAATTTGTTTTGATAATTTAGCATTTCATCTGTTGCACCAATGTCACCTAGATTTTAGATTAAAAAAAGCAAAATATACTGTGCATGATGTTTACAGACCCACAGGTAGAAGGGCTTTTCATTTTTAAAACCCAGTTCACTGAGTGGCACTGTTTGCCTTGAGAGTAGGAGCATAGAAGAAAGGGAAGGAGATGGCTGATAAGAGAAAATAAGACATATTTAAATGGTTTAATAGGTCAGAAGTTTTGGTTGAAAAGAAAACAGTCATGGTGGAGTTATATATTATTTTTACTTATAAACATTTTTTTATATATATATATATGCCACATGAGCACAAAATAGGATTGATATTTGTCTCACTTTTTTCTTTTTCTTATTGTAATCACATGAAGAAAAACATAAAAATTAATGTTCAAAATATGAGGCTGATAGTAAAGCAGTCTGTCCAGAATCTATTAAAACATAATGGAAATTTAGCATCAAGCTGATATTTCACTAATAAAAAAAAAAAACCAAACCCAAACCAAAAACCAAACCAAAACACTCTACAATTCTTCCCATTAAAAAACATAATATGTAATTCTGAAATTGTCATATCCCAAACTGTAAATAAAATATCAAAGAAAAAGTTGACAAAAAATGCCATTCCTTTTTGGGGGCTGGAAATGGCCTTATTGTCTTCACTAAGCTCTGCTGCCTGCTTGACACTGTAATGAATCAAGTCATTTATAGTGGTATCTTAAGTATGGGCTTGCATAAACTCACTACTTCTTTAAAACCTCAACCTGCATATTTACTAATGCCCAGATAGGAAAATGTATCCTCTTGTAGCTAAAACCATGTTGAAATTAGTTTATATTTTGTACTAAGAAATTATTGTATATCTGCCCAAATTGTAGGATTCTAGAAGTATTTTTTCTGTGCTGTTAATTATAGCATTGTTCTTAATATAAGTAGAATAACATTAATTCTAGGTCATAGCTTTCTCTCTTCTGTCTATTTCCCTTTGTTTAAATCTAAAATCAAATAGTAATAGCTATTTTGTGTCACTAAACTCTATGGTGTATTACTGCCACTAAAATAAATATGTATGTATGTAGGAAGGAGAGCGTGGTTCAGATGTTTCCCTTGTATTCATACCTTTTTATGTTCTTCTGCATGTATGTGTATGTATGTGTTATATATATATATATATATTTGTATGTACATATGCATATATAGTACTGAGCTGAGTGCCTCAAGCTACTACTACTTGAACCTCTTCAGGAATCCGAAAACACAAACATGTAGAAATAGTTATAAGGATTTCAGTACGTATCAATTTCTTTCATTCTAGTTTTTTATTTGAAATCAGCTGTATTAGTGGGTTGATGGGGAATCCCTTTCCTACAGAAATTAGGCATGCAGGTACATTAAAGAGGTGAGTGGATTCCTTAGCTTTGCTTTGTTGTTCCCCGATGCAATTTTTTAATCGCCAGCCTTACAGATTGACTTTGTGATCTGAAAACCTAGATAAATCTTTGTTCATAATAGCTTTTCTGCAGGCCAAATGATGGTTTCATTTACACCTGTGCAACTGCATTAGCCAGCTGGCAGCTGGGGGCAGAGCGAGCTGGAAAAGGCTGTTGGTGGACAAAGTGTATTTGATAATGAATCAGTAAGAAGCAACAAACCCAGATCCTTTGTGGTGTTTTATAGTTCCTTCCAGAGCGCAGCCACACTACTCAGTGGTTCAGCTGCGCTTGGTTTTCTCCTCATCCTGCTTGACATCAGTGATGTCCTGTGCAGATGGTGGTCATAAAACTGCAAGTGGATAACACAAAGCCCAAGGACAGAAGGACCAAGTGTGAAGCGTGAGAGGCGTGTGAGGAGGAGAGGGCTGGGGGTAAAAGCCCCCCTGGTTGCTTCTTGCTGTCCTCCCCTTTGTGTCTGAATTCATCGGAACAGCAAGCAAGCAGCATCGGGGGAAGAATCATCGCGTCCAGAGAAAGTGTTAGCTGGATCTGGTGAGCTGGAGGAGGACAGGGTGGAAGACATGAGTGGTATGCTGCTGCAGGCCTAGTTCTCCAAATATATTAAGCAGCATTGTGAGGAGTAGGATGATGGATGAATGGAGAATGGCAGCAGGTTCCACCACAACTACCACCTCCCCTTTCAGCTGTACAGGCCAGAGAAGACAGCTGAGAGAGGCCCTCTGCTGTCCATGTCTCCAGGAGGACCACGCATGGGAAGGTTTTGCCCAGTGATTCTGACCTGGAGGTGAAGAAATTCAGTGTGAGCCCAACTCAAGTTAGCTATCAGATTCTAGTAATTGCATGTGAAATTCCAGATTTTTTTATTTGTGAGTTTAATGTTTGTCGTCACGTTGGATCCATTCCACATGCCCAAAACAGGAAAAATCACTTTAGTGGCAGAGTTCTCTCCTTAGCCCACCTACCCCCCCACCTCTGCCTTCCCATCAGTGGGTTTTAGGCTGGTGCTTCAGGGGCTCGGGGTATGATAACACATCACATACAGTGGCTGTAGGAATGCATAATATGGAAATCATCTTTCCACACTCTATTTCCCACAAAATGACCAGACCATTCGTAAGACAACATGCCAGCAGTGCTGGTTGTAGGCAGTGGCACAGCAGTGTGAAATTTCAGTCAGAGCTTTGCCAAGGTTGAAAGGTGGTAACAGGAGCTTGTGATGAGAAGGGCTGAGCAATGGTGAGTAAAGGCAGCCCTGTGTGCTCTACCTGTGATATGAGAGTGCATTTGTGTTCAAGAAGAATGCTTTAGAAGTGTCTTCAGAGAGCATCAGCTGTGTTTGCATACCAGGAACGATGATAACTCCTAAATTCAGCATGAAAATAATTCAGATCGTCTCCAGTACCCATTTTCTGCTGATAAAGATTATGGTACTTAAGAAAAAAATCACTTTCAACAAATCTAAAATACAAATGGTACTAAACTAATGGGATCAAATTAATTATATTGAGCCTAATTGCAACTTCATTGCTCCAGATTTATTCCAATGTAATTCTGTTAATATCAAAACTTGAGTAACAAAGTGATGAGTCTGGTCCATTGTTTGCGGATCTCCCCTAGAGAGCATTAGCTTGTATACAATTGCATTAAAATTTAAATGACACGCTGCTGCCATTTTTTTGCTTGGTTTGAGGAAATCTGCATATCTTGGAGCCTCCGGGTAATTTAAATTGAAGCAGTTGAGGAAATGTCATGTAACAATTATGAGGAGAGTAGTCAAATATTTATTGTCTTAAACAGCTCAGCACAATTTGTATTAAAGTAGAAGTCATCAGTTCTGTTGCCCTGTCAATGTGGTGAAACTTTGAAGAAAGCTGTAGTGTGATGCAGAAGATGCTTTGAATCAATTTAATTGCTAACTGGAGTAAATAACTTTATTATTTAGTGTAATACTAAACACCCGTACAGAAAACTACTGTGATAGGTTCCAGCTGAGAATGAGTTGTAAGCAATGCACATCTTGAATGAGCATGTGTTACTGCAGTATGGTGGTATTTAGAATTTCTTGTGAGGCTCCAGCACGCTGGGCACAGTATGAGACAGTATGAGAAAAGATAACGGTGTATTATTTGTCCTGCACAATTAATATGTCATACAAAATGCAACAGGTAGATAAAATAGGCTAGTGGGAGAAGTGCAGATGGGGCAGTCAGGCAACCAGGTACCCACCTGGTTCAGCATGGAGTTCCAACATTTTGTCTTTCTGCCTCCCCCCTCACTCCCCCTTAATCCCAAATGTGCTTAAGAACAGCTGTGAAAACTTAAAATTTTGAATTTTAAAATATTTTAATCAGTATGCTTAGGTTTCCCACCAAGAAATCTCATCATCTGCTGTAATGCTATTAAGGCAGAAATGTGCCAATAAATTGACGGATAGGAAAATATTCACCTAAAATCTTTTTCTGATCCCCCCCCCCCCCCCAATAGAGACTTGTTCACAGTCATAAAGGTTGTTATAGGTATGTACTTGTGCATGGGTGTTTTATTTGCCCATTTCTGAAGCACATTTCATGAAGAGATAAATGCAAGAAATTTTTTCATCACATTTCAGTCATTGTGTTGCATATTGTTTGCAGTGTGTGAATTCCTGTTGCAATAGTTGTCTGCAGTGGTTAATCCTTGAAACCTGAACTTGCCTTCAACTTTCTTGGTTATTACTTTGCCTATAAATCTGTCTGTAACCCCTGAACAACATTGTCTTTGAACTCCAATGCATCTACTTAGTGAAATTCTCATCCGAGCTTTAATCTTCTCTCACCTTGATGTATTTTAACTTACCTCTTCGTGGCCTGGCACACAACCCGAATTTAATGGTGATAAATGTGCTTCCAAGAGTAAAAGCTATGAAGTATACATTAGAGATTAATCTAAGCCAAATCCTCATTCCCGGCATGTTAAACTTGGGGAAGTTTGAGCTGGGAGGAGCCAAGGAGCCAAGGGTTGTAGCTTAGGCTTATCTCTAATGTCAAGCACTTAATTTTTTTTGTTTGTTTGTTGGTTTTAAAGAGCGTGTGTTTATTTTAGGTGTCTTTTCTACTACAGAACATTTAGATCATCCCTGAAGTAATTGTCTCAATTTACCTTTGTACTGTGTTCGAGAACAAAGTGAAGAGTTGTTTTGTGGAAGTATTTGAGGGGAGGAGAACAACAAACAAATGAAGGCCAGAAAGCAAATCTTTCCAGCTCATCCTTCCTATTTGCATTTTCCCGATGCACACAGGGAATGAAATCATACATGCGCTTCCTCTTTCAGAAGGGCAGTGGCCATCATTCTCGCTTGCACTCTCTGGCAGCATACAAGTCTATCGAGCTGTAACAAAACCAGCTTATTACAGGCTTTGCTCCTTTTTAAAAAAGCCAGTTGTTCACTGGTAAAATTCATTATTATCTGGCTCTGTTTTCCAGCTTCTGAATTACGCAGAGCAGTACAATTTAGTAATCTGTAGACTGGAGAAATAGCGTGTTAAAATGTTTTCAAATATGACTCGTACATGTGATTTTTTTGTTGTTGTTACCGGAAATTGAATTATTACAATGCATACGTACATTTAAGTTAGCTGTTGTAATTCAAAAAATGAAAGTTTTCAGGGAAGTTTCCACAATGAAGTTTGCTTGTAGATTTGGCGTGGGCCAGACTTTATATTGCTCCTGTTCTACATATTCAGTGTGCTTGATCTAGACCCCTCTTTATGTGGATCATAAACCCACCTCGAGGGTAAGAACTGTAGAGCACATTGAGCCTCTCGGAAGAGGGTTTCTACAGGTATATATGTATATGACTTTATATGTACAGCCTTCCTACAAATGTACACAGAGTACTTTTCTAGGAAGAACATTCCTATAACCAATATGATTCAAAAAAAGTGTTCAGGCATATGCTTAAGTCTACTAAATTGAAATCTTTAAGAATATATTTAAGCCTGCGTTGTATTCATTGGATTTAGGCATGTGCTCTGGTGCTTATGAGTCAGGACCAGTTGTCTAAGTCTTGTTGTCTTCTTCATAGGAGATTGCAAACACTGAAATGCAAAAAAAGAAACTGCAAGGAGATACATACTTGTGCTCAAATGACAGATTCTTATCGAACCACTAACGAGGCCACTGGCTTTTGGGATTGGTTTTGGTTTGTTTTCATTCTGTTCTACTTCTCAACTCTTTTCCTCTCAAGAAAGCACAGCTGGAGAGCATTAACTGAAAACAAATGATGCTGCAGAATATCTGCTTGTTCATTGCTGCTTTTTCAGCTTAATTCTGCTAAATGATGCCTGATCAAAGTTTTAAACTGTACTTAACTGCATTTAACACTTAAAAGCCAAAGGTATCTGTAAAGCAATCCCCCCTGCCCAGCACAAGACATGCAGAGGAGGAGGAGGGAGGTTTACCCCTGAGTCCTTCCCTCTATTCAAGCTTTCTTGCCTTCCTTTCTCCCTTTAACGTATTTAATTTCAAGCACCAAATTTCTGTGGGATGTGAGTCAGCTCAGATACAGGGGGTGTTTGTTATTTTTGTATTTTTACTTCCCCACCCTGTCTGCTGAAAGCAAGGTGCTGATGTGTACAACATAAAGGTTTATTTGTCCTAGTAGACAACTGCTGGAGACGGCGGCTGTTTATCAGCCTTGACTGATAACAAAAAATCTCACCATCTGCCACCCGTTAGGCTTTTGAAGAAGTGAGTGTGATAGCTTCCAGCTGTACAGGAACAAGCTGTGTGGGGGGGGGGGGGTGATGTCGGAGGGGCTGAAGGAGAGTGTGCGTGTACTCTGCCTGCAGTGACAGCATCAGCTGCTACAGGGGAGCTTGGGGCTTCGTAGCATGCGACTTTTGCAAAGCCAACATAAGTTTGGTAGTAGTCTGCCAGAGCCTGGGGCTCTTGGATAGATAAACATGAGAGTTAGAGAAAAATGACAGTGCTCTTTCAAAAAACTGTGGTGTTCCCTTTCAAATTGCAGAATTCTTGAGAGTGGTGATTCTTCTAGATTGCCTGAGCTGTAATTAGAATGTGATGTTCTAAGGTGCTTCGTTTGTACGGTTTGCTGGGTTAGGCTCAGAGCTTAAAGACATCTGTGGGAAAAACAGATATGTGATTTCTTTTATCCTGTTATCCTTTGACTGAATTTTCATTGCTGTTAGGAGATTTATTAGCATTTTTTATGACTGGTCATGGCTTGTGTGCTTTAATATATTATTTGCAATTTCCTTTCTCTAGATTGTGCCATTTAAGGAACACAACTCAATTTTTCCATCAGTTGCATCAGGGAAGCCATAAATATGTCACAGGGGGTGTATTTATGTACCGTATTATGTGGGGGAAAGAATTTGGCCTGTACTGCGTAAAATTAAAGCAATAATTAAGCTTTGGCAGAAAGGTTGGAAGGAAAATTCCTGGCTTAAATATATTTGTATGTTTATTATACGTGGTAATTAAATGGTAGTTACAAATTTCTGTATACCCTAAATCACCCTAATGGAAACACTTAGACCACATTCCCCTTAGCGGGTATTTTAATATCTGGAAGAAGGGGGAAAATTCAAGAAAAAGGATTAAAAAAAGCATGCTGCAGTCTGGAGCATGGCGGGCACTCGGGTGCCCTGATGAGGCACAGAGGATTGTCCATTGGAACAGGTAGGTGTCAGGTAGCAGAGTGGTGACAAGCTGTGGAGAGAGCTTTCCCTTCCCACCTCGTTTATGGGATGCCCACCAGAACAGGGACAGTCTAAGAATGTCATCTCATGTCGGTATTGGATCCCCTTTCCATGACAAAGGGTTAATCTTTTGGGGACATCATCCCTCTAAAGACGATGATGATCGTTGATCATGGGAAAGTATGACATTAAAATTGGGCCGTGAAAAGAAGTGCAGGGCGGGAACCTGAGTGATGCTGATTTACTGGTGGCAAAGAGGAGTGGGCAGGAAGGGGCACCAGGCAATAGCCACCAAGTATGCAACATGTATCGAAAACCTAATGCCCAATTAGGATATGAATGGAGGCATCCTGCATTTTCCTAGTTTCCAAGACTCCTGTCTGTGCACCAGGTGTGTGTTATTTTTGCAAGAGGTTACTTTCTTCCCATTCTTCAGGTGGTGCTGCTTCACCTTGTCCCCCTGCCAGATGATGGGCATTCTGGGGTGAGAATGGTTATGCCACCATTGCCTCATTAATGAGCTGGCTCTTCCCTCGTGGCACTGTTGTCAGCACAGCAAAAGTTAGGACTGGGGAGAGGTCATCCACTTATTTAATGATGTGTGAGTGCATCTCTTTCTCGTAACACTATTTTTTCTTTTTCTTTTAAGTCTGACTTTAAAGCTGCCTTACAGCAGTTGAAAACAGTAACATGAATCACTGAATGTAAGTGCTTTTTAATAAGTAAAAGGCAAAAAATATCAAAATATAAGATAATCTGGTGTCTTAGACCTATAAAATAATTTTTTAAAAAGTCTTAATTTTTGGTGACAATTATTCTCATGAAAACTTCCTTTGTTTTTCAACCAACTTTAATTTTGCTTTGATTGTGTTGGGTTTTTTTTCCCCAGACAACTCTGATTTTATAAAATGAGATAAAAATATGTTCTTCATAGATTAATGGAAGCCATGAACATTATGTGCTGTTACAGCTTTAGAAATTTCTTTAAAAAAATAACTATTGTCATCTGGCAAATGTGTGCTAAAAGCTGCTCTTTTGTATAAGCCTTATGTAACATTGCAGTTAATACCATTTAGTGTTATTGGATGCTAAATGACTTTAGTATCTCAACTATAAAAGGCTGTTTACAAAGATGAGGCAGTCTTGTTGGAGTGCCAGATTGTTAAATTACTACAGGTTGCCAAAACTAAACGAACTTTTCAGCTGGTAATGATGTTGTCGTGGTTTAACCCCAGCCAGCAACTAAACACCACGCAGCCGCTCACTCACTCCCCCCCACCCAGTGGGATGGGGGAGAAAATCGGGAGAAGAAGCAAAACCCGTGGGTTGAGATAAGAACGGTTTAATAGAACAGAAAAGAAGAAACTAATAATGATAATGATAACACTAATAAAATGACAACAGCAATAATGAAAGGATTGGAATGTACAAATGATACGCAGTGCAATTGCTCACCACCCGCCGACCGACACCCAGCCAGTCCCCCGAGCGGCGAATCCCTGCCCCCCACTTCCCCGTTTCTGTACTGGATGGGACGTCACATGGTATGGAATACACCGTTGGCCAGTTTGGGTCAGGTGCCCTGGCTGTGTCCTGTGCCAACTTCTTGTGCCCCTCCAGCTTTCTCACTGGCTGGGCATGAGAAGCTGAAAAATCCTTGACATTAGTCTAAACACTACTGAGCAACAACTGAAAACATCAGTGTTATCAACATTCTTCGCTCTGAACTCAAAACATAGCACTGTACCAGCTACTAGGAAGACAGTTAACTCTATCCCAGCTGAAACCAGGACAGTATCCACCCCTTATTCTATACCATTGACGTCATGCACAGTTCCCATACCTTTAGTTACATCCTGATCAATCATCACTTTTCCATCCCTTTAAGACATATGAGCAATGATATATATATATATGTATACACACAGAGAGATATCATTCCTTTAGTTCATGGGTCATGTTCATAAAATGTTCATTGAGTTCATTTAGTTTCCGACTCTGGGCTCCATCTGTCATACCAGTCTTTCTGGGCAGGAGGGATGGTGCAAAGTCCTCTCAGTCGGTAGAGCAGAATTGGGCTTCAGTGCAGTGTGACAAGCAGGTGACATTTGGCGCAGCAGGAGGATGGTGTGCACCGTTGGATTGTTGCATGCTGGAGTCAGTTCTGGTTCCATCACTACTGCGCTTTGCTCAGTTTTATCACAGTTCTTTTCTTGCTTGATCTAAGTGATTCTTACTATAGTACTATGGATATAGCACATAATTATAGTAAGGATAATATACAGTAGCAGGGTTATATAGCAACTAATATACAGTTTAATTCTGGCTGTTCTCACCTAAAATTAAATCCCCTTGAGGCACACATCGGACTTCCCCATCTTTTCGCATCACCCACCAAGTGCACCCAGGCCCTTGAGCAAAAGCAATCCCACGAATGGGTTTACCTTTGCCTGAGGCAGGAGTAACCCAGACTGTCTTCCCTAACATATTTTTTATGTGCACTACAGGGACTTTATCCCCTTCTACAGTATGTAAAAATTCCGACTGGGCAGGGCCACCCCGATTGGCAGATCCTCTGGTGTTGACTAACCAGGTGGCTTTTGCTAAATGTGTATCCCAATGTTTGAAAGTTCCACCCCCCATTGCTCTCAATGTAGTCTTTAACAGTCCATTGTATCGCTCAATTTTCCCAGAGGCTGGTGCATGATAGGGGATATGATACACCCACTCAATGCCATGCTCTTTGGCCCAGGTGTCTATGAGGTTGTTTCGGAAATGAGTCCCGTTGTCTGACTCAATTCGTTCTGGGGTGCCATGTCGCCACAAGACTTGCTTTTCTAGGCCCAGGATAGTGTTCCGGGCGGTGGCATGGGGCACAGAATATGTTTCCAGCCATCCAGTGGTTGCTTCCACCATCGTGAGCACATAGCGCTTGCCTTGGCGAGTTTGTGGGAGTGTGATATAGTCAATCTGCCAGGCTTCTCCATATTTATATTTCAGCCATCGCCCTCCATACCACAGGGGCTTTAACCGCTTGGCTTGCTTAATTGCAGCACATGTTTCACATTCATGGATAACCTGTGCAATAGTGTCCATGGTCAAGTCCACCCCTCGGTCACGAGCCCATCTATATGTTGCATCTCTTCCCTGATGGCCTGAAGCATCATGGGCCCACCGAGCCATAAATAGCTCACCCTTATGTTGCCAGTCCAGGTCCACCTGAGCCACTTCAATCTTGGCAGCCTGATCCACCTGTTGGTTGTTTTGATGTTCTTCAGTGGCCCGACTCTTGGGTATGTGAGCATCTACGTGACGTACTTTTACAACCAGATTCTCTAGCCGGGATGCAATATCTTGCCACAGTGCGGCAGCCCAGATGGGTTTACCTCTGCGCTGCCAGTTGCTCTGCTTCCATTGCTGTAGCCAGCCCCACAGGGCATTTGCCACCATCCATGAGTCAGTATAGAGATAGAGCACTGGCCACTTTTCTCTTTCAGCAATATCTAATGCTAGCTGGATGGCTTTCACCTCTGCAAACTGACTCGATTCACCTTCTCCTTCAGCAGTTTCTGCAACTTGTCGTGTAGGACTCCATACGGCAGCTTTCCACCTCCGATGCTTTCCCACGATGCGACAGGATCCGTCAGTGAACAGGGCATATTGCCTCTCATTTTCTGGCAGTTTATTATACAGCGGGGCCTCTTCAGCACGTGCCACCTCCTCCTCTGGCGACATTCCAAAATCTTTGCCTTCTGGCCAGTCCGTGATCACTTCCAAAATTCCTGGGCGACTGGGGTTTCCTATGCGAGCCCGTTGTGTGATCAGTGCAATCCACTTACTCCACGTGGCATCAGTCGCGTGATGTGTAGAGGAGACCCTCCCTTTGAACATCCAGCCCAGCACTGGCAGTCGGGGTGCTAAGAGGAGCTGTGTTTCAGTACCAACCACTTCTGAGGCAGCTTGAACTCCTTCATATGCTGCCAATATCTCCTTTTCAGTTGGAGTATAGCGAGCCTCGGATCCTCTGTATCCCCGACTCCAAAACCCCAGGGGTCGGCCTCGGGTCTCCCCAGGTGCTTTCTGCCAGAGGCTCCAGGTAGGGCCATTCTCCCCAGCTGCAGTATAGAGCACATTTTTAACATCTTGTCCTGTCCGGACTGGTCCAAGGGCTACTGCGTGAACAATCTCCCGTTTAATTTGTTCAAAGGCTTGTTGTTGCTCAGGGCCCCATTGAAAATCATTCTTCTTTCGGGTCACTTGATAGAGAGGGCTTACAATCAGACTGTAATTTGGAATATGCATTCTCCAAAACCCCACGACACCTAAGAAGGCCTGTGTTTCCTTTTTATTAGTTGGTGGAGACATAGCTGCTATTTTGTTAATCACATCCATTGGGATCTGACGACGCCCATCTTGCCATTTTATTCCTAAAAACTGGATCTCCCGTGCAGGTCCCTTGACCTTACCTTCTTTTATGGCAAAACCGGCTTTCAGAAGGATTTGGATTATTTTCTTCCCTTTCTCAAAGACTTCTTCTGCCGTGTTGCCCCATACGATGATGTCATCAATGTATTGCAGGTGTTCCGGAGCTTCACCTTTTTCCAGTGCAGTCTGGATTAGTCCATGGCAAATGGTGGGGCTGTGTTTCCACCCCTGGGGCAGTCGATTCCAAGTGTACTGGACACCCCTCCAAGTAAAGGCAAATTGTGGACGACACTCTGCTGCCAGAGGGATTGAGAAAAACGCATTAGCAATGTCAATTGTAGCATACCACTTGGCTGCCTTTGACTCTAGTTCGTATTGAAGTTCTAGCATATCTGGAACGGCAGCACTCAGCGGTGGCGTAACTTCATTCAGGCCGCGATAGTCAACTGTTAGTCTCCACTCCCCATTAGACTTTCGCACGGGCCATATGGGACTATTAAAAGGTGAGCGAGTTTTGCTGATCACTCCTTGGCTCTCCAGTTGGCGAATCAACTTGTGGATGGGAATCAGAGAGTCTCGGTTGGTGCGATATTGCCGCCGGTGCACCGTCGTGGTAGCAATTGGTACTTGTTGTTCTTCAACCCTCAGCAACCCCACAATCGAAGGGTCTTGAGAGAGACCAGGCAGGGTAGACAGCTGTTCCGTGCCCTCCGTCTCCAAGGCAGCTATACCAAAAGCCCATCGATACCCCTTTGGGTCCTTAAAATACCCTCTCCTGAGATAGTCTATGCCAAGGATGCACGGAGCCTCTGGACCAGTCACAATGGGGTGTTTCTGCCATTCATTCCCAGTTAGGCTTACTTCAGCTTCCAATACAGTTAACTCTTGGGATCCCCCTGTCACACCAGAAATAGAAATGGGTTCTGCCCCTTCATAACTTGATGGCATTAAAGTACACTGTGCGCCGGTGTCTACTAGAGCCTTATACTCCTGTGGGTCTAACGTGCCAGGCCATCGAATCCACACAGTCCAATAGACCCGGTTATCCCTTTCCTCCACCTGGCTGGAGGCAGGGCCCCTCTAATTCTGGTCAGAGTATCCAGTATTCACTTCTCGTAAAATTGGCTCAGAAGTCCCTTCAAGAGGATCAGAAATAAGATCAGCCCTTCTACTCTGTTTGGAAACCGGAGCGGCATTTTTCCTGGTAGAATCCCCTTTTGTGGTGTTTTTTCCTTGCAGCTCACGTACCCGTGCATTTAGGACCGAGGTAGGTTTTCCATCCCATTTCCTCATGTCCTCTCCATGATCACATAAGTAAAACCACAGGGCACCTCGCGGTGTGTACCTTCTATATTCTTTCTCTTGGGCAGAGGAGCGCTCACTCCTAATAGCTGAGACATTGGTCCTTACAGGTGGGCAACAGGACATCTCCTCTTTGAATTGCTGGAAATCCTCGGACAGCTTCTCCACAGCCGAAATGCAGGCTTGCAGGGAGGAGGAGAGATTCTCTTCGTATTGACGGAGTTGGCGAGCCACTTCATCCACTGTCGGTGCCTCTTCGTCTTTCCAGGTCATTATTGCCAGTGAGTTGGCATAGGACGATGGTGCGCTCCGTACAAACTTCCGCCACATGGGTCGTGTGCATTGGACTTCGTCTGGATCTTTGGGTAATTGTGGGTTGTCCGGATCATGATGAATTGTCTCTAGCACAGCTAATTCCCTCAGATATTGGATACCTTTTTCCATGGTTGTCCACTTGCTTGATTGACATATAACATCTTCCTTAAAGGGGTACCTTTCCTTCACACTTGACAGGAGTCGCCTCCAGAGGCTGATGGCTTGTGTCCCTTTTCCAATTGCCTTGTCAATGCCACCTTCCCTGGCAAGCGATCCCAGCTGCTTGGCTTCCCTACCTTCTAATTCCAAGCTATTAGCCCCATTGTCCCAGCATCGGAGGAGCCAGGTGATAATATGCTCACCTATACGGCGGCCAAAATCTTTTCGCATATCCCGCAGCTCACTCAAGGATAGGGACCGGGTTATTACCTCTGGTTCTGCCTCTTCCTCCTGTTCCCGTGATGACCCTGGTTCGCCTTCATCCTTCGCTAAGCGAACTGATTTTTTTGTATATTTCTTTTTCTGTACGGGGGCAACTGATACTGGTGCAGGTTGGTCCACTGGTTCAGTTGCAGTACCGCTCGCCGGGTCTTGGATAACCGCAGTGTCTGTTGCCAAGGTTTGGGTAGCTGCTGTGCTCGTTGCTGGGGCTGGAGGGACCTCAGTGCCCGTTGCCGAGGTTTGGGTAGCTGCCGTGCTCATTGCCGAGGCTGGAGGGGCTGCAGTGCCTGTCGCTGAGGTTTGGATAGCCACAGTGCTCATCGTTTTGTTGTTAGGTCCAGAGACCTTCTCTTCCCCTTGAGGGTACTGAGTGGTGTCGAACAGGGCTCGATAGGCATGGGCCAGGCCCCAGCACGTTGCAGTAATTTGTATCTCTCTGGAGCTGCCGGGGTGACAGCATACCTTTTCCAAATATTTTACTAGTTCTTCTGGATTCTGCACTTGTTCAGGGGTGAATTTCCAAAACACTGGAGGTGCCCACTTTTCTAGGTACTTGCCCATACTACCCCACACACCCTGCCACTCATAATTATCCAGCCTTGGGGCAGATCTCTGGGTGATTTTCTTAAATAGTTGTTTAACCTTAAATGAGAGCTGAACCACATTCAGAAGCATGCTAATTCCTAGCAGTAGGGCTAGGACCGTGCTGGTCCCAACATCCCAAGAGTATTCAAATTTTTCAAAATTCTCAAACACCATTGTAACTGGACTGAAGGAGAAAGGAGAGGGGAAGAAAGGTATCCCACCCATAGACTGGTTTTCCAAGGAGGAAAGGTAAATGGTATAATTATTAATAGTTTCCCACAGATGGCTTCCACAGTATAAAGGTGACAATGCTGGGTGCAAGTACCGGATTAATCCCACAGCCGACGACTTTATCATACCATAAACCAGTGTTATACAATACATCAAAGCGAAAACCTTAATCCACCTCCCACGGATGATAAGCAGCAGAAGAGGGACTACATACAGCAAGCGAGGTGATACATAACAGAACTTTAAAAACCAGAGCAACAACTCTAAGAACACATAAATCAACATAATGACCAGCAACTATTAGACCGATATAATGAATGCTTATAACAAATTTGTTTTAACAAGCTCTGGTCAGGTTTGTCGTTATCTCAACCCTTCGTGCCCCACGTTGGGCGCCAAAAAGGACTGTCGTGGTTTAACCCCAGCCAGCAACTAAACACCACGCAGCCGCTCACTCACTCCCCCCCACCCAGTGGGATGGGGGAGAAAATCGGGAGAAGAAGCAAAACCCGTGGGTTGAGATAAGAACGGTTTAATAGAACAGAAAAGAAGAAACTAATAATGATAATGATAACACTAATAAAATGACAACAGCAATAATGAAAGGATTGGAATGTACAAATGATACGCAGTGCAATTGCTCACCACCCGCCGACCGACACCCAGCCAGTCCCCCGAGCGGCGAATCCCTGCCCCCCCACTTCCCCGTTTCTGTACTGGATGGGACGTCACATGGTATGGAATACACCGTTGGCCAGTTTGGGTCAGGTGCCCTGGCTGTGTCCTGTGCCAACTTCTTGTGCCCCTCCAGCTTTCTCACTGGCTGGGCATGAGAAGCTGAAAAATCCTTGACATTAGTCTAAACACTACTGAGCAACAACTGAAAACATCAGTGTTATCAACATTCTTCGCTCTGAACTCAAAACATAGCACTGTACCAGCTACTAGGAAGACAGTTAACTCTATCCCAGCTGAAACCAGGACAGATGTGCAAATTGCTATCGCAGATGCATATTTATTGGAGAAATGCTCACAAGCACATAGTTGTTTCTAGTTACAAATGTTTCTTCGCCTTTGTCCTTAAACCATCAGTGACACCATTAGAGCAAGTATATCTGGATATATAACCACAACTATTTTGTGTTATTAATAGCTAAATAGCTACTAAATAGCTATTTTTATTTCATTAATTTGATTAATTTATTGAATAGCTATTTAAGCTATTTTTAAGCTATTAGCTATTATGTTAAATAGCTATTTAAGCTATTTTGTACACCACTTGATGAAATGCAGCTCTGCGTGAGAAGAGTGGCTGTTGTTGTGCCTTACCCCCAGCTCCCAGGTATTCAGGTGTTGGCGTGCATGTAACTGTAGCATAGGGAAAGGAAGGTTTGTGACGGAGTACCCTGTACTGTGACCTGTGGTGGGCCTGTTGCAGATACAGACCTTTTTTTCCACTCCTCAGAAGTGTTTCTTAGCTTTTTTTTTTTTAAGGGCCCTTCTTGTAACCTAGTGGTACAAAATTGGGAGACATGGGAATTAAACTCTGACACATAAATTAAGCAGTATTATTTTTTGACTGTGTTTTTTTTCTCTTGAAAAATAGTTTTCTATACTGTGACAGTTATGAGGAGCTACCTTTGGGTGAAGTGGTAAACTTTAAATGAGAAGATGATTCTTTAAAGCACATTCAGGAAGGTGATGGGAGTTGGCCTGAGGCTCAGTGCGTGTGTCACCCAACAAACTGTAGCTGCACTTTTTCTCTCCGAGTTCTGCTGGAGCCTGAGAGGAAGTACTGGGTTTCCTGTGCAAAGCTTGCTCCCTTGCCCTGGAGTGTCTTGCTTTGAATTTCTTAGCCTGGGTGGGAATTTAATACAAAGAGCCATTCTTGTGAATCATGTTTTCTTTACAATTTTGCATTCCAGCTCAGTAATTCATTCCTCCTTTTTCTAATGGCAAAAACATTACTGGATTTCACAAAACTTCAGCAAAATGGCTGGTTCATGTTCTTCTGGGGGGCTTGAATTCTCCAGTTCCATTCTGTTGTGGGTTATTCTGAAAAGTACACCACTTATAATGCATATTAGGTATACTAAGTGATAAAATGTTCTGACAATCAGTTAGTATCTCTGAATTTAAAAGTTTTTCAAGGGTAAATATTTAATGTTGTGAAAGAAAGACTTTTTCAGCAGCCAAACTTACAGCTAACCGTGTGGCTTCAGAATATTCTTCTTCCCATCTCCTGCATTATTAGAATATTCTCTTCTTGGCATTATTTGTCTGATCTCAAATGAAAATAGCATTTTGGAAGTAGTGTTTTGAACATTTGAATGTGCTGTTGAGTGTTTTGGATATATCAAGTGTGTGTGTTTTAGGCAGGATGCATAGCAATATATACTCAGGGTTGTTGAACTTTTCCTTTCCAAAAGGACCAAGTTACTTATTTCTGACTGAATTTCCCTGAAAACCTGAAGCACTTTCGGTGTTCACATGTGTGTGAAAGAGTCGGTTGAGCTGTTACAGCAGATGATGAGCAACATCTTTGCAGCGGTCCATTTCCTTGCCGGCATGCTGTGCTGTGCTAGTAACATCATCCCAATTCCCTCTCCCCAAGCTCCAGCGCAGGAAATGCCTCACCGCTGCTGAATGATCGGAGCTGCAGTGGGGGCACGGCAGAGCCTGGGCTTGGCACCTGGTGTGAATGCCAGGTACTGGCACCTGGTGAATGTTAAAGCATCTCTGAAATTACCACTTGCTTATGTCTAGACTGCAGGGCAGCGGCACTCTGGTGTGCCTTTGTTCTGCCAGTTCCCAAGGCAGGGGACCTGCTGGGGCACATGGTGGTGGCACCTGTCTAGCCCAGGGCGGGTGCGCTGGAGGAGGGTGCATGCCTGCGTCTGTCTTCTCGGCTTCGGGGCAGGGTGCTGCTGAGGGATGCATCCAGATGCCAGAGTTGAGAAGCACTCCCAGCTGCTGTAGAGCACCGGATCAAAGGTCTGCACCATCTTGATACAAGCTTTCTTCTGCCTCTTCCACACATTAATACAAATGCATCCCCCGGAACTCGCCCGGTTTTCAGAACCTAGCTTGTGCTTCTTAAAACCCAAACTTTTTTCCAAATTATCCCCCTTTGTAAAACATGTAGTAAAAACGTGAGATGTGATGAATGGGAGAGTGCTTGTATTAAGGTACCAAAAGTTTAATAATAGTTCTGTTGAGTTAGGCTGTCTGAAAATTGTTGGTGTTTAATTTTAAAGAGTATTACATTTATCCCATAAACTATTTTGAAGCCTAAAGTGGTTTCTTTTCTGAATTTAGGTTTTGATCATTTAGGACTATTCACAGCTGCAAAAAGGTTTTACTTCAAATGCTATTATTACAATTTTTTCTGAAGTTCTTACAGCCAGCACCCCAGAAAATGTAAGTGTTATTTAGTAATGTAGGACAAACCTGTTCTCTAATGTTGTTGTAGGTTTGAACTGCTGTTGGATAGAAAGGAGAATAAAAAGACTATAGTTAAATTTTCAAGTTGCAAAACCACATTCAGTATGTGTAATTTAGCAGCTGTTGCAAACACTTGGGGGCATTTTCTTTAGCATTTGAAAATTCCTTGTAGAAGTGAGACGGGAGACATTCATTTAGCATTTCAAGCTTGAAAAATATTTTAACCTTTTCTTAAGTTGTGTTTTGAAGTTTAGGATTAACTTTGTGCCTGGCTGCACAGATGGCTACATTTTACATATTCCTTCATCTAGGAAAAAAAAAAAGACCACATCATCAGTTAATGACTTTAAATAATCACTTTAAACACTCTCAGTCTTTATTTTACATATTCTTCATGGGACCTGAGAGATTCTGGGAAGATACTCAGAAAATTGTTTATGGTGTAAGACTTGCAAGATGTGTTGTATTCCATGTCCTGGAACTTATAAGCTATTTTTGTTCCTACTTATTAATCTTAGTTTATGAATTTTACAGCTTCATCCCTTAAGATTTTAACATTCATAATTCTGGTATGTAAAAATAAAACCTAAGACTATCAATGTATAGAAAATGTTACTTTATTACTGGAATGTGAGGACTCTGTTTTTTTTAATCTTCTAATAGCAAAATTATAGATGAAGGGGATTTTTAAGGAGAAGTAGACTCCATATCCAAGTCACTGAAGTGGTTGTAAAGAGTTAAATAAGCTTTTTAGTCTTTCAGTGTACAACAGAATGCTTTATAAGCTTTTTCCCTAGTCACTTTTGGGAAACACCATAGTGAACTGTGGACTATACAAATCAAATGTGATGCTGGGATAACTGATGGAAAATCCATTAAGTCAGTGGTGTGTCACCAGAGCAGACAATTATAGCATATAAAACTAATCCTTAAATAGGATGTTTTGGGCTTTGTAATGATTTTTTTCAAGTAGGTTTTAAAATATCAGCTAAAGTTTTGGTAGATTAACATAGTCTCTGCAAATCTACATGACACATAAAAAAACTCTTGATAAAACCACTGAGTGCTGTACAGTGTGTTGAGCACTTGTAAGTAATCTGTCAAGTTTTTAAAAGGTTATCACTATAATACAGGCACATGACACTTTTTTTTTTTCCTCTCCATTTGAAAGTATAGTAAGGTTTTAAAGGCTACTGCTGTTTCATCACGTAAAGAGGAGGGGTTTCCTGTAGTCTTTTAAGCTCTTACCCTTTTAAACCAACATGTGCAACCAAATCCATCTGGTTAAAGTTATTCTTGAAGATAGCTGTAACTGGTTAAAGACTTTACGGCTTTGTTCCAGTTCCTGCTGCAAAAAGCTTTCCATTGCAAACTCTGCAATCACAGAGGTCATTCATGTTACTATTGGATGGAAATTCTACGATGTTCCTGCAATTCTGTGTGAGTCTTGCAGGCCAGGATGGGATATAGGTGTGGGATGGTTTGAGATGCTGCAGATCACTGTGTTTGGGTCTTCAATCTTAAGTGCTATCAGCCAGGCATTTCTGACAGATATTTAATTAATTTCTGTTAAATTAAACTAACAGCATCTACAAATGTTGTTTGTATATTTTGGGAGTGTTTGTGTATATACATTATGAGAACAGACACCCTGCCTTCTAGTCAGCTGAATCCTCTTCCCCTAATTCATTCATGGTGGAAAAGGTTAAATTTCCTCTAGATTTTTGAGGGTGTTTTGTTTAGTTTTTTGCTTCCAATGAACTTCCTAGAAAGAAAGGCTAAATGTGTGTTGCAGGAAAAGCAGTGTTTGCTGAAAACTTTGGTTACCCTTAAGTACCATTTCCAGTTCCTAAGACGCAGAAGGAACTGGTATGTAAAGGTCAGAAGTTAGAAGTCACTAGTGTAGTTCACGTTAACACAACATGACAAATGTTGTGTTATAAACAGAGTAGAAGCTCTTTGTCTTGTTAGAAATCTGGAAATGTAATAACTTCTTATGCTGCAACTTGGTAAGCCTGAAGAGTGGTTTTGGATTAGTATTTTAAGCCTTACAGATAAGGAAGCTCAGTCTGAAACTTTGCAGTCACTTCTTAGGGGTGGAATGCATAGAATTCTGTCTTTGCTTCTATTGAGTATCTTAATTGCCTCATGGTTGTCAGGTTTTTCACAATACCATTACTATCTTTATGACCGCTTAATACAATACAGAATCTATGTTCATAAATAAAACATTGCCTGTAAATGGAGATGCTGAAAAATTAACTCTTTATTTCCTTTCTTCTATTTTTTTCAGCGGAACCCCTGCCTTTAATGGACTTGTGCCGAAGATCAATTCGTTTTGCCCTTGGCAGAGACCGCCTGCATGACATAGAAATTCTACCTTTGCCTCTGTCTCTGAAAAATTATTTACAGTACCAATAAGACGTCTAGAACCCTCTGGCCTCACATTGGACTACATCAATGCAAATGGCAGAAAATTGTTTACAGCAAAATGTAAATCTTTGCGATGGACACTTAAGTGTTATTTAATTTTTAATATATATTTTTTTCTGAACCAGTGAAAGCAGATCACTGCAGGGGACTACTAAAGAATGTGAAAACATTGATTTGATCGAGATTTGTCTATTATCTGTTGCCTGTTGTGTTTACAGTCCCGAAGGCCATTATTCTCATCTCTCATATGTTGGTTTATCTTTGTTGCCTCTGGTAAATGCCAATAGAAGATCTGACCTGCAAGATCCACTGTCATACAGGACAGAGCATTCTTCAATAACTTGATTTTTTTTTTTCTTTCTTTCTCTTAAACCTTACCCCAATAGATAAAGGTGAATTAGCAAAGGAAAAATCTTGACAGTAACTTTCGAAAAATATTTAAACCTTGCCTTTGGTATCCAGAGTTGTTGAAAGCTTTGAGTGTTCAGCACTCAACATAATCAGGCCTATAATATCTAAAAGTTCTAACACTTTAAAAAGCAGATTATTGTCTAGAAGAGGAGTATGTGATTTAAAAACAGGAGAGGAAGAAAACTGGTATGTGTGTCAGATAATTTTTGGACATGGTAACAGAAAGATGCAGTCCATTGTTTTCAAAACCAAATCTAGTCCCTCCAAAGTTCTGCAGTTTATAACAAAGCATTCATTATCCCAAGAATTTAGGATACTCCTATTTTAGAAAGCTTGTCACTTTTTTATTTGAACAAATTTATAATTTTTATGTGGTATGAACTCTAAGTACTTGGTTCTCTTTTTAATGTATGTGTGGTTATAATGTTTATTTATCTGTTTAGAGTCTGTGGAGTTGTCATTTAACTGTTTCCCATTTTGGGGTGACCGATTTTGGTTTTTTCCCCATCTCTACCTGAAATGTATTAATTTTTCAGGCTCATCCCATTTTTTAAGATGCTGCTTTCTATTTGCATTTCTTACATGTTTCACGTTATCTGCCTGATCAGTTATCTAGTTTTTAAACTGGAAGTTGTTGTTATGGCAGGATGTCAAATGTTTAGACTGAGCTGCCTTCAGCATATTTTAATGTGAATTTACTGATGAATGAGGAGAAAATTTCTAATAAAGTCTACTGTCCAAAATAAAACTCATGTCTCCTTTAATGAAATGGTAAATAACATAGCACTACATACAGAGTTGAAGTTCAGTTCTTCCTGCAGCTTTGCATATGTTTCTGTTCAGCACTTCTTTGGAATTGCTGCTTTGGGCTCATGTGCGAGAGACATCGCAGGCAATGTCATGTCCTGTTCCTGATTTATCCCACTCTGAATATAGCTGTACTCTTGCTTTTAACACAGTTCTGGCCAGATTCCTCTAAACAAAACCTGTTTTGTGCGAAGTTGCACTTGGAGACTCTGTGCTTTTGAGGTAGGTTGAAGTTTGACCACTGTGCACTGATGATACAGGCAAAACTACTGAACCACAGATGATTGCCCTTCTCTCAGTCACCTCAAGGAACAGAATTACAGTTTCAGTCAGAAAAGAGAAACATGAGATAAACAAGATACAACAACACGAGCAAGAGTGGAAGCAACAAGGGCAAGGTAACACAGGAGTGTCAAAAATTAAGTAACAAGTATTTGCATCTCTGGGCTTAACTATGTAAGTTGATGCTTGTTTCAGCACCCACTTAATTTTGGACTTGCTTTCACTTAAGGCAAGAGGTACATACTATATTCCTTACCTTAGTCTTGCAGAAGGGAAGAAATTACAGCTGTGATCTGTATTTCTTACTTTTCCCTCTTTGTTTCATTTAAACCTTTTGTCTCAGTAGGTACATAGGAAGGAGGATATATAGTGTAATAACTCACTCAAAAGGAAAAATACAGCTGTGTCAAGTGATCTTTCATAAGCAAGGTAAGCAGCTGTTCAGGAATGGCACAGTAATCTTGGTAGACCTTATTTCTCCACCACTGAAGTCCATTTTAGGTAAGCACTTCCTAAAATTAGTGTTTTACTGTGGTAACTAGACTTCATGTTCCTTTGAATAACTGCAGTGACACAACTGTTAAGTGTTATCTTCTCTGTTCTTTCACTTGACCCAGGCTGACAGCTTTTTAATGTGACGGTAAAGTGGGAAGTGATATAGTGAGACAAATTGATGGTGCCTCTGTATGTTAATTAACCTAATTATTTTACAGTTGGATTGGAATTTCAGTTGGTGCCCCTTCTATGGTGATTCCTCTAAACCAAATGTCCTTATTTTAACTTTCAAACATTTTTTTCTTTCCAACACTTAGCTGTCTTCCAGGAGTGCTAGTTTTACAGGAATGGTAGTTTTATTCTTTTACTGTTCCCTAATTGTGTGTTGTGATGCTGTGGATGGTAGATACACCCCTTCATGGGGGATTAGGGCCCTGTTTTGGGGGGGTGTAAGTCTTTACCACACAGTTTTCTTGGTTCACAGAAGCCTTGTAAGGAGGATGTGCCGTGGAGAATATTAACAATACTTCAGTGTTTCTGCTAACCATCCCTTTGCAAATAGATTATCTTCCATGAGGGCTTATAGGGAAACCAGAGTGCCCATCTGTATTGTTAAGAATGAGTCAAGCATTGAAGCTAAGCAAGCAGTCAGAGTACCTACTCACAAAATGTACCAAAAAAAGTCTCCTCTCTTGCTGGACTCCAGGCCGGGTGGTATGTTCCTCACGTTGATTCTCAAAGCTTGCTTTATCGGCATGCAAGCATTGTTTACTGTCTGCTTCAGGAGTGAATTGAGCAATAATATATAAGGTGGCGATGCACTGGCTTTTGCCCAAAACAGAGGTCGAACGCTGTTATGACCATTCCTCAACCAATGCAGTTTAAACTTCTCAGTCTCTATCCTCGAAGCATCAATGCAGCACGATACCTACCCAGAAGCCCACTCTCAGGCATATCTAACAGAGAGGATGATTGCTTATTACAAAGGGTACTACTTCGAGATTTGCAGTAGGATCTCTCTTGCATCTGTATTTTTAATTTCCAGCCACTTTTGGCTTTCATCAAACAAACATAGACAATAGATGTGATGGTTTTCAGCTTTTGTGTCCCTGTGTCTGAGCAAAAGGAGTATAGCTTTTCTAGACATGATCTGGAAGTGTTCCCATGGCAGGTAAACTAAGGCTAATAAAAACTCTTTAAAGCAAGACATGAGTCTTTATTGTAGTATTTAAATGAAAAGGGCGCATGGCTGGGAGCTGAAACCAAATTGCAACTTTGGTGATGGGTGTATGCTAATTACTGGGTTGCAATAGGAAGTATTTAACCTACTGTTTGGGATTTGGATCTCTAATATGGCCCCTTCCTAGGAAGTACTGAAGGTGCAGAATCCTACTGTTAACACTGCAGTGAAGACCTGTGGATACATGCATCATAGCTTCTCTTCATTATTTTCTCAGTACTGCCATTCTTCATCCTTCTGCAACTCTTGTGAGGGAGAGACCTTGATTTATCCACCCAGAGGTGCTGCTTTTGTCATCACAATTCGCAAGTGCTATAACCTCAGTGACACTCTTAGCTTTTAGACTTACTAAAGCTGTAATTTTCTAAGACCTAAGTTTGGGGTCAAATTTGAGAAGCCATTGTCATTTGGTATAGCAGCTGTCACACACATGTCCCTACTACTAGGCTGACAGTCAGTGCTATGAAGGCTTTATTTCTGCTTCAGATTGGACCAAGGGAAATGTATTGAAATGTCTGCATTCTTATCCAGAGGTGATGTAATACGATCTGTAGAGAAATTGTGAAGCCTTATTTTAGACTTCACACGTAGTCTTTCTGGTGTTCAAGCTTTTATCTCAACAGATTGACTCAAACTGTTCCTGTTGAGGTAGGTTCTAACTTCGTAAGTTTCTCAGTGTTCACTTGAAACTGGGAAAAAAACTGTTACAGAAGCAGATATGTACGAATCATTTGAGTGATTCTGTTAGTTTTAAAAGAGCAGCAAGCCAGAAATGCTGTAAAATTTCCTTATCTCCATTACAGTTGGTATGGTTATAGTTTAACAATATGTTCTCACGTCAGTCAGCGGCAATCACTACACAGCAAGCTTTGTATCGGATCCAGCAGTACTCATTCAGGTACAATTTCCACTGACATCAGTGGGAGATCTGCCTGAGTCAGCACTGCTGCTTTTGGTTCCCATGTAAAGATCTCCAAACATTTCCAATACATTGTATTGAGCGATACTTTATTATATGTAAGCAGTGTCAAGCAGATGGTTTCTGCAGCAGTTTTTTGAATTTGGCAAAACATGCTGGCAAGTGTAGTTAGGTAAACGTTGCGAGAAAGTTGAATGAAAAAATGTGTCTAGTTGAGGCTGAGAGTGATACTCAAAGGGGAAGCTAGACTTTTTGGCTCGATGATGTTTTTCAAAAGCCTTTTAGTTTATAAACCTTTAAAATATCACAGTGGTTTTTATTCTGTATACTTAAAGGAACGTAGGATCTTTATCCATTCCTGTTTATCTCACAAAAGGATGTCTGGTGATCATGAAGTAGAAATGCTTTGTTCGCTTGATTCAAAAAGACACCAAAAAACCTCCTTCCTCCTTGGGAAATGTTCTCTGTAGACGTAGAGCCATGAGAAATATACACACATCAGCCTTGAATGCCCCCCCCCCCTTTTTTTTTTCCTTGAGATTGCAGCTGTTCCTTCAGAGAAGGACTTGGGGTGTTCTGCAGGCAGGGTCTAAAATAAAAATGTTTTGAAGCATCTGCTACAAAGCAGAACACCCTACTGAAGGTATATTGAAGCAAATTTGAATGTACTATGGTGGGGGTGGAGGACAAAGGACCAGAGCTCTAGAGAATAGCATTTTCCTAAGGGTTTACCTTCTTTTCTTTTTTTAGCCCCACTATAGAATACAAGTAAATTTAGGGGAGAAGAAAAAAAGAAAAGTTGTTTATGCTTCTGCCACCACCAGGTGTTTAGCATTGATGTTTAAAGTTTAAGCAATAGCATCTTTTTTTCCCACTGAATTCTTGTTGTACAGCCTTAACATCCTAAAGCTCTATCCCTGACTGCATGTGCTCCAAAAGCCCCTGAAGGACTCTGGGCTCTGCAGTCATATGAAGTAGCACCCTATTCCACATATTGTCCCATTGGAACTTAATGAATTAACTTCTAGGCAAAGAGCACAGCTGCTCTGTCATTATTGCTGTGACTGCAGTAACATATGGGGGTACCCAAACTAGCTTAAATACTAGCCAAATAGAAGCCTAGTAATTGGCAGAACAGAGCTCAGCATGGGGTAGTGTACTGTGCCAAGCAGCAGTGAGACAGCAGTGTCAGCATATCTGAAGTGATTAATAAATGGCTGAGATTAAAAGGGTCTACATTTCAGATTGGAGGCATCTTTGCAAATCCTGTTGAAAATAGGTGTCAGGATCAGATACTTCTAGTTTCATTTGTGTAGCTATGAAAAATTTTAAGTTATATAGCTTCTAATCTCTCCAGGCGACGGTAGATGTAAGAGTAGAGGTCATGTTTTTAATAACTTCAACATATTAGGGGTTACTTACAGTTGAGACAGCTATCTTCTTGGATTTTAATATAGTTTCTCTGGCTTTTGAAAGCTACAGCATAAAAGGCAGGTGTCTTCAGACTTGTAAGGAAAAGCAAACAAAACACAAAAATGAGCTGATGTTTCTGACAGTCCTCATGTGCAAGTTCTACTGACAGTTTCAAATACCAGTCTTAAGCCATCGTTATAGAGGCACTTGGTTGAGGTCAGCATCTGTTCAGTGGTGCCTGGATCAGTTTCCTTCATATTTATTTATTTTTTCAAAAGAAAAAGCTATTAAATAAGGGTATTCAAATTGCAAGCTCCACTTGAAAATGAAGTCTTTTAATGAACAAAATGTTCATATTACACTTTCTTAATAGAGACACAAGTAACTGCTGAACACATACCTGGGAAACGCATGTTTTTAATGGCAAAATCCTTCAGCCTTTTTTCTGTTCCCTAAGAAAATCAGTTTGGCAAGTGCATTGCTTCTCGTGTAGCAAAATGTGAACAGCTCTAGGCATGGGGCCAGAATTTCAATATACACATTTAGAAGTGACTTCTCAAGCACAGTAAAGGTGCCTGTGGCATTATTTTAGAGCCTGGAGCTTTACCTTATTTGTAGATAAATGTTAACTGCATATCATTCTTGGGAATTAATAGGATATGGATCCTCCTGTTGCCGAAATCCGGAATAAAACTCCTTAACAGCAATGAGAAGTTAAGAAGCAGGCACTCCTTTATTGCAGCGCTGGGCACACGGGGGATCGCTCCACCTATCGTGTGTACCTGTCTGGTTTAACTATACAGTTAAATACACACCTGTTATACATATTCACTAGATTTCCAAACAAAATGTTAATTCCTTTTCAATGATTGGTCTTTTAATCATACCACCTTATTAATATTCTTATGTTAAAACAATCATTGGTCAATTTCACTTAACTCTACGAGATGGGAAGGGTAAGGGGGTTTCCAAGCAGCAAACTCGTGTCCATGACGGTTTCCTTAGTTTTTGAAACAAAACATAGAAAGACCAGTATCTTCCTGGTGAGGTTTCTATGGTTTGCTTATTTCAAATTTAACAATACTAAGGTTCCTATAGTCACACATAACACAGTTCCTAAAGTTTCTAAGTTCCTATGACTACATTTCAAACTTAACACTCCCATACCTATGCTTCACAATTTTCTACTTCTTAATCAAACCAAACTCTTATATATATATAATTGGATTTTAATTTCTTTATCAGAATATTTTCAACACTCCTGAGCTAAGTATTCTATCAGGGCTTGTCTAGAGATGGAACAAACCAAAACCAAACTTCCCCACAAATTAAGCTACCTGGGTAAACATAGC
Source organism: Harpia harpyja (assembly GCF_026419915.1). Lineage (NCBI taxonomy): Eukaryota > Metazoa > Chordata > Aves > Accipitriformes > Accipitridae > Harpia > Harpia harpyja. The sequence continues at coordinate 22,699,769 of NC_068951.1, read as the reverse complement.
CTGGCATCAGGTGCTGCTGCTATTAAAATGCTTCCCAGGCCCTACCATCTAATTGCATAATTGCTCCATTGGAAAAAGCGCCCTAAAAAAGGAAAGGATGTTCTGAGTATTAAATTGGCCTCCAGAAGATCCAAGTTGAAATCCAGATTCTGGCAGAAGCTCTATCACCTTGATGATTTGGTGATTTTTTTTTTTTCCCCATAATTTCCTTGTGTACATCCAAAACAGCAGTCATTTTTCTTCCATCTTTAATAGCTAGTGTCTGTGTAGGTTCTAATGCCTTTTCAGGACTTTTGTTTTATATCTAATACTCTAATTACTTCTGCAGTGCTGCTGTAACGCAGATAACATCTCCAGTTGCATAATCACTGGTACCAAACAGCTACAAACTTGTTGGTTTATTTGTGGCTGGCATAGCAGAACAAGGACATCTCTTCCCATAACAATTGTTACGTAGGAGCAGGCTCATCGTTAGTCTTGGCTAACTCATGGGTAACAGTACTGAACTATGGACATCATACTTGGCTCTTTCAGAAAACTTGCACCATAGTCTAAGTGGCTTTGTCTGCAAGAAGCAAATGTTGCCCATAACCATGTTTAGTGACAGGAACTCTGGTAACAGCCAGTACGTTACCCTTTAGGTAGAAGAGTTAGATCTCTTTTGTAGATAGATGCCATTTAATCCACCAGCTGCCTCCTAGTCTGTAATAAAGACTGGCGTAAACCCTGAAACATGGCTTTCTAATTTTTCCAATTTTTATTTGTCCCTAAGTTTTCATGATACAAAAAACCCTATCAAATTAATTTATTCATTGTTTTTAATCTTACTGCATTTTTTACCTTGCTGGTATTTGGGAATTAGACTGTGTTTCCCAAGCTAAGCTTCATGAAACTACAATTTCTCGTAAAATGTTTGATATTTTCTAGTGGCAGTGTGTGCCATGCCACATCTGAAGGAAAGTGTTTCTTTTTGTTTAATTTGATTTTTTTACCTTGTAATTTCATTCCTTTCCTCACCATATACCATTGGGGAAAGTATCTTTACAGTTGAACGTAACTGTTTGTGACCCCAAGAGCCTACTCAAAAGCATGTTGAGACACTTGTCATGTTAGTGGCTTTCTGTTGAACTGACCTAATTTGTTTTTAATTTAATAACTGTCCAGTTAAGTCCAGTGCCCCTAGATGGCCTCATTCTGCACATAGACACAAATACACATGAGATCATTGCTAGGTTGCAGTTTGCAGCTAACACCTTTCGTCTGGTGCATCTTGTTTGCCTGTTATATGCAACTTCTCTTGTCTCTTCTACTGGGACCTTACTCTGGGAAAACCACTGTGGGTGCTTTAACCTTCAGTGAACTTTTTTTTATCTTCCCAGAAGGATCAGCGGTATTTCAAGTAAGAATTTTTTTTTAGATCAAAGTTCTTTGACCTGTCACAAGAGCATTGCAGAAGATTGGAATAAATATGAATTTTAATAATAGAGCTGCTTATTGTTGAGGTTTAAAACTCCACACTTTAGTTCCCCTTACATCTTTAAGTCTCCCCCGTTAAGGAATGTTATACAGAACTTTACTATCAATGATCACTCTGACATAAAAATAAAATAAATAAATCTGTAGTTGTAATTCAGAAACTTCCTTCTTTCTGAGATCCATGACCTCCAGCTTCCTGCTGAATCTAGGCTGGAAAATAGAGATCTGGAGAGCCTGGTTTCTTGGACTACTTGGTGTTCTCATCCCCTACAGAAGTGGGAGCAAACATTTTTAGTTGCGAAATAATGGGTGATAAATGGACAGCAGTGATAGAAAGCTCTCCTAGGATGTTGTGTCTTCTGCATTGAAAGCTGAAATGAGTGGGTTTTTTTCCAAAAACTTTATCTTTCCACAAAGATCCCCTAAACATTTATCTTCTAAATGTGCATCTCATTGGGCATAAGGAGATGCCCCTAATCATTTTGAAATACCAGCCTTTTGGATCAGGGAACTTCTTGACTTGGAAAAAGGAAGGACACGTTAGATCATGCCCTTTTAAAATTTCTTTTATTTTTTTTAATTAAGGCTTTAAAGGTTGCTTTCTGGTTTTGGAATATACTTGTAGAAATATAAAAATACTCTTTTTTTCTTCAGTGAGTTTCCTTACTGAACCTATATGTTTTTGTGGTCTTGCTATAATTAAGGAATCCAGAGGGACAAATGATGTCTTTTACGAGACCAGCTGATTGAAATTCAAAAGAGACACTTCCAGGCACAAAAATTATTCTTCTCCACTGAAATACAAATGCCGATTTTCAAAGTTAAATTCAGATTAAGAACTGTTTAAACTTGATTCTGCTACACAAAAATTTTAGGGTCAATAAATATATTGGTTCTGTGCCCCATTATAGTTTTTCCCATTCCTCAACCACCAGCAATTTCTCTGTTTTCTGATGAACCCACCTTTCCCCTCTCTAAGAGGAGCTAATGACTGAGTTACTTCTTTTTAATATTCTTCCCCTTCCATAGTTGCAGGTACGAACTTCTTTGATGATGTAATTGATTAACTTGCATAAGTTAAACTAGTATCACTAGTTTCAAGTTGAATTTTGCTTTGAGGATTAAACCTTCAGCCTGCGGATCCTAAAAGCTAGTCTGTTTTTTTAGAGTATAGCATTAGTCTCATTAAAGATATTATTTTTGTCTGTAAATTCGTTCCTGTTTATATCCTGCAGTAATCATGAGTACATTCACACCATCACTTCTACATAGAAGATAACTAAAAAGAGCAGATGTCATATATTTAATCAAGATCTTTCCCCTTCATGATTTTCCTGTTTAAAGAAAACAAAGCTAAATGAGTTCTGAGAATTTAAATTCTCTGCTGCTTGCACAGAGCTCCCTTTTGAATGTTTTCCTAGGCCTACACATACTCTGCTCTCATGGAAAAACATGGTAGGAGCTTGCTATGAATTTCTATAATGGAGAGAAAAAAGAAGAAAAAAAGACTTCCAAAGCTCTCCTTTTAAATACAGTAGAGAGGAGGAAAAAGCAGACAAAACAAAATTGCTTCTTTTCTGTTTTTACCAGTTAGAAGGCTAATAGTGAACTTACAGTTTGAGTGCAATAGTTTCATTTTCTATTCTGCCAGCCATCCCATCCAAACACTTCCAGTTTTCTTGTCACATAGCTGCCTGTTTTGCCCATAGATTTAAAAATAGTCAGTTAAAGGCACTTTTCTCCATAGCAGTCGGTCTTGTTCCTGCTAAAGCACAATCTGAAGTCTTGGCTTCCCTTGGCCTGTGTAGGCCAACATCATCAACCTGTGACTACGTTTCTTGGCTGAAAGCTCTTTCTGTTGGTCTGTAATGGAAATGGGAGCCCTCTGCCTATAGGTCCTTGTGACTGGAGGTAATTTCTAACTCCATGGAGTCTCCAGAACCTGTTCCAGAAGTTCATCTGGGAGGTACTCCTAGATTTATAGTTGTTCATTAGAACATGCAATACTGAAATCAGCCTTTCCATGAGTTTAGCAAGTGTTTCTAAAAGTTACTCCTCACTTTGGGTAGCACAAAAGTAGTATAGAGACAGACAAAACAAATGGAAACTTAGTTGTATTTCCAGGCCTTACTTTCCTTCCCGTCATCAGCTATGCATAGGGCAGGTTTTTATTAGTTTAGGCTGGAGTGTTTAGGATGCCCTGACATTTGCATATCAAAGCTTTTATTTCAAATTGCAGATTTTTCACTTTTCTTTATCAAACATCTTACCTTTTAGTCAGAAACTGTGTCTCCTGGCACAGAAGTATGCCCTCTGTGTTCCTCTCTCATGCTGTCAGTTCCTGGAATTTACAAGTTATTTCACAAAGATTTGTTTTCTTTTGTTGCAAAGAAACTCCTTTGCTCTAATCCTTTTCTGTAAGAAAGCAGTACAAAACTGTTGCCTCCAGGCTTATCTGGAAGTGCTACTCCCTCTATTAGCAGAAGAGGTATGGAATATTAAGGAGAATGCAAATAAACCAGAATTTATAAATTACAGAGATGGGTTCTTCAAATCAGAAAACCTGCATGTCTTGGCAGGCTAAGTTGGATCAAAAGTCCAATTTCACTTTTAATAGGAATGCATGGGAAACACAGCTCCAGCACACATCTCTGAGTTCCTCTGTCAAACTCAAAGCAGATTTCAGCTGTCAGTGGTTCCTAACTCAAGAAATTCTAGGCAAGCAAAGCTGCTCTTGGCCACCTGTAGCTCTCCCAAGGTCCCTATGCCAGATGTTTGCTCTGTCTCTGCAGCCCAAGCAGAGCAAGGAGGTCCCAGAACATTGTTATCTGAAATACACATTAAGCAATGCAAAGAAAATGTGTTTCTTTGGCAAGCTGTGCTGCTTGCCCTTGCTGGTGAAGGGAGGGAAAATGATGAAGGAAGATTTTCTCAAGAGCAGTTTTTTTCCATAGCACCTACAAGGGAATAGAGGGGGGGAAAGAAATCAGATGTTTCCACAGATTTTTAAGTCTAGAAGAAGCCGTTAGCTCGTTTAATCTAATAGTTTTATGAAGAATGTCATAACATCTCACTTTAGCAAGTCAAAACCCTCCTATTGGACTATGATGCTTAGCTAGAAGACAATAAATGTTTCTCATTCACCATTTCTTATTGTAACTTGTTCCAATTGTGCATAACAACGATTAATGCTGAGAATTAAGGGGTTTTTCCCCCACCTAAAATTATTTACCTTGAGCTGCTAGCCACTGGTGCTTCTTTTTGTATGAAATTAAAGAACGATGTAGCACTTGGTATTGTCTTACCAGGCTGATACATATGCATTGTAAATGAGCCACAACTTGATCATCTTTTGATGATCTAGCCATGCAGTTAAATCTTAAATTCTAAGGAAACATCTCTAACTTTTGATAAAGGACACGACTCTTTCTATGTGCCAGATTCTACCTCCTCTTAAAACTAGTTTTATCAGTCAATGGTCTACAGCCAAGTAAAACAATTTTGTCTCTGGCCTTGCCCCCACTTCATTACTGATGTGAGGAACAGATTATCCTTTGTTTCCTTCACTTTCTTTCCTTCTTTGTTTCATTCACCACGGCATTGCTTTGAAAACTCCTATTTTAGCTGCATGTCTATTGTGACCCTCATGTTTTTTAGCTGCTACTTCCTGAAATAGTCTCTCCTCTCGTAATTAAAACCTGATGTCTTGTTCTTTGATACCTAACTTTGTTTGGCTTTTTCATCAGCATTGTGTTTGAATGGGTCTAATTCTTAAAGTGATCAAAATTTTTCTGTACAACTGCCCTGTTCTCCCTCATTATCTATCACCCCATCAGTCCTTTTGTAGTCTGTAAATTTGATAAACTGTGATTTGATAGTTGCAACCAAATCACCAAGGAAACTTTAAACAGCACTGAATTCAACTGGAAATACTTCTCAGTAATGACTGCCTGCGTATAACCTCTTTGGGAGTTGTCAGCAGCCAGTGCTTATCCACTCAATGTGCAATTTGCTGAGGGTGCTGTCGTTTTCTAAAATAAGGCGTCGGGTACTAGGTCAAAATATTCACCAAAGTAAAAATAGTGCTTTCTCTTTTGCAGCCTAAAACGAAGTTCAAAAGAAGTATGTGAGGGAGAAGTGGAGAAGGCTGGCAAACAAAAGTGCATAGTTGAGGAAGGGAACCAACAGACAGAAGGTAATGGGAGAAAAAAGAGAAGAGGACCTTTGTTACTAAGTAGAAGTATAGTAATGTCTCCTGCTGACCTAACAATTTAATGCAGTCATTATGACAATTTCTGAAAAATATTGAGTAGGTTCTTCAAGGCTAAATGGCAAATTTTAAATTTTGGGTTCCTAGCGGTTTGTTTTTTACATATTTTCTTTTTATTTCAATCATGATCTTGCTGTTACTGTGCGCTCTCCAGTTGTGGATTGCATTGATTTATTTCTATTTGTGTGTGTGTTTTCTGACTAAAACATTGAGGCATTGTCAATTCACTTCCATTTGACTATATTTTGTGAATATATTTACAAGCACTACACCAGAAAGCTAATATTAGCACTCTAATTTTGTCCCATCTTTCTCATGTCTTGTACTATCAAATTCGTAGAGAGTGTTGCAGGTTGGAAGGATGATTGTAAAGAGTTAATGCTTTACAAGTGGTTGCCTCAAAAGACAGAGTGCTAAACTGAAAAGCAGTTCCTGCAAAGCATGTCATATAGAAAGCGTAACTGCTTGCTAAAAACACAATGAGGCAAGTTCACTTTCTAGCTTTGCCACAGACTTTTTGTACCTGGCTCAAGACTGTACCTTGGCCACTCCTGCATTTAGAGGTGTTTATACACAGTCACTATTTCCAAGGAATCAATAGGTGAGAACAGTTTTTCTAAAGGTGTACCAACCATTGGTGCCCCACAAGTACTTTGAAAGATAAAAGGATGGCTGGTGAACATGATAATAAGGTACTTGAGGTTACTAGGCACTGCTGGGGTAGCTTCCATTAAGCATCAGTTTCTTGTTCCTACAGAGGCTGATCGTACCATGCTAATGGATTTATAGTAATGACACTGTATCGAGATACTATATGAGTTTACTGGTAGGATGCTATGACTGACTTCTGTGCACACAGGTTCTCGGGAGATGCTTAGTTCTTACAGCTTGGCAGCTCCTCATGTATCTGTTCAGGAAGGAAGGTTATAGGTTTTAGCACCTTGGCAGGGTTACCCGATGCTTTGTTAGCAGCACAAATTGAAAATATGCTTGGCCAGATGAAGTTTGGCTCAGCACAGCCGATGAGCAACGGCTCGGGCAACGATGCTCTGTGAATCACTGCATACCAGCTGGCTGCAAGCTCACTGGCGAGCACTAATTCCTGCCTGCCACAGTGGGAGGCAGGAGGAGACCAAGATGGGCTTGTGATTGTACACCTCTCCACAGCAGTTACAAGCGAAGCTTGCCTCTGAAAGATCCTGGTTGCTCCCTGCCCTTCTGTACTAACACTCTCATGTTATGATTTAATTTATTTCCAGTCAGGTAAAACCACTATCTAAAATAGATCAGGAAATGCAAAACCAAACAAAAGCCGTCATTATCCTTACTTCCTCTTAAAGAGATGGTTATTCAGCTCTTTGGGGATAGGCTTAAAAAGTACATCTGTCTTTTCTGTCTTAAAGTTTCTGCTTAGGTCTGCATTTTATATTTTGTTTCTTTCATTTGATGATACCAAAAAATCATTGAAGTGTGGCAGGTCACTAGGTAAAGCCTTCAGCTATCTCAGTACCACCCCATAGATTTACAGAGCTCCATCTCTGGTGAGTTTTTGGTTTCTGCCTCCATGTCATATAGCAAAATGCTGTTCCATAAAAACTAAAAACTGTGCTTGTTTTAAAGCTTACAAAATGCATTCATATTCAGTCTATGCTCCCTTTGTTTCTAGGCCAAAGAGCAACTGTACTTCTGGGTCATTTTCCCACGGTGTGGTTACAGACAGCAACAGCATCCCCTCACCTTTCTGCTCCTTTGCTCACAGGTGATGTTGTTCAGACGTCCTCCCTGAGCGACGGAGTCTGTTCCCCTCATGGTCCTTTCTTGGGCATGGACAACCACATCTGTTGATAGGGCTCTGGGGGAAGTCCCATGAGGGCTCGATACAACCCCATTTCTAGGTCTGTTTTTAGATTGTACTTGCCTTTTTCACAGGTCTGTTATATTATCTTATGATCACAAATATGAGCTGTTCCTTGCACCCTTCTCCCCTTGAGTATATTTCTAGACTACAAAATACAGAGTCAAGGACTATTCTCTAGCCCCCAGGTGGAGCGACACAGACTGGCCAAGGTCAGACCGTACAGCAGCCATATCTGTGTGGGTCTTTCAGTTGAAAATGTCTGAAACAACGAGGAGAAGTCGTAGCTTGAAATCGGGGCCTGTGAAGGTGCCGGAGGCACCAAGCCACCAGGGCTGATGTGGCCTGGAGGAGCCAAACCCACAGCAGTGTTGTCCTCTGCCTGCTGGAGCCGTCTCTGGTGTGCTGCCTCCCAGGCCCTGTCTGAGGAAAGCTGTGCCTGGAAAATTCCTAAGAAATAACTCCTCATCTTCGGAGGTATTAGTGGGAGGGAGGCTCTGTGGCAGTGACTAAATCACAATGGAGTTTAACACTGCAGCAAGGGGAAAGCAGGCTGTATAGATCCAGGGTGTAGATAATCCAGTTTAGGAAAGGGAGTTAAATGGATTCCCCCCCACCTCAGCAGCTCCCCACCTGGCTCAGCGCCCAGCTGGCCGCTGTGGCAGAGGCACTCAGTGCTTCCCCACACGGCCTTGCTGGGTCGGTAATGGCGGGGAGCGTCATCCCCCGGCCCAGCCGGCGCCTGGAGGGTGAATGTGTTTGTGGGCTGCCGACCTGAGGGGGCAATGGGCCACAGGGCTGCAGGCCAGGGCTCAAATGCGTTTTGTCCTTGCTTGAGGGGCAGTTGTCTTTTCTCCAGAGGAGGGAAAGCTGGTGGAGGTGAAAGGCAGGGAGGAAGGGGGTGGGGGGAGGCAGCGGCCAGGAGGCAGCCCAGATGGTGGTGAAGTTGGGCCTGAATCTTGCAAAACACAAACCCCCAGCTGGGGGGAGCCCCCCTGAAGTGCCAAATGGCACCAGAGGGGCAGTGCAAGTGTAACACACGTGCCAGGGAGGGAAACTTTGAAGGTGGAGAAGAGAAATGCACGTTTTCCCAGTGAAGAGTAACACAGCAGATACTCCTGAGGTGAGAATGGGCCGGCCTTCTCCTCAGGGGTGATGGTGGCGGTGCTAGCGAGGTGAGAAGCCACCCCTCAAACCCAAAAGGCCAAGCTGGGGGGATGCAGATGCCCCTGTAATGTGCTTGGTGATGTTTGGCCTCCGTGGCTAACTGCATGGTGGGTTTGATAGTCTGTCCTGAACCATGGGAAGGATTTGGCTGAGCAATGGCTCAAGAAGCATTAACTGCTTTTAAGTTTTGGGTGTAATTTGTCCCTTCAATCTGGTCACCCTTGTAGAATGTAAGTCAAAATTGAAGGGGAAATTCAACATTCATTCTCTACCCCTCAGTTCAGGCCAGGCACAGTTTTCATCTATCCTTTTCCACAGCTGTATTTAACTTCTCTGCTCAGCTTCTTCTGGCCTTAACTTCACTGTGGGGGAGTAGGAAATGGGGCAATTTCTTGCTGTATTTTTCTGGCATGTCTGTAGGTACATGTCAGGAATCCATCTCGGATTGTGGCCGGTGGCATCATCTTCAGACTTCTTTTCCTGAGTGAAATCACAAGTTGCTGTTAAATAATTCAAACCTTATTCAAATTGATCCACTTTAGCATATAAGACCTGAAAAGATCGTATGATATGGCAAGAGGCCACAAGCTCATCAGTTACTATGGAGGGGAGATACTCCGTGTTGGCGTACAACATGAGCTGTCAGCAATTCTAATAAGCCAGCACAGCCCACTGAGGCACACTGACAAATATTTGGGTCTTTCTTCTTTTTCTTTTTTTTTCCTTATGGTGTCCTTTTCCAATTTCACTTAAGAGGCTATGCTATGATAATTGTGTGTTATGAACTTTTGCTTAATTGCATCAATATTCTGTATTTGGCATCATGTTTTACAACACCCTATTCATAAATTATTACATCATGATTCATGTCCTGTTATGTCTGTTGCTTAATTAACTCCAAAGAGTGAAATACAGCATATATTCAGCAGTTTTTGCACAGAAATTTTGTGAATGCACTGAGCTGCCTGTCTTGGAAGAATGCCTCCTGATGCTAGGTGGCTTGTGATGTATTTCATTGCAGCTCTTCTAGCTGGGTGTTCCAGGTTTCTCATAATTCGGAGTAATAGGAAAGATTAGAAAAATGTGGTTATTCTATGATCTTACTTTCCCTGGTTTATTGTCATAAATCACCCTAAGAGCCTGTAGCTGCTGCTGAAAAGGGCAGTCCAATCTTCTCTTAGCATCCACAGAAATTATTGTGCACTGCCTTCCCTGTGTTGGTGCTAGCAGTTGTGTGGCTGGCCATACAGGCAGCAGAAGAGGAAGAATACAAATTAACTTCCAGCTGTATCAGCAAGTTGGTCTGACTTGCCATGTACCAATGATTGCTGGTGGTGACTTAAAAAAGGGGCAGGAGCATACCGACATGATTGTGGGTTCAAATAAAACCACATCTTAAGAAGCAGCATAAAGGCAGGAAGCATTCCTTTTTTTGTGCAGATACACTGTATCTTTAAAGAGACTTCTGTGTTGCTTTCATCTTTCTAGCCTGTAGACTATTGCACCCACCCATATGTTATCACCTTTCTGCATGCAATGCAATGCAGTGCAACATCTCTTCCTCACTTTCCCATTTTTCTTTTTTTTTTTTCCAAATTAGCTATTTGCAAATAAGGAACATTTTCTCAGTTTTCATGTGCAATTTTTAAAGCTTCCTCTTGCGCTGCTTATCCCATGTTCCTCAAAACAGTGGAGTATTTATTGAGCAGAGGGAAGTGCACTAGCTGAGGAATCAGGAGATTGTATGTGAAATCCTTTTGGTAACACTGGTATTTCATCCCAGTGTGTTTTTGTTTTCTTTCTGACTTCTGTTGATCTTAAAAGGTAGGTAGACAGCTGTTACTAGATTATGAATGGCAGCCCATTACGACTTTTTTGGGCTTTCATAAATCAATCTTAGTGCAAGTACCTACTTACCTATTAGCTTGGTTGAAGTTTTCTTTTGAATTTTTTTTTTTTTTTCACTTGAAGTGTGCCCTGTGTTTCAAGTATTTATAGAGTTCTCTGTTTCAGAAAGTTTGTTGGTTTGGTTTGGTTCCCTGCCCCCACCCCCCCGTGTTATTGGAAAACAACTCAAGGTTACTCTTCTAGGCAATTTTCTTACTAGAGCTGTGTAGGTCACTATAAATTTTGTAGGTTTTCCTCAATTCCAGACCCTTCCTCAGGAAGGTTTTATTTTCATTATTTTCTGAATATACACTTGATATAGAATGCAGTAGGGTTTGGGTTTTTTGTTTGTTTGTTTTAACAATATCCATCTTACTGACAAACTGATTTATAGTCCTTCTGCTTTTAGGGCCAAGTCCTATATAATCTAACAGAAAATCACAACCTTTCTCTTAATTTTCTTAAAGAAGCCTCAGGATTTTCTAATCCTCTCTTAAACATGGTACATATTTGAGATACCTATGCAGAATCCTTACTAAATGCTTCATATATGAAATGCTGTAAACAGCTAACATGGCCAGGATGCAGTATGGTACATCAGTGAGTGTTCTCTGATAACATGTCTCTCTCCTAATGGGCATGTGTCATGGTTTAACCCCAGCCAGCAACTAAGCACCACGCAGCTGCTCACTCACTTTCCCCCCCAACCCAGTGGGATGGGGGAGAAAATCAGGAAAAGAAGTAAAACTCGTGTGTTGGGATAAGAACGGTTTAATAGAACAGAACACAAGAAGCTAATAATGATTATGATAACTCTAATAAAATGACAGCAGTAATAATAAAAGGACTGGAATATACAAATGATGTGCAATTGCTCACCACCCGCCAATCGACACCCAGTTAGTCCCTGAGCAGTGATCCCTCCACCCCCACTCCCCCCAGTTTCTATACTAGATGTGACGTCCCATGGTATGGAATACCCGTTGGACGGTTTGGGTCAGCTGTCCTGGCTGTGTCCCATCCCAACTTCTTGTGCCCCTCCAGCCTTCTTGCTGGCTGGGCATCAGAAGCTGAAAAATCCTTGACTTGAGACTAAACATTACTTAGCAACAACAGAAAACATCAGTGTTATCAACATTCTTCTCATACTTAACTGAAAAACATAGCACTGTACCAGCTGCTAGGAAGACAATTAACTCTATCCCAGCTGAAACCAGGACAGCATGTTTTGTTTGAATGTTCAGGTAGTTTCTGTGATGATATGGATTCAGTGAAAGATCACATGGATTTCCACTATGTTTATTTTTGGCTTTGTTTTCCTTACACTGCCACTCAGCGGTTGGTAATGTTGTGTCATCAGGAGATTGTAGCTTCTGATAGCTGAAAAATTGCTATCCTAAATCTTCAATCTTGGTTTTGGGAATTATTATTTCATGGTGGGATCACACTAGAACTAAGTCTCAGCATTCAGAGTAAGTCTTGCTACATTGCCAGATGAAATCCTGTTTAACCACAAAGTTTTCAAGAAATGCAATTGAATCCCATGCCGAGAGCTTGCTGTTGTGCTATACAGAAACAAGATTGCACTTGGAATGGGAATGAGTGGAATGAGAATAGAATCATGTAAGAGAACAAAGTTTTGTTTCATTGTTTTAAATTCTGTTCCTATTTATGTTGTATATATGTCTTGAGATCTTGTCTAACTTAGATGATTCATCACTCCAAAGGCCAGTAAAGAAGTGGGAACATCTAGAGGTCAGTTCATGCTAGCCTGAAGTCATTCCAGTGAAATGAAAAAGAAAGCTGTTTGGGAGGGGAAATAAACATTTTTCATGTCCAAAAATACAGTCTTGTAATTTAGAATTGTGATATATTAAAATTTAAAACGATTCTAATTACAGTTAGAGAATTGAACACATTTAAATGCAAAGTATTGTTTTACAGATAATCTAATTATTTCAATTGTAATGCTTTCTTAATTGTTTTAATTTTTTGATTAAACACATTGCAAAATGGTGAATGGTTTTGATCAAGTAACCATCCAGAAAATGTTGCTCCTCTTTGTTTTCCAGAACCATTTTATCTTCCATGTGCATTTGGTCTGTCCTGGTTTCTGTCCTGGTTTCAGCTGGGATAGAGTTAATTGTCTTCCTAGTAGCTGGTACAGTGCTATGTTTTGAGTTCAGTATGAGAAGAACGTTGATAACACACTGATGTTTTCAGTTGTTGCTAAGTAATGTTTAGTCTCAAGTCAAGGATTTTTCAGCTTCTGATGCCCAGCCAGCAAGAAGGCTGGAGGGGCACAAGAAGTTGGGATGGGACACAGCCAGGGCAGCTGACCCAAAGTGGCCAAAGGGTGTATTCCATACCATGGGACGTCATGCCCAGTGTATAAACTGGGGGGAGTGGGGGCGGGAGGATCACCACTCGGGGATTAACTGGGCGTCGATAGGCGGGTGGCGAGCAATTGCACTGTGCATCATTTGTATATTCCAATCTTTTTGCTATTACTATTCTCATTTTATTAGTGTTATCATTATTAGCTTCTTGTGTTCTGTTCTATTAAACCGTTCTTATCCCAACCCACGAGTTTTACTTCTTTTCCTGATTTTCTCCCCCATCCCACTGGGTGTGGGGGGAAGTGAGTGAGCGGCTACTGGTGCTTAGTTGCTGGCTGGGGTTAAACCACGACAGTCTGTAGTGGACTCTTTCACAGCATGCTGCAAAATAGACATAGCAATTCTGTTATAGGGGAAAAACCACAAATGAGGCACTGTTCATCCTTTTCTGGGAATGAGTGAAGAGATTAGTGGGACCTGTCTGTGATCAATTTTTGAGCTGAACGTACCTGTGTGTTCTCTAGTACTTTACTATAATTATTTTTCAAGCTTATTGAGACAGCTACATTTTGTCATTTGAATTCTGTTCTTTGGTTATCTATGTCTCATGAAATAATTTTCCAATCTCTGATTGCATAACAGTGGCATCTTCCAGCATATAAACTATTATGTAGATAACTTGGATATCAAACATACGTTGTAAAATGTTCCTGCAGTTAAGGATGCTTGTGAAAATAGGCACTTGTAAGTGCAGGAGACTCATCAGACTGGCACAAGAGTAGGGCATACAGCATGCTTAGTCACCAGTGAATTGTACCAGGACCTAAATTTTGCTGATATTCTTCAATTAGGAAAGTTTATAGTTGCTTAGAGATGAGAAAGTTTAATTTCTTTATGATAAAAGGTGCAGGAATGCCAAAACTGTTCTCTCCAGAGCTAAAGGGGCAGATTGAACGCTTCCTTCTCACTACACATCCTTTACCGGCTGCATTTCACTGATGGAGTTGGCAGGGTAGGGATGTGAAAGGCTCAATAAACAGATATTTGGGGTGAAATCAGAAGGTAACTTTCTGCCAGCGTCCTGACAGCTAGAAGCATCTGAGGCAAGGAAAGCAGCACAAAATTAAGGTAAATTTCTGTCTTTTCTAAAAGGACAGAAATGTTTGGGAAAGCATAGTAGAAGTGATGGACATGAAGAACAACCATCACTGACTCTGACCTGGAAGAGAATACAGTTTGTTATAGAAAAATTTGATGTTATTAGCCTTATTTATAGGGTCATCAGTAGAAAGGGGGATAAAAGGAAGAAGAAAGGATGGTACATTGAATTATACTGGCAGAGATGCAGAGTACAGAACAGAGGAGGCAGCACTTCACAGTGATGTGTGCTAGTTAGAACTGCTTTGGGCCACTGCCATGCATCACTGGCTGTTTCACAACGGGAAGGATATTATCAGTGAGAGGCTGTGATGTTCAGCAATTAGGATAAAACCCAGTCCCAAGACATCAAGTTAAAGGAATGTTTAAAAGAAATGCTTTTTTTTAATCCCCTGCTAGACAATATTCTTCAGGGATAAACTGAAGGTTTATGTTTTAGAAGGAGGGGACAAAGCAGGTAGAAGCAGGTGGCTTATTGTGGTTACCAATAGAAATGTGAGAGCCGTAATTAAATAAAAAGCTTGGATCTCATATTTCTATGCTGAAATAAACGAATTGAATAAGGCTACAACTTGGCAAAAGCTTTTCAAAACCATCTCCAAAAACAACCTTATTCAGCAATGGCATAATTTTTCAAAAATGCCAACCTGCAAGTGAACAACATTTAGTCTGTTAAACTACTTGAGTGCTCTTGAAAATGTCACACCATAACATGGAAATACTGATTCAGGAAGACATGCCCATTGAGGAAAGAGTTTAAACAAGGGTTTATGTCCATTTCTGAATTAGGACTGTTGATGTTGCTTCTGTGACATATTGATTTTCACAAAGCTTAAGAACATGTTTTAATTTAAAGACAATTAAATGGTCTCTTGAATTAGGGCCTAGCTTAGCAGAAGGAAACAGCTGAAGCAAGAATGATAAATTAATTGAAAACATCTAGAAATTATTTTGGGAGGAACATGACTGAAAATCAGGAAGATGGGTTTAAACTAAGCTGAAAAGAATTGTGATATCAAGAAAATGTGTTAATTCAAACTTTTTCTTTACCTTCTCTCACGTGTCATGAACAGCTGTAAAAAAAAGTCCAATTTTACACCTATGAGATAGGAAATGTACAGGTTCTGAGGACAATGAGCAGTATGCAGCAGTCCTTGGAAAATAAGCATCTTGTGGCAGGAATAACTAACAGCGATGAGTGAGTAACAGAGTGGTGGTGTTTAGTGTCTTACAATGCTGGTGGTGCTCTCCATTTAAAACTTTCTTGCCTTTTAATCATGCAAATCAATACAAGCTATCTTTTCTCAAATTTTAGGCTTTCGCAGTTCATGAAAATGTGAAGTTAGTCAAGCAAAATAATTCTGTCACCACTCTGTAACAAATCTTTAAGGTTTATTGAACACATTTGAAAATAGTCCAGGAGAACAGCTGCATAAGATTAATCATTCTTAGGGCAAAAGCTGATTTTTCAAGACCTTTGCATACACTTCACAGTCTCTCTCTCTCTAAAATGAAAAGCCTGTTCTTATTAACAAGCTGAAACAAACAAATCAACAATTAATTTTAACAAATTTGTCTTCTTGACAAAGTAATCAACTAAGAAAAATCTCTGGCAACAAGCAACTAAATTATAACTCTTTTGAGTGTGAGCTTTCATTAAATTCCAGCCCCACCATTGTGCTTTCTGATGGCTGTTCAGCCCTCATGTGAAATTTGGTCTTTGTATGGCAGTTGGCATCTCCAAGCCTACACAACTAGTTCTTTGTGTCATACTTGGTGGTAACCCCAGGTCTGAAGTGTGTGAGGACTGAAAGAGTCCCTGAGGAGGTCTGGAGCATAGTTTCATGGGGTTGTGTAAAAAGCATACGTTGTCACTACTTACCTTATATCAACTCCATGAATTTAATAGATGTCTGCTGTCTGTCTCCTGGGTTACCAGTTATGTATTTCTAAGTTCATACACATGCCCAAAATAACAAAAGTTGCAATTTACTTTTATTTAATCTGTTTTTGTTTTCTTTAAGTAAAGGGAAGCAAATAAAGAGTTTATTTATGACAGAAGGAAATAATCTGTTTGCAAAAATTCCATGGTCCAAATTACCCTCTGGCTTTACCACATCCACTCCAGGATAAGAGTTTTCTGTTGGCTCTTCCTCTAGTTGTAGCTGTATCAATATTAGTCAATAGGAACGCTGAAGTCTGTAGACTGAGAGCTGCCATGTAAAGAAAGGTCACTTTAATGAAACAGCAGTCTTTGCTCTGTGGAAGCATTTTTGCAGCAAGCCAGTGATTTCTCCCTATGTATTAACATCAATTAGTTTCCATTTAAAATCTGGAAAATTCATTACTTTTTATCCTTGTAAGAATGGAGCTCCTAATTCTGATCTTGCATGTGCCACTGATTTTGTGGGAATGACTCCAGAACTAATCAGTATGAGATCAGGCTGAGAACCCAGGATGCTCTTGTACCGAAGTTAACTTGGTCTGGAACAACCTGTACTTTTGCAGATAGCTGATCTCTGAAGATGCACAAGAGGTCACCACTTGGCAAGCTACTCTACTGAATTTTACATCAGTAAAGATAAGCAGCTTTTTTTTCCCTGAGAAACTGATGGTGGGTGTGGTGCATCCATAAGTAGAGATGGCAGAGGTACATCAAACTTTTCTGATGTTTGTGCTTTGTACCTACATGAATTCTAATGTTTATTTCATGGACGCATATTCTTTTTGGAATATATTCATAAGGGCTATCTGTTGAGCTACACTGAATTTTCAACAGGCATGAGCTAGTAGTTTGGTGATGAACAGAATGAACAAGCATTCACTGGGACATATTTTGCTTGCACTTTCTCTTTAGAAAGCTGAATTCTAAGTATCTGATGAACCTGAAAGCACAGTGGCTCAAATTATGAACTGGTTGGCTCTTGCTAGACAAACGCTTTTTGGTGTTTGCTGTAAATAAATAGCTAAAGTGCTGGAGAGATAAAAAGAACAGACCACCATGATCACCTGCCAGTGATGTGGTCTATTATTCTGTACTGTAATTAATTTTAAAAGATATTCAAACTAGAAACAACTTTTCTTTCTTTTTTTTTTTTTTTTTTTTAAATACAGGCTATAAGGCTGCAGTTCCTGGCTATATTCTTAATTGTTAATAATCGGATGTGATGGATTTTTCCAGCTTGTTTCAAGGACTAGGAAAAAGAAGGGTGTTTAAGTAAGAAAGCAGTGTGTGACCATGGGTCAAACAAGCCTGCTAGACTTTCCCAACCAGAATCCAAGAACAGCTAGAGATCACATTAGAATAATTGAACGTCTTGCGTCCCGCCCCAGTGATTCTGGGATTCGATAACCGCGGTGCACCTGGCGCCAGGCAGTGTCTGCATTTTCAGAGTGTTTCTCTGGATAAGAATGATCCAGCTGTCAAACACTGAGTCTGAAGAACTAAAAGATGAGCATGACAGAGGTATACAAAACTCTCTTGTCAGATTATGTTTCTGAAAGAGCAAAGTTTAAAAGAATTCATCAAAAAAACCCACTCTAATTTTTCAGGACAAAAATAAACATAACCATTTTGGGGATAAGTCAAAAACTAAACAGGAGACAACTGCATATTTTTAGCAGTAAGGAACTGAGCTAAACCACGGTTGGATGGAGCCACATGCAAACACATAAATTATTAAAATGTGTTGCTGCTATTACTCAGATGCTCAGTAGGATGAATTAAAATTTGCCTGCAAGGAACTAGGCAGGAATCCTTTAACCCCACTACTGCTGTTTATAAGCTGTGCTCAGTTCTTATGGCTTATATGTCTGGAAAAGGGATAGAGTGCTTTGTGGGAGCCGTTACATGAAATTTGCCTCGACAGGAAGTTGTTTAAATCGATGAAAACAAATTATACCACTATAATTGTTGTTGTTTTTAAATCATTTACTCCAATGTTTTATGAAAAGCAATGTTCTGCTTTCCAGCGTCAAGCACTTCGTAGCCTGAATCTTGAGTAGTATTATCCCATTATTATATCCTCTGGAGCCCACCATCAAAATGGTGCCAGTAAAGAGTAAGGATCTTTCAGACAGGTCGATTCATGTGAAGGAGTGACAACTACTAATGTTTATTCTGATGTAGTGATTTTCATTTGTGGAAATGAAAGCACTTTTCAAGGTAGTTACATTTATATTATGTGGTTGGTGATATTGAGGCTGGTCAGCTTCCCCAGGGTCACAGCAGCAGGGCCAAGACAAGAATAAAAATCTCTTGATAGATAGCTGTTTCCATGCTGTACTTATAGCTGCATAGGGCACAGATCTCTGTGCCTGAAAGAGATGTTTCATGAACAACTGAGCACATTTGTGTTCATTTCAAAAAACATTTTATAGCCGTAACAGTAAGACAAGAAGAGACCAAGAACTCTAACGTAATGTAGTTGATAAGCAGGTTTAAGTTAATTTCCATTCCTCACTTATCATTTATTCAAATAAAATCTTTGGCATTTAAAATGAGTGAGAGCTGGAAGCACTGCACTCAGAAGCAAAATGAAGTGAATTTCATATAAAAGAGCACAGAACAAAACATTTTTTAAAAGCTATGCAGACAGACAAACTTTGCATTAATTCAAAGTCCTAATACATACTAATAAGTTTTAACTGTTCATGACTTGGAGAGAGATTGCCTTAAATAATTTAAACTAGTGTTTGCTAATGGCTGTGCCAACCAGAATATAAATATATACAAAATTCGATGCAGATATAGTAACCTTGTTGTCTTACTGTAAATCTATTTACATTCAAATAATTTATGAGTTGTGGTGTTCATAGTATGCCTATAGAACAGATATTCAATACAAGGAGAGAAATAGCAGTGGCAGTATGAAATAGCAGATTTTTCTGTTAACCTTTCATAGGTGGAATATATATCTCTGTATAATGGAGCCCTTATTCATCTATTTATATGTTGTTCCATTTCTTCACAAACCAACCCTGGATTTTTCTGTGAAAATGTGTTGAAGCTTTTTGCCTTGTTAGTTTCAGAGTGCTGCCTATTTGTGAAAAACTGAAAGTATGAACATCCCCACCAGTATGATCAACAGCCTCACTGGCTCTCCAAAATACAGTCATCTACTCAGTTTGAGTCCTCTAGACTCCTCTTTAATGAATGGAAAAAGGAAGTCTAAATGATAGCCTTTTCCACATACCCTAGATACCTATATTAAAATGTGAATGTTAGATTATTTTGCATTGTCTGACTCATATTAATGGACCACAGAGCAAAATGGTCCTTTTAGTTAAGTAAAGTAGTTTGTAGTTAAGGGGGTAATAAGTTTAAAATATGTTGCAGGATAGTTCCAGTATTTAGGTCTAGATCCTGTGCTTAGTTGTAACCTCCATCCTCATCCCTGAATTATACATTTAAATATTTGACTGCAGTCTAAGATTGAGCCTTTGCAATTTTAAGGATTCCTATTGTGTCATTCAAGTTAATAGGAATTTCTTGCCATCTTGTGTGGCACCTGGACCAGATCCTTAATGGCCTAAGTCTTAAGGTATGGTGCTTTTGCAAATAGCCTGCCACACATTTCTGATGTGTGGGCTGTATTTAAATCTAAGGCATTATATCTGATGGGTTTAAATGTAGGTTTTTTGATTTTTTTTGTGTTTAGAGCTAAATAGATTTACTTTGCTTGTCACGGTAAAGTCTCTGATATGACAAAGCAAGGTTCTAATACAGATTTCAGCAGGTGTATAGTTTATTCTGTTTGTGTAAGTTGTCCTGTGTAGGTTCTTTATGAACACAATTTGGTGGAAGAAGTTGAGGTAGAAAACCTATGGGATTCCATGTTTCTGTATAAATCCATTGTTGCCACTTTTCTCTTTTTTTTTTTTCCTTTTGCATCTGGACTATTATTTGAATCCTCAGTTTATGGTAGTTTTTATTTTCAGAGAGATGAGTGACTGCTAGAAGGCAAAGCTGGATTCATGATACCCAGCTTTAATTTCTTGTTTTACCAAAGGTCTTCAATGCAACCTTGAGTGAAGTACATCTCAGATGTCCAAAGGTACTTCTGAGCACCTGAGCAAATTAAGATCAGTCATGTTCTACTTCACTTCCCCATCTTTCCCATTTATTCCAAGGAGGTTCTGAAGATAAATAAACAAAATAAAGGCTTTTTGGTCCTTAGATATTACTGTGAGGGGAATGACAAGAGTACTTGAGACAGTGAAATTATAGTTCCATTCTATAGTCCTTGACATAGTCCTCAAAAATCCCCCTCACAATGTCATTGTGTGTAGCTAATGAGGCTCCTGTGATGCAGAGCAGTCTGCTTCATTATTTAAAATTCAGGGACATTCTTCAGCTGTAGCAGCATCATAAGCCATGCGAGCTGCTATCAGTGTTAGCAAAATGCCACTTTCCTCACATCCAAAAAAAGCGCATTGGCTATTAACAACAATCTGCCCACCTGCCAATGGATTTAGTACATAATCTACACAACTCACTCACTCACTCCATTTCAACATGACGATACACCACTGCAGAGACGACATCCAAGAGAATGGTATCCTTTGCCCAAGCTGTCAAGTGGAGCCTGGGTATTTGTTACTGAGTAAGAGGGGAAGTGCTTATTTTTGTACCACATTCCTGAGTAAATTCTATGAATTAATTTGAATGATGGTTCAAACGTTACCTCAAGCAAGTGCTCTTTTCTGTGTCAAAGAAAGTCAAACCAGGTATAAAAACTCAAGGGTTCTTGAGAGCACTATACAACTGGTACAAAATAGAGTAGCAGTAAGTAGGCACTCTTTACTACAAATGTTTTTTGGTACCAGAAAAATGAGTGTTTACTTTGAAGAGAATACTGAAATGAATCAAGCAAAACTTTCTCTATTAAAGTTACAGTTAACAATGTGGTTGTTTGGTTCTATTGTATCCATTTACAACCATAAGTGAAACAGTTACCAGCCCCATCCTTTATAAGGCTGAGCATGGCAACACTTGCTAAACACAAGTAAATAACCACCTCTTACAGATGTGATAATTATAATCCAAAGGAACAGAGTGTCGTAAGAAAAAAGGGACAAATCAACAAAAGTTGAAGGAGGTAGAAAATACGGATTTTTTTAAAAATTTCTCTTTCCTTCACTTCATTACTTCCGTTTCCCTATCATCACTATTTTCATCTAATGTGGTAACAATTATCTGAGGGTATCTGAGAGTCATACTCATGAGGTTTTGGTAATATGTTAATTTCCATAGTAAAGTGCTTCATTTTTCTTTCTATATTACAGAATTAGGTTTGGCAGTCTCTGGAGGAACTTCAGAAATGGAAGTTGGAAATGAATCAACACTGCATCAGTCACGTTTTATGCTCTTGCCATGAAAGTAAAGCAGTTGTGGACTGGGCTCCGGGTTCCAATGCTATAGGTACTTGTCTTAACACATGTAGGTAAATCATGTCAATGTAATATGGTTGCATGAGGACATAAAGTCAAGCACCTTAATCTAAGTGCCTGAGATCTCTGATGTATTTACAGGAAATGTCAGAAATGTTAGCTGCACTAAGGTTTTGTTTATAAAAGTGACAGGTTAGCTAAAACATTATTGCTGTACCTTGCCTTAGCTGCATTATATTTTTTCTATCAGATATGAACAATTGAAAAGGCTACTGTGCTGACTGCTAAGCACTACTGTTTGGTAGCATTAGACAATCAGGTCTATCACCAGGATTGCTTCTTTCCTCATGCTAGTCTTTGCTGCTGTCAGACTAATATGCTGCACAGTTAAATTTTCCTTGATCACACAGATGTTGTGTAGGGTCAACTCTTTATGAAAGAAAGTGAAGAGCTCTTGTTTGTAATGAGCTCCTGTGCAGCCAAACTTTCTCTCTAGAGTTAATCTATGTAAGGTTCCCACTTATGCTTACAACTGTTGACTGTGATGGCTGAATACTTGCTGTCTGATTTGTTATTTTATGCTTTTATGATACAGATGAGTTCACAGCAGTGTGACTTACCTGTGATTTTCCAAACAGCAAACATAGCACTTAATTTTGTAATAAATCATGATGGGCATGAAATTTGGTGAAAATGGGCACAATAGCAGCTGCTATTAGGTACTAGCGTTTAGTTGCAAAGTAATACACAGATTTTGAACCACTAGCAATGTGTTCAAATATACAATGGAGACATCTTGGGAATACCTACAAAGAGCTCAGTACAAACCTCATCTCACCATTCTCATCTGCAGTGGGGAAAAGAAATGGAAATTTTAACAAAAATTGTTGTATTTTTGCAGTATTACAAAAAGAAAGGAGGATAACAGTAAATATTATGATGCCATTGTACAAATGAGTGGTATGTGCTTTTCTGAAATATTGTGTTTGCTCTTGGTTTGCACCATTTTTTTCTTTCAGTTACTTCAAGGTTGTGGTTAGGAATTTTCTTTATATGAAACCATATTCCATGACAGTCCTGGTGAGTATCTAAAAACATGACTAAGACTTGTAGTAGTAGTCAATTTTGTGTGCCTTTCTATGCACTTGTAAGTTCCCCGCTCCTTTCTTCCTATAATACATTTATGCAAAGAGTTGCTGTTGTCCTTACAAAACTGTTCTTTTCTCCTACCTCATTAGTCTGTCAACTTTTTAAAAACCCAAGGAACAGCTTCGACACCTAGAGATGTGGGCACCTTGTCAGAAACAAAATCAATACACTAGAAAATGGTTTCATTGAGAAATTTAATGCACAAAATAATCGGTTTGTCCAATTGTGTAGTCTGATAGCACAATGTATGTCTGTGAAAAAGGGGAAGTGCTAATGAACAGGTGTATTTTCTCATGTCAGTGAATGAACGCAGTATAACTGTTGCCTCAACAAAGCAGTAAAGAAAAAGTAATGACTAACTCAAACCCTCCTTTTTATTTTTCTGGAATGGACACAGGGGACTATTTAATGTATAGTACAGTTAATATTGTATTAGATTTCAGGTTTGGGAAACTGGGAAAGTATGAATACTAGAAAGTATGGCTCAAAGCCATAGGAAGCAAACCCCATGAATCTGCTCTGTAAGAGGTCCGAAATTCCCAGCCTGAAGTTGGTGTGTGTTTTCAGATGTGATACCTTTTACAGTTGCAAATTCTTAGCATAAACCCCAAACTGACCTAGTTACCAGTGGGAATATCATTTAATAGGGATTAGTTTATATTCTTGCACACCTTGTTCACCTTAAGGTAGGGCAGTTAAGTTGTGAAGATCCCTGTCCATCTCAGCTGGTAGGGAAAGATGTAATTTACCTGGCATTGTTCCCTTAGCCGTTCCCCATCACTTCTGTGTTTGGTATTGTCTTCTAAGTATGGTTTCTTGGAATTCACAGCCTAGTTGTGGTTGGAATTTGTTGTGCCAGGAAGGACTCCTCACAGCCAACTGAGGCTGTACTACACAGGCCAAAACATACTAGCTGCCACATTTAAGAAAATGAACATGGGAAAGGAGATTGAACAGCAATCAGTTCGGTCAGGCCTCGCTTGCTATTTGTTAAAAAATCCATTATATGTGTGCTTTACTGAATACTCATGTGGTCCATGTCTGTTGTAACCAACTAGTTCAGGGTTTGTTTTTCTTAAATATGTGTTTAAAGGCAGATAGTGGAGACTTTAAAAATAAGAATGGTGTTGGGTTGATGGTTCCTCTCGTTTTGGTCTTGTAGGGAGACTTGTTGCTTGGTCTTTGCAGGACAGTCAGTGTTCCCTTTCATTCCACTTCAAACACAGGAAAAGCAGGTCTATGACTCTGCTGCTTTTCCACCTGCACTGGTAGGTAGCAGCACAAAGTATTTGCTTCTGGAAAATCAGTAGTTAGTACAGCAAGAAAAGTGTAGAAAAGAAACTATGTGCCTGCAAAAAGATTGGTTGAGCTTGCTTGTATGTCAAGAAGCATGAACCTGGGCTTGTACCCAGTGGAATCAGAGTTTGATTCCTGTTCTGCTCATCCAGAGGCTCAGAAAAAGAGAAACTAATTTTTTGATGAACAGTTCTGAACCCCTTGGTGACTATATTCTAATTTTTGGCATAATCTTCCATATAAATTTAACCTTTGCTATTTGATGCTGTGTCTGCAGATGACAGTCCAACTGCTATACCTCTAGCTAGGAAATGCTTACTGACCTTGACTAATAAAAATATGCCACGAACAAGTTGTAATGCTCCTTTACAGAACCTGTAATGAATCTGGGGCATGGATTTTCTCCCACAAGTAATCAAGCCAAGTAGGTTAGTGAGACTGGGAAGTGCTTTGGAAGAAGAGGAAAAGTAAAAATAGAAACCTGCAGTTGTATGATGGGGGTGTTCAGACTAAATTTCAGGGAGAAATGTGAGTATATGTAAAAACTGGGAAGGCATTTATCCCTTCCTAAAAGTTTACCCAGTTTTTTTGATTGCTAAAATAAGATTGGAAGGAGGCATGAGGTTGCACTAGAGGGGTTTTTAATGGGTTCTAGAAAGCTCCCCCCACCCCTCACCAAAAAAAAAAAAAGTGCAGGTGCAGTTCCTTAATTTGAGCTGTTTGTATGATTGCAGTTATAATCTGCTAATTATCCCCGCCAAAGAGAACTTGTTCTTTGTTTGTAAAAGTACCCATATACATCTCATTGTCTTCAGAACAAGCAAGTTGCTAGCTTAAAACAACCCATCTGTGTGATCTAATACAGGTCCTGTATGCTGCTGAGAAACAATTTTAGTTGTGTACCCCTGTCAGGAGAGGAGTGAAAGTGCCAGCCACAGGTTGGCCGTGGTGATCAAACAAATCTCGTGCATACAGTACCCCATACAGGCAGCTCATTAAGCCCTCTCCTCTTCCAGACATAACTAGGCTGTTGAGGAGACTGGGCTGGGGTGGGTGGGGGAGCACTGTGCCCAGCCCCCAGGCTTGGGTGTTGTTCAATAAAAGCAGTGTTTGTCACTGCTGCCTGCAAGTGCCACAGTCTACTGGACCCAGTATGGCTTTCTCCATTTAAGGGACAAACTGATAGTTTCAAGGTAATGCTTTGGACAAGCATTTGTGCATGCCCTTGGGAGCTGTGGGAAGTGTGTCACTGTGCTAGCAGCATTCCCGCTTGGGGTGAGCCTTTGCGGTGGCCTCCTTTGGCAAAAGTGACAATCCTCTGATTGAATAGTCCTTCTTGTCCATTCATGCTCTCTGAGCTAGTCATTCAGCTCTGGTTTTTGCAGTTCTTTCTGTGTATGCTGGAGGGTTTTTTGTTGCTGTTTTGGTAATTACAGAATGTATATTTTGCAAAGGTTTCCAGCTGCTGCTGCCATCTGTCCTCTACCACATCACATAAAACATTTTTTTTAATCAGTGCTTGGTCTCTGCGGCCACAGGAGTCGGTGTGATGCAGATTCAGTACTGCTAGGGACAGGCAGCCCAGCAATGGGTGGAATGAGGTCTTTTTAATGATTCTTGTGGGATTGGATTCAGCATGTGGACTATGTCTCTGTCAATCTTAAATCAGGTTCCTCTGTATCAGAGATTTGAAATGGGTTATTGGTAATACAGGAGCACACATAAGTGAGCCTGGGAGCTAGACATTCATTGTTAGACATAAATGGTGTTTGACATTCTCTGTAAAGATTTCCTACTTAAGCTGTACTTCCTCTTGTTCTAAGGGGCCCCATCTGTACACATCATTGCCTTTTACAATGCTAAACTTAATTCACACCATGCTAAAAGTGCCCCTGAAAACAGTTGTCCCTGATGACTCCTTGCCCTGAGTGACCTCTACATCTGTCATTAAATTTAGTTTTCTCTTCAGTACTTTTAATCTTTAGTATTTAGAGTGAAACAGAAATAAATGCTTCAAAGCATGCAAGAAGGTAAAAATCTGTTAGGTGAAGTGGGATAGTCCCTCATGTCACTGTACCCAATAGATAAGTATGGTGTGGATTTATCAGAGCGCTCTTCACTTTATTTTGAGTCATAGCTTCTTTTTTTTGAACTCAAAACATAGCACTGTACCAGCTACTAGGAAGACAATCAGCTCTATCCCAGCTGAAACCAGGACACTGATACAACAGTTTCCAAACAGGTGGTTGATTTCTTTCTGTGCTTGAATGCAATTTCTTTTCATTTTTCATCAATTTTGTAGCATAAGGGAGGACTCTACTGAAAGTTGATTAAAATTCTCCTTGACTTCTATTGCTATAATAACCTAACGGGTCACTTTGTGCTTTCCAGAGTAATTCCTTTGGGCTTTCTACTTTCTTAGCCAAATTCTCCACCATGAAGCTTTCTTGCAACTATGCTTTTAGCTGAAATACATTGCTCTGAATTAGCTTGTTTTAAAAATATTCAGTCATTACAGTGGCTCAGTGGCCACTGTGGCTCATTACTCTCAGTTAAGTAGTTATGTATATTGCCACTGATTCCAGCTTGTTTCAGAATCAGAAAATCCTGATTCCAAGAAAAAAAATATCCTTTCAAGAAGATAAAAGCTAAATCAAATTGTACAAAAGAGATTTGAAAAGTAGTGAGTAAAATGTGCGTACTCTTGTTGAACGTTACCTTGATTTAACTAAATTAAGAATAATAGGTTTTTGGCTGGTTTAATTTCCCCTTAATTAATAGAACAAAGACTATAAAGAATAAAAGAATATATCTTACATCAATCTTGAACTCAGCTGCTCTATAGCAAAAGCTTGCAGTGAGCCATTGAGAAGGAAGAAATAGAAGTGTGAACTGCAGATTTAGATGATTATTATTGAAAACTAATGATGTTTGGAGATAGAAATAATTAAATAAGGAGGGTTGGAGAAATTGTCTAACTCTTTAACATTTTAATATAAAGATTTCCTAAAGATTTCCACTACAATTCACATTGCCAGGCAGCTGGGCTAAGCATGTAGCTGGGAAGCAGAAGGGATGAAAGGAGCGTGTCCTGGAATCTCATGGGGACTGCACGAAATCTATCAATCCTGTGGATTGTTGAAAAGGGACTTATCAAATCAATCTACATTTTTACCCCTCTGCCAACCAACAGAGCCTCCATTTAGGAGGTTTCCAAAGTAGCTTTTCAGGTTTATAGAGGGGTAGAAGTGATGGTGCTGTAAAGCCACTGATTTCCCTTTCTTTGCCCAGTGGTAATTCCATCTCTCCTAGAGGGGCGCTCAGTCTTAGAAACTATTTCTTTAATGTTTCTACTTTCACCCAGATTTTTAACAGATGTCTAAAGCTGCAGCCACTTTGAAGGGTGAATGAGACCACGACTCTGTTGGCTGGTTGGACTTTTTATGTATTCCGTATGGAAGTAGGAAAAAACATTTAAACAACAGTATTTTGGTGCTGACAACTGTGTCAAGAAGGGCTTAGCTAGCAAGAAGAGTAGGAATGGTCTGTATGAACTCCTCGGAGGCCTGCAGTTCTGTCCTCATGAAAAACAAAGGAAACAAACAAAACCCTTTTGAAGAAAAATAACTTTTCTATATTCTTTGTGCTTTGTTAGTTCTGTTGTGCACAAGCTGAAGAATGTGGGGAACTGGGGAGATGATGGGTTAAGACAGACTTGTGAGATAAGTGGCAAAGAGTTGACTATAGTCTTACTTTAATCCCACCATATGTACCATTGTCACTTGGAAGGTCATGGCTCTGGCACCTTGTACCTCTTAGCTCAGGTAGGCACCTTGCCAGCCAAACTGGGAAAGAGTACTGGGCAGCAAAAGGAATGAGATGAGTTTTCAGTATAATACATGAGATCGGAAAAAGAAGAAAATCAGAGAAGTTGGCTAGTTCACGTGTTTTTCCCAACCGTAAAGTTTTATTATAGTCTTTACAGGTCAAGTATATACCCAAACTCAGTCACTGCTGAACTTTTATTTCAGAAGCTACTCCATTGTTTCACTTGAATCACTGAGAATCGTTGTTATATGATACATGTTCATGTGGATGTTTGGTAAAGTGAAGCAACCTTTCACATTCACTGGTGCCTAAAGGAATTATTGATAATCAAGATTTATATTTATTTATAATTCTGGATCATAATGTCCACGATGTTTCTCTGGCTTGTTTGATTTATGTGACCTAAGATGGAAGGCGAAAGCTGAATTATTTCTATGCAATATTATTTCTCCTGTCTTCGAGTTGGCTAGGTATAGGGCTGCACTGTTTTATTCAGAAGCTGCTGGAAATTATACATTTCACTTTTTGTTCTCAAATCCCTGCATTATTTACGTCATATGTTGCCACTTCTGATTTATACCAATATAAATGAAATCAGAATCAGGTGTCTGTCCACACCTTTTCCTTTCCCTTTGCAGACGGTGCTGCTGGGAAAGCCCCACTTTTTCAGAAGTTCTCAAGTATTCTGTATCCAATTAGTTTGCATTCATGGATAGACAAAGTTCTCTCTAATTTTTCCATGCTCAATTTTAATGCTATCAGATAAAATACTAAAACATCAGAGAATGGCAAAAACTTTTTTGTACAATGGTTCTGCATCTGGGATACCACCATGATTTTGTCTTTCTACTTCTGTCTCTATAGGTGAAAAGAGGTAAAATCAGATTAAATAGGGTTGCGTGTTCTGTGTTACTTTAGTACTTTGTTATATTACATTTTTGGTGGTCTAACTGAAGAATTTTGATCTCAAAAGGTATTTTAACACTTATCCTCAGTCAATTTATGATTAAAAAATAAGTAGCCAGTAATTTGCTAATATCAACATATATTTTTAAAAATTTTGTGTCAATAATGAGACCTTGGAGGGTTTCTCAGCATCACAAAAAACATTTTGTAACAGCTGTGTTTGACATCAAACTGTGTTGATAAAGGCTACTGCAGTGTTATTTTGAAGTTTCATATCCACACATACTTCTGTGGGTAGGGTCACAGGATTGTTATAGCAGAGATACTGTCTGGAGCTCATCTGGAAAATGAAGTCTGTGATGAATCCTGGGACATGTAGTCTAGTCAGGAAGCTCCAGCTCTGGGGCAAGTGGAAACCGGATATATTTTGGCACCTTTGGTAAATATTGCCAATTGTTGCAATGATCCAAAGTAATCTTCAGACTGAATAAAACAAGTAAAAATTTTTCAGAACAGGTTCACGTGACCTGAAGAGAATCACTGTCTTCTCATGAGGGAAAAAGCAAAATTAAATAAAACTTCTAACAAAATCAAAACTTCACTGTAAAAATATGTCAGTTTTGCAGAAACTGCAGTGAAACTTCGTAATATTGTACTCTGGAAGTGTTCCATTTATTCAGCTTTTTCTTACAGGAAACTCCTAATTTACATTGCCCAGATTTTGAGTTTGGTGATTAAAAACTGATCCTCTTTTTCTGTCATTCTTTGGAAAGTGAAAGGAGATTTCCCCATATGGGGAACGGGAAGCAGAGTCCATGTGGTCTCTGGAGAGGGGTCCTACATGGATGTAATACGCCATCTTCCAAAGCAGCAAGCTTTTCACCCCCGAAGCTCCCTGGAGGTATTTTGCTTCATGAGCATTAGCCTATATGATTTCTAATCCAAGGTATAACATAAGAATATAATTAACTAATATGATACAATTAATCAGCAAAATGCCCTTCTGAGTCTTGAGAATGAGATTTCCTTCCCACTACTTCACAGTTCAGTTCCGTCATCTTTTTTGTACAGTGCCTTGCCACGCAGGTATTCCTGTGAAGGAGTAGAGCTGCCTACATCAAAGAGAGTACTCTACCTCAGCAAGGGTGACATAATCAGGCCTTCTGTGAGTTCACTCCAGTCACAACCAATTAATCCCTATTAAATAAATTTGTAACTATAGAGGGAACGAAGAATTCTGGGGGAATCAAAACTTTCAGCAGTGCCTCAGTTCCTGCAGAGAGCAGAGGTTACTTGTTTCAGTGGGAAGGTGTCGTGGTTTAACCCCAGCCAGCAACTAAACACCACGCAGCCGCTCACTCACTCCCCCCCCACCCAGAGGGATGGGGGAGAAAATCGGGAAAAGAAGCAAAACCCATGGGTTGAGATAAGAACGGTATAATAGAACAGAAAAGAAGAAACTAATAATGATAACACTAATAAAATGACAACAGCAATAATGAAAGGATTGGAATGTACAAATGATGCGCAGTGCAATTGCTCACCACCCGCCGACCGACACCCAGCCAGTCCCCCGAGCGGCCATTCCCCACCCCCACTTCCCCTGTTCCTATACTAGATGGGACGTCCCATGGTATGGAATACACCGTTGGCCAGTTTGGGTCAGGTGCCCTGGCTGTGTCCTGTGCCAACTTCTTGTGCCCCTCCAGCTTTCTCGCTGGCTGGGCATGAGAAGCTGAAAAATCCTTGACATTAGTCTAAACACTACGGAGCAACAACAGAAAACATCAGTGTTATCAACATTCTTCACATACTGAACTCAAAACATAGCACCGTACCAGCTACTAGGAAGACAGTTAACTCTATCCCAGCTGAAACCAGGACAGAAGGTCACCCACTTATGTCCCCAAGTGTGTACATCAGCTGGTTGTGAAGATAACACAGCTCTAATTGTTAGTGATTGTCCTCCTTGCAGGATTAGCTATTATATAGAGTTCAGCTTGTTCTTCAGTTTGATGTAATTAGTTCATTCTATGTCCAACTCATCAGTCTGGTAAGTTACAGCACTGATTCATTGAAGTCATAATTGGCCATCATATTTATTTAACTACTAAGTTATTTTCCATCCTGAGTGAATATACTTAGCCACTACTGGGAGAAAATTTGTTAATCTAATTAAAAATGACAGACATATGAGGCTTATAAACTTATTAGGAGTGCATAACAGGTTAAGAAGTAAGCTCTTTTAAAGCATCATATTGTTAACCTTTCCTACAGTGTGATCTCATTTTGACCAAATGAAAATGTCAGAAGAGAACATATCCACAGATCAGGGGCCACTAGTCCAGGCAAACTACAGCTAACTTCATTTTAACATAGATGAGAAAAAAAAAAGTAATTATTTTATCTCAGCATTTCCAGTAGATTGTTTATCCCTGCTTTTAATTTATAAGAATAGCATTTTCCCCTCTTATTTCTCATGTGGTATCAGAATTTACTGTCATTTGCCATGAAGAAGGATTATTTTTATTTATTAATATAGAGTACTTTATTTATAAACAGAATATCTATACTTAGTTAAATAAAAGCCTTAAATATCTATATCTGTAGAAATAATATATCTTACGCATGCCATGTATGACTAAAATCACGGTTTTGATGTGTTTCATATGCACAAAATATATTAACTTTGTAACACGAGTTTCATACCATGAAAAAAGAAGCATTCGGGAACTTAATTTTGTTCTGCAGTTTACACTTCAATGATTCTGTAATGAGTTTGCTCTCCTCAGAAATAAAGCAAGTGTTGGGAATCTGATGGCATCGTTCTTCAAAGCCTGCCATAATTGCAATGCTCATTTTATTTTGTTCCAGTGCTGCAGCAGGAGAATATTTTTAAAGGGGCCTAGGGTTTTCTCATCAGAAAGCACCATCTAGTGTTAGTTTTTAGAACATGGGCCAAAAATATAAAGAACAATGAAAAGAAAAATAAATCTCAGGACTTCACTGTAAAATAAATGCAAAGTCTCAAAAGGAGAAATGACACTGGCTGCACAAGTCACAGTGTTAGTTCCTGGGACTAGTATAGAAAAAAGATTTCCTTGGCACACTGAGTAATAAATTCACTCTAGGGTCCTTCAAAATGTTTTGAATCATCTCTCACCATCATGTATTTTTGATTTCTTGCATTCCAACCTGAGATACAGGGCAGAAACATTTCCTTGTGACCTAGATGCTTAAGAGAAATGACTTCATTCGGCGGGTGGGATAGAATCATAGAATCATAGAATCATAGAATCATTTCGGTTGGAAAAGACCTTCAAGATCATCAAGTCCAACCATTAACCATGCCCCCTAAACCATGCCCTGGAGTACCCTATCCACTCGCTTTTTGAATACCTCCAGGGATGGTGAATCAACCACTTCCCTGGGCAGCCCATTCCAATGTTTGACAACCCTCTCAGTAAAAAAATTTTTCCTAATATCTAACCTAAATCTCCCTTGCCTCAACTCGAGGCCATTTCCTCTTGTCCTATCTCCAGACACCTGACAGAAGAGACCAACACCCTCCTCACTACAACCCCCTTTCAGGGAGTTGTAGAGAGCGATAAGGTCTCCCCTCAGCCTCCTCTTTTCTAGACTGAACAGCCCCAGATCCCTCAGCCGCTCCTCATAAGACTTGTGCTCAAGGGCCCTCACCAACTTGGTTGCCCTTCTCTGGACACGCTCCAGCAACTCAATGTCTTTCCTGTAGTGAGGGGCCCAAAACTGAACACAGGACTCGAGGTGCGGCCTCACCAGTGCCGAGTACAGGGGAACAACCACCTCCCTGCTCCTGCTGGCCACACTGTTCCTGATACAGGCTAGGATGCGATTGGCCTTCTTGGCCACCTGGGCACACTGCTGGCTCATATCCAGCCGGCCGTCAACCAGCACGCCCAGGTCTTTCTCTGCCGGGCAGCTTTCCAGCCACTCTTCCCCAAGCCTGTAGCGCTGCATGGGGTTGCCGTGACCGAAGTGCAGGACCCGGCACTTGGCCGTGTTAAACTTCATACAATTGGCCTCAGCCCATCGATCCAGCCTGTCCAGATCTCTTTGTAGAGCCTCCCTACCCTCAAGCAGATCGACCCTGCCTCCCAACTTGGTGTCGTCTGCAAACTTGCTGAGGGTGCACTCAATCCCCTCATCCAAATCATCAACAAAGATATTAAACAGAACAGGGCCCAACACCGAGCCCTGGGGAACACCACTCGTGACCCGCCGCCAACTGGATTTCACCCCATTCACCACGACCCTCTGGGCTCGGCCATCCAGCCAGTTTTTCACCCAGTGAATAGTGGCCACTTATCCAGGCCACAAGACGCCAGCTTCTCAAGGAGTATGCCATGAGAGACAGTATCAAAGGCCTTGCTGAAGTCTAGGAAAATAACATCGACAGCCTTTCCCTCATCCACTAGGCGGGTCACCCGGTCATAGAAGGAGATCAGGTTGGTCAAGCAGGACCTGCCTTTCGTAAACCCATGCTGACTGGGCCTGATCCCCCTCTTATCCTGGAGCTGCCGTGTGAGTGCTCTCAAGACAAACCGTTCCATAATCTTTCCCGGTACCGAGGTCAGGCTGACAGGCCTGTAGTTCCCCGGATCCTCCCTCTGACCCTTCTTATAAATGGGAGTCACATTGGCAAGCCTCCAGTCCTCTGGGACCTCCCCTGTTGACCAGGAATGCTGATAGATGATAGAGAGTGGCTTGGCAAGGACCTCAGCCAGTTCCCTCAGTACTCTTGGATGGATCCCATCAGGTCCCATAGATTTGTGAGTGTCCAGATGGCGTAACAGGTCCCTAACTAATTCCTCCTGGATTAAGGGGTGTATGTTCTGCTCTTCATCCTTACCTTCCAGCTCATGAGGTGGAGTACCCTGAGGATGACTGGACTCACTATTAAAGACTGAGGCAAAGAAGGCATTAAGTACCTCGGCCTTTTCCTCATCACTGGTTGCTACGTTCCCTTCTGTATCCATTAAAGGATAGATATTCTCCTTGGGATTCTTTTTACTGTTAACATATTTGTAAAAACATTTTTTGTTTGGGATGATGTAGTAAAATCTGAAACTCATTTTTTCCTAAGTATGCTTACTCTTGTTGCAATGTTAAAGCCATTGTTTTTCTTCTAGTTTATGTATTTTATTGTTTAGGCTTGAATCTAAATCCATTCACCTGTCATGCAGCACTCAGCAGAGTGACTATGTTTACATCAAGTCTCTAGGGTAGCCTGGCTTCTTTGGCAATAGCACACCTCAGATGATTAGTCCCCCTAACTTGTGTGATTCAGGAGAAAGCCTAAGTTTGGGTGGGATGAAAATGAGCAGGACTAGCTTTAGGAAGAGGGTGCTGCTTTCCTTACAGCTCATATGCTTCTGGTTAGGACTCCACAAAAGCATACCTGGCCTCTCTCCACTGCCCCAGTGAGCATTTCATACATGTTACAACACAACATTTCATACAGAGTATAAAAGTTTCAGCAGAGACTGCTGAGAAAGACTTGCCATTGTATTCCTTCTAGCCCAGGGGTTAGAACAGCCTCACTGATGTGGGTGAAAGCTGTTTATCATGTTTTAGCTAGTAAGGAAAGCAGCCAACTTCCTGCTGACCCAGGACTGGTAGATTGTCTGAATGATTCTTGAAGTTGCAGAGTACTGAACTGAGAGTCCTCATCTCAGTAGAAGCTCTAGATGTAAAATCTCTCTGTGAATTGCTAATATATGAAGTACATACTGGTGATTGCTGTAAGGAAAATGTCTTAGACATGGTATAGTGAATGTGACATAGAATTACCTCTTTTAAGAAAATGACAGAATTAAATTTGAGGTTTAGCTGGAAGAAGGATGGAGAAGTATTTAGCTTGCCTGATGTCTTTTGAATCTATAATGTTTAATATGTAGCAGAATTTTAAATTTCAGTCTCTGGAGACCAAACACATGTGTAACAATAATTATCAAGGATTTGATCTAAAACCCACTGGAGTCTAGGAAACATTTTCAGTAACTCCGCTGAGAATTTTGGATCTGTCCAGAAGTAATCTGTTTCATTAATAAAGTAAAGCATGTTCTGAAGGAATCAAAGGCTCATAAATAAAGAACTGGCTAATAGCTAGGGCAGCCTTAGCAGAATTTCTCAGTGAATTAGTATCTTTTAAAGTTGAAATGAGCTCTAAAGTTTTAGTGAACCATTTTTCATATGTGGCAAGATTTTGGCTGTGGAGAAAAGGATGAAACAAACTGACGGATGTCCTGCAGATCCTTGAAAGAATTCCAACAAAATAAACAAGGGCTAGAAAGAAATGAAATACAATGGTTTGAAAACTGGAGACAGGTGAGATGCTATAGAAATCATCTGAATCATGGTGAAAATTCTGTACAGTGACTTAAGTTTGGAATTTAATGGGAGCAGTGAAATTCAAATTTACTACAGACACTAGTAGTAGATCAATTGCTACTGTTACCTTTGCTGTGATAGCTATTGCTTTAGAATAATGTAGTTTTTACTCTAGAGCAAACCTGGGGAAAAACTTCAGATGCATTAAGCATGTAAAAAAAGTTTGAAAAAACCACGTGAAAGCAACTTGTATTGTTTTAGACCAAACCAAAACTGAACCATAACATTAAAACCTAATGTTTCAGAATATTTGGGTGTTTTAAGTGAAATGTTATCTTTTGGAGAAGATGTGAAATTGGATGAATGTTCTTTTTCAGGAAAGTCTTAGTTGTCCAAATAAGGATATTGAAAGTAAGTGGAGAGGGCACTAGAACACTAAAAGGAACTGCTTATCGAAGACAGACAGCTTGGATGCCGGGAAGGGCAGAAGTATTCTCAAGTCAGGCTGCATTTGCAAAGAAACAAATACAAAGGGAGAGTTCATAGGCAGAGCTGCGTTTCTGCATGGGCAGAATGTTATCATGTGGTAGTTGACAGACATGATTCACAGAACTCTCTTGTCCTTTCCATACCTGCTAATATAGTGACAAGCAAAAAGGTCAGAGTAAATTATAATGCAATAAAATACTCTCTGATCCTTAGCTTAACATGCTTCCTAAGGACAGGTGAAGCATGGATTGAATGCCAGAGAAAAAACTGGTTGAAATTTGGGATGCAACCTGATTATGAGAGCATGCAATTTATTGAACATAATCTGTACTATTCCATCGGGTTTTTTTAAGTTGAAAGATTCATTAAATAACAGCTTTTGGAGCCATTCCTAAAACATTAAACTTGAGAAACACAATTGTTTACAAAATTGGTGAGTTGATCCCAGCTCTCCCAATACAAACCAACTTACTTAATGCTCCAGCTTCATAAATCAACAGTTTATGTCAGAATCACAGATGTCTTTTTGAATTTTGCGATAAGTTTTCAAGGTAGTAGAAAGACCTTAAAAAAAATGGACTGCATCTATTTAGAACTTAGAAGATATCTGAAATACATGCCAAAATATCTCATTGTATTTCAGACAGTTTAATGATTTTTATAGCTGGATTTATGTTACTGGAATATGGGGGGGTGGGGGGTGGGGGTGTGATGTGTGCAGAGGAAAATAGAAGAAAGAGTCTGTGTCACACCTTGTTTTCTGCATGCATGGAAGCCACATTCTTGGTTTTTATCTTGAGGCTGCAGGTGAATTTTAGATATATAGTGACTTACCACACATATACACACACTATGTGTATGTATATACGTCACTATCTGTATGCATATGGGTATGTATATAGTTTTGACCTGTAAAATTTTCCCAGAGGAATGGACCACTAAATTGAAAATTTAAGTCTGCTGAGAGTGAATGTAGTTTATAGTTAGATTTTTGCAGTCCTCCTCGGAATAGTCTATGGACCTACAGACATTTGGGAACCTGGATTGAGTAGAAATGTAAATACATGCAGTTACATGATATGAGCACCAGATGGCAATAGAAGGACATTGGAAACATTTCAGTGCTATTCTGCTTTTAATTCAGTGTAATGAGAAAATGAAGGACAATAAAATTGCTTTGACCCTATTGTTTGAAAGTGTTGATTAGTAGGAATAGATATTCTGCCCAATGAAGCATGATTTTCTATCGAGGAAGGCCCAGGATTTCATGGACAGTAGGTTTTGAAAAAAGATCAATTAGAAATTGGCTCAGATGTAGGTTTGTTTAATTCTGAAGATGCAAAAATAAACTTTGTAATGCATTAGTAGCTGTATTAATAATAGTGGGAGCCTACAGCCCTTCCTTGTTAGCCACAGGCTCAGGAAAACATGAAACAATAGCAAACACATCCTCTCTGTTTATGGGAGTACAGTAAAGAGCTACCTCAACTGCCAGTGCTCAGGCTGTGCAAGGAAAGTGGCACACCATGTAAAAAGGGCACCTGATCAGTTGTGGAAGCAGCAGATATTAGTGTGGGAGCATCACTAATTTCACTAGTACATTTCTGGTTGCATATTGTAGGTGTACCTGGTGGTGAGGAAATTTAGTTGTCTCATCAGCCCAAGATATGACTATGTTTTGCAGAGATGCTCATGCAAACTGCTATGCAAAGGCTTTTGCAATACAAGAAGCATGGGCATACCTGTCTCTGGCATTAGTCAGGTTGTGATCCTAACCTAGAAATGCTTGTTATCTGGAAAGAGTATTAAGTGTGAACTGGCTAACGACCACAGAAATTAAAATCACTCTTGGTAGATATTATTAAAAGAAGGTATGTTTGTAAATGAGATTTGGTTTAAATCTGCAGTTCTGAGTGAATGTGACCTACCATCTGGAGCGTTACTGAATTTTATATCTGAAATGGCATAGGGTTCATGAAGAGCAGAAGTGGTGGCTCCAGCAATGAGCATATAGATCTGAAAGTGGGACTCCAAGTACGACTGTTTTTATTCCCTGTTGAAGCTTCTCCCTAGGATAGCCTCAGAGTTAGTTTTCACAAGAACATCTATTTACAGCCATTTTATCAGATAAAAAGTGCCAATTGTTGTTTTGTTCTGAACCAGTAGAAAGAAGATTAACTCTACTGTGTTGGCTTTTGCATGACATTTTTTGTGTATGTGCTTATGCTAGGGGAGTCTGGTGACTCTAGCAGCCATCTGAAAGAATCAGATTCATCTTCAGTCAGCAAGATGCTTTCTGCCTCTGAAAGTCTGAAAAAGCCAGTGTGACACTTGCTAAATTATTCTCATCATCCAGTTGAAAACCATTTTCTCATTCAATATTGTTCTTTTCATTTTTTCTTGCAAGGGATACTTCCTTGTGTTACTTAAAGAAGTGCAGAAGAGGTTGACAACCTCATTTAATTTTTGTGTCAGCTAAAATGATCCCCCCCCCCCCCCCCCCCGAGAGCTGTGGGTGATCTCAAACTGAGAGAAAAGAAATGTGAAGTTTTTCTGTTTATCAAAATGTGTTGCAGCTGCAAATTTTAATCACAGCCAGGGTAAAGATTAGGCAGTTATTGTGTTTAATATTGAAAAAGTAACCAGATATCTCCCAGGCCCATGAGCTAAGAGCATAATGAAGGTTTTGATCATGCCGAATTTTGCAATGAATCAGTACAATATTTTTCAACATAGTCATACATTGATGTGTGTGTTTGCATGTGTGGAAATAAACACACCCATACACATCTCGATGTGGACAGTAATGATATATTAGTAACTAATGTGAAAAGGTCTGCAGTCTGCAATGTGTTAAAATAGAACTGGTAGCAACTTAATTGGTAACATCTTTTCAAAGGAGACATCTGGGTGCAGTAGAAAGTTACTTTGATCTATAGCAGCATTTAAGATCTCTGGTTTAGTTAACAGATGGCAGATAGGAAGCTGTAAAAGAGCAAGACTGAATTAAAATGCCTGTAACCCATTTTGTTTCCTCTAATAATCTGGAAGACCTTGGTAGAGGTCTGCAAGCTCATTTGATTGCATTAAGACTAGGTGATATATTCTCTAAGGTACAATAGGCAGGACATTTTCCAGTATGTCACAACAGTAATATTAAGCAGCAAATAACAAGGCAAACTGAATTTGGCTAGGTGTACAGTTTATGTATGACACTCTCCACTTTTCACAAAGCTCTTTTTCTGGCCTAACTTCAAACTGTAGGGAATTGAATCTCTCATTTTGTAGCTGTACTATTTAACTTCATTGAGAAAGTGAGAAAGTGAAATCCTTACCCTTCCATTCCATTATACTGAATATCCTGTTTACCCAGAGGATGGAAGCACCTAACTTCTGATCTCCAGTGAGCCATTCCTTTTCATTGATTTAGTTTTCTTGTTAAACACTTTCAGTGCATAAGGAATAAGAAAAACTAGAGGTGAAGAACCCCTTAGCTTTTTTAAAAATCAAGTGCTCCTTGTTAGTTTTGCATGGAAACTGATCTTGTTCTTAATTTTCTTCCTGACATTAATTTTTCTAGATTGTTCTGGCAAGTGAACTACATCAGCATGTAAACTGCACTTTCAGCTTACACACTAATGGATTTTCTTTCCTTAAAGCCATAAGAAAATTGTACCAAAAAGTGGAGTGGAGGTCAGCAGTGTTTCTAACTGAAAAGTATGTATGTGATCTGCTCTTGTCCATTTAAATGCTTATAGAAAATCTATTTGGCCACAATGGATTTGGCATTGAGGGACATAAAGACTGAATAGGGAGAAGGAGGAGGGTCAGATTTGCTGCTCAATTCTCTATTTCCATTTTGATTTATCACATCATTTTCACTCTTTGTAGCACAGGCAAAGCTGGGCCTATAGATTGATTACGGTCAGAAGCTTATTATTTTCTGACCCCACTGTTATTAGAAACATCTTGTCATCTTTGTGGCATTCTGAAAAATGTATGCTATAGGTTTTTGGTAATCTTTACTAAATGTGATAAATTGCCTTCAATTAGAAGAGCAGAAAGGGAATCCCATTATTATGGGATCATTCCGTGGTTAGTGCTATTGCTTGAACAGTTAGAGAAGCTGTGCTGCTGTTTAGGAAATATCATTTGACTTTAAAAACAAGCAGGCAAATCTTCTCTTTTGCAAAAGAGGGCTATTCCTGTAGTGCTTTACTCAACAGCTTCCCAAATTCACAGCTCTCATCACTGCCTCTTGTCATCTTTCTTTATCTTCATTGTACATAGATAATCTGGAACAATAAGGGTTATTTTGCTGCCTCTTCTATATTTTTATTCTCTGTTTCCTATTCTGAGATCTGCATTAACATTTCTACAGTTCTGGGCAATTTTGTGGACCTGCTAGATGATAAGAAAGGACATTAACACAAAAGAGTCATAACAAATAAGACAATTCAGTATAAAGCCCAATGAGAAGAGAAGAAACAGATGGACAAATAATAATTTCATATAACAGGCTTACGTACAGTGTTGCTTCAGAATGACCTTCTCTCTGGTCTGCTTTTGAGTTTGTTATATCTGTACAGTATGATGAAGACAGGCTAACATGCTTACCAAAGCAAGCTACCCAATGCACTCTATGCCACAGCAGACTCTAATTTTTACTTTGTTAGATGTTGTTGAATTTCCTTGCAATCTGGATTTGCAGAGTCCTTTTCTTCATTTAGAAGATTACCTTTGCATTATTCTGTCAATAAGATGATCTGAAAAGCTTGTGTAAACATTTGCTAGTCAGATCATGATCATCTTCAATAATAGGTACTACTTTCATTTTACAGATGGAGATCTGAAACAGGTGGTTAAACAGCTTTCCTAAGGTTGCATTATTCATTGCAAAGCTGGGCCGAAATGTTACATATCTAAAGCAAAGAGTTTTTTATATATGTAAAAGCTGTTCATTTCTCACAGTATGTATCTCTCATTTTAAGCACTTCCAATGATACCAGGAGCTTGACATTATAATTAAGAAGTTATTTAAGTACCCAAAAACTCATGTTGATTTGGATTTACAGAAGCCTTTTGGATTCAATGATAAAGATGGAATTACAGTACGTCACAGAATGTTTGCTAGGTTTGCTTGTTTTTCTCTGCCATTCTGTGTAGCTTTAAATTTTGGTGCAAAAAGTCATCATTTTATGACAGCTGTACCCAGGATCATAATGAATCATGGTATTTATAAACCACAGCAATATGGCTCTGCATGATCCACTTTCAGCCTTGTTAGTCTGAATATAATAGTTTTAATTAAAAAGTTCTTTGCATAAACTGGTTTTTTTGGTGAAGTTTCTAAAAGCAAAGGTGTAAAGGGGTATAAAACATATAGGATATATTTGAATTAGTCATCAATGAAAAAGAAGGCTAAAAAGAAACCTTATTTTCTTCAAGTCCTTGAAAAGAGCATTATTACTGCTTAACCAGTTAAAATGAATAATTATTTTGCAAAATTTAAGGGTATTACATTAACAGAACATATGTTCAATGTTCAAAGTAGATAATGACAGATTCATGTAAGGTGTGAAAATTCTAATTACTTGCCTCTGAAGCACCACAGTTTACCAGAGAAATAGGTGAAGGGAGATTAACCTTTGGTATCTATAAAAACTCCAGGTTTTCCTCAGTATTTTTCTGGCCGATTCCTCCATTTGCATTTAGAATATCTTAGTTAAGAACAATTCAGGGTTGTAATACTCAAAACAAATATGTGCTTATTTATACAATACCAAAGTAGTATCTGTATTGGGAAAAAAATGTGATTAACACTTCCTTCAAACTCCTTCCACCTTGTTAAGGCTCGTTAAGTCACTGATCTAAGTTAAGGCAGGAGTATTGACCCGCGAGGGCATGTTATAGGAACACAGATTATACTGGAGTATTGGCCTCAGGTAACACAGAAAAAACAAGATGATGTTGTTGATGAGGAAGGTGAATTGTGGTGAAACTTACGAATTTAGGCTGCACTGCTTTCTTAGACGTAGCAAATCAAAATAAAGCAAGGTGGACAGGCATCTTTAAGTGGGACTTGAGGTCTTTGTAGCCCCCTGCCAAGCTGAGAAAGGTAAAACTTGGAGCAGAGCTTTATAGGTGAATTATCCCTAATAAGCACAGGCCAATGTCTCTCCTGCAAGATTATTACTGAGACATACCCTTTGATCCTCAGCAATGCCTGAAGTGTCACTATGAAATGCAGCCTGAGGTTAGCTCTGCGCTTGAGAGAGATACGCTTTGAATTTTCTGCTAAAGGGGCAAGTCATAGCAGATGTTCCTTGTGAAACAGCATATTCCTCTTTTTAACCTGCTTTCGTACCTTAGCATGGCAAGGGGCTCCAATTGTGCAATGCTTTATAAATCAGCTCTCCCCTTATGTATTCTTTTTTTTGGAGGGGAGGGATGTTAGTCATAAACACATTGGTTTCCTGACACTAAGTCAGTCTTAGATACTTGACACATTTCTGCCAAGTTCAGTTAAAAATGTAGTGTATTTAGCGCCTTGGACAGGGAACCAGGTATCGTTACCAACTGGAATGGATAAAAAATGGCTTGAAAGGATGTTTTTGCATCTGTTTGAATTAAAATCTGAAGACATGAGAATTATGCATCACCTCCATCACAGAAATACATGGAGTGTGCATGTATATCTTTACTGTGTTAAGGAGAGTAACATAATCGAAC
This sequence comes from Harpia harpyja, assembly GCF_026419915.1. Lineage (NCBI taxonomy): Eukaryota > Metazoa > Chordata > Aves > Accipitriformes > Accipitridae > Harpia > Harpia harpyja. Next base: position 22,657,453 of record NC_068951.1, on the reverse strand, counting down.
ACTTTTAAATGACTGAAGGTGAAAGGGCTACTCTAGCTATCGTGACTTATATTTTTTGAAATTTCATCGCTTACAACTGGGGAAACTGATCCTGAATTTTCTAAGTGCCCCTCTGTCGTGGTTTAAGCTCAGCCGGTAACAAAGCACCACACAGCCGCTCGCTCGCTCACTCCCCCCTCCCCGGCCACGGCGGGATGTGGAGAAAATACAAAGGCAGGCTCGCGGGTCGAGATAAGGACCGGGAGGGATCACTCGCCACTTAGGGTCACGGGCAAAAGACAGGCTCGACTTGGGGAAGAAACAAGATCAATTTCATTGGCTCCCAATCCCATCAAAACGAGGACACTGGGAAGCGCACCCGGACCTTAGCACACCTTCCCCCCAGCCCTCCCTCCTTCCCGCCTCAGCTCCGCTCCCGGTTCTCTCCGCCTCCTCCCCCCGGCGGCGCAGGGCAACAGGGGATGGGGGTTGGGGTCCGCTCGCCACACCGGCTCTCTGCCGCTCCTTCCTCCTCAGGGGGAGGAGGAGGACTCCTCGCTCCTCCCCTGCTCCACCGGGGGGTCCCCCCGTGTTCTCCCAGAGGCGCTACCACCCTCACCGATGGGCTCGGCCTGGGCCGCAGGCGGGGCCGGCTTGCAGCCGGGGGAGCTTCGAGCAGCTTCGAGCAGCTTCGAGCAGCTTCGAGCAGCTTCGAGCAGCTTCGAGCAGCTTCGAGCAGCTTCGAGCAGCTTCGAGCAGCTTCGAGCAGCTTCGAGCAGCAGCCGGCCCGGCGGCCCCTCCCCGCTAAGAAAAAGAAACGCGCTACACAAACCCATTACACCCTGTTATTCTTAAGTGTTTGTCGATAAAAGACAAAAATGTGGACAGGTTGTTTTGAGTGTTTGATTTTTAGTTTTTGTGAGGTGTTTTTCATTACAGAGGCTTCCTGGTGTATTATCTACCTTCCCTTGGGAAGTCTAAGGTGTTTAGAAAGGAAATAACAAATGATGCAATTTCCGAGTCAAACATTTTTACAGAGAATGTTAAATGTCTGATAAACTGAGCAATGTTTTCAGTTTTCAAGTGTTACTATGATGATCATTCTCATTGTGTTACACAATCAATGACATCACAGTACACATAAATTAATTTGCAGTTTTCATTGAAGAGAGATTTGTTAATCTAGCTTTTTCTTTGACCAGGACTATTGTGGAAGGGAGGAAAAATATTCCATAATAAATTCTGTATTTTGCAGCCCCTGCCTTTTATGTGTACCACAGGATTAATTGTACAGTTAGATGAAAAGCAAATTGAAAAATGAATGAGAAGAATATGTTAAGAAACAGACAGTCAGGATAATGTATCCTGGAGCTAAATTTACAGCATAAAACCAATACTGTACATTGATAGCACCTGAGAGTAATGCATGTGCTAGAGAAAATTATATTGCAATATGCCTTGATTACCATCTGCTTGATTTTAATTAATTTCCTTAATTGGAGAACAATGCATTTTCTAATTACACATGAAAACAACACTAGCTATTGCACAGTCTTTATCTACTGCACAGATTCTCCTGGTAGACCCACTGCCTGTCTAATTTATAAAGCCTCATCTCAGTGAACATGGGCTGTTTGGCAGACTCTTGACAATTACTCAAATTAATCACATGTGAAGCAACATTCCAAACTTGTAATTTAGGTGCAATAAAATTCCAGCTGTGAATAACTCACCTCATACAGATACAAGGGTGAAACCTCCACCAAATGTAATTAGAAAACAATACAGTTGAAGCTAGTATCAAATTTAAAGTGAAATGTACCATCTGAATAAATGCTTTGGAGATAATGGCTTTGACCACAAGAATGGAAATTAGTCTCCTTACTTTAGACCAAAAAGGCAGTGTAATATAAAATTATCAGGTAAATAATAAAATATTTAAGCCACACAATCAAAACCTGAATCCCAGAGGACAAATTTATTCTACTTGTAGCTCTATTGAGATCTAGCAGTTTCAGCCAAAATAAAATTGGCTCAGTGATTTAAACTAGAATTTCTTCACATTAATGTCTCTCTTTTCTGCAGACTAATGGAATAAATCCATCAAGATACGCCTATCTTGTGATTTAATCTTCTTTTGGATATAGTCCATTGCAGTTCCACAAGGTACCTTTTCATAGATTTCCATTTCTCTGGGTGAGGCTTGAGAGCGTCCTAAATAACAGTAAGGAGGCTTGGCTCTTACCAGACTTATCACCTGCCTCATTTTTGCAAGATTAATTCTATGGCAGCTATTTGAGTTTTTATAAAATGGGATCACATTTAGCCTTATTACTTGATCCTGTCTTCAAGGGCAAACTGTAAAAACTGGACAGTGCCCAGTTTGGGAAGAGGAAGCAGTGGTTCAAAGACAAAGAACTGCCAAGGGTTTGCTGTTTGCCTTGGAGGAAAGTAGTTTGCAACACTGCAGCAAAATACTGCCCTTATGAACATATGCTATCTAGTTACTTTTTCTGACACATCCTCTATATGTTCTTTGAGATTGAATTTGCAGACACATTTCTGGAATTTTGAACTATGCAAAAGAAAAAAAGAAGAACACAAGTCCATGTTCATAGTTTGCAGAGTAGAATATCTTCTGTTGATACGTGATAAAAAAGGTCAGTTTGGCACAGAACCCAACACAACTTTTTCAGTGCATTTGACAAATACTTTACTGGACATGAGATCAAGTTTCCATGCATGATTTTGATGAACCAGTTTCTTTTTGTTCTTAATAAAATACACATCTCCACATCTATGACATCTCCCAGGGAATAGATACTGTGAAGTGATATTTTTGGCACATATTATTTCTCTCTTTATTCAAGTAGATGAAATCACCTTGCTGAATTTAGCTCCATGTAATCATTTTGCTGTGATTCATACATGAGAATTCTGCCACCTGTAGATTGCATGTCTAGGAGCACTGGGAACAATAAATACATAGATAGAGCATGGAAGAAGATGATGTAAATTGTATGAATCTACGTGACCATGTGCAAAAACAGATACTGATATGCTAATGAGTTTGCTGGCAACACCTAACATGTAGACATAATGATAGAATGAAATTTTTCACATAGCTTTTAAAATGAAAAACAATGACATTTGTTTAAAAAAAATTGTCCTCATGAAAATAATCCAGTGTCTCTTGTGCCTTCATTTTCCAAGATAATACTAACACTTGCTAAAGCAGTATTTTGTTTGATTCACAATCAAACAGGAAATTTTTAAATGTTTAAATCTTTAAACACATGCCATAAATAATTTAAGCATAATTTCACTAGCAGATACTAGAATAGGCTGCGGGACTCTAACTTGTAGCCAAGGACAGACCTGCAGCTGTCGGGATTTCCACAAGTATCTGGCAGCCCAGGTCTCTGCTAATCTGAGCTTGGTAGGGAGGGTGGGGAAGGTTACAGGGTTGCGTCATACCCATGAGCGTGCTGGTATCTTGGATATCTGATGTAAAAAACATCTTGTGGCCTGTTGTTTTGAGTCTCAGGTTAATAACATAACACAGCCAAACCTTGTGCATAATAGGATATCCACCTTTGTGCTGGTATAGATACTATGCAATAGCAATGTGTTCTTTAAATAGCTGTACCTCATTTTAGCTTTTTAAGGAGAAAACCATGGCTTTGGCACATATGTTAACACTTCCCAGCAGAGAACTGCAGTCAACATAAATATCTTGAAGATGCAAAGATGAAAATAAGGCTATTGGAAAACTATATAACATTGATAAACTTCAGACTTCTGAGAAGACAGTTGCTAGTTAATTAACATGCAATAACTGTCATTAAATATATAATATTCTAGATCTAGATCTAGTTGCAGTGTTTATTATACCTCACTGAAACCAAATAGGTCAATAGCTGTGTTTTTTAGTTTCTTAGCTGCACAGGAAGATATGAATCTGAAATGTGGCATCACTAAATGCATTTCATTAATCATTAATATTTATTTATTAAAAAACCCTAATCACACCACAAACTTTAGCATAAACCCTTTTTAGAGACACCAGCCTGGGTTTACTCCATGTTTCTGCTGGTTTCATTACTGAACCCAGTGAAGTTGCCTCGAGTATCGTATTACAGCTGTGTTGTAAAGTATGTCCAGGTTTTCCCTTTGTGGTTTCACAAAGGATGTACTTGAATATGTATGGATATACAAATTTTTTACCTTCAGGTGACAATTGTTTTGATGCATTTTTGGCGGAATCCTGCTACTCTTTTGCTAACCACTGATGGGAAGCCAGTTAGGTGTGCTACAGCAGGAGGTTAGTGCTGACCTATTTGCTGTGTGGTCCTGAAGCAACAGTCTGCAAGTCAGAGCACTGCTGTTTAGAGTAATTTTCAATGATCTGGGGACTATGGTGGGTGAATTTCTTGTCAGATGGATTTTCACAATTAACCAAAACCATGCTAACTTTGACAGCAAAATTATAAATAAATGTCTCAACACTCTTTTTTGATATGTGCATACAGAGCATGCCAGCAGTAATGATGCAGTAATGCATGCAGACTTACGAATTCATCTTCAGAACTGATCTTGTGAGATTTAAACTGAAGAGGATGATTACAAAGTGGCTGTATTTTAAATGACATAATTTGAAATTATCTTCCAGCAGCTTTTCAAGAGTGGTTTTGCAACAATCAGAATATTGTCTATTCACTTTACTCTCTGATAGTATCTTGGGTTTTGTTTCTAAGGTCAGTGTCTTTCAAAGATTTGCTGCCAAACTATTAAACTTTCTGACTCATTTCTCTCTGAAGGAACAAAAGATAAAATTCAAGGGTACACTGTAGAAGGGCTAAATTTCTGGAGAGCAAAGAGTAGTGATGAATTGTGTGCAAAATGGCGCTTGTACTCCTCAGCAATTGCCTTCCCTCGGCAATTTCACTCAAGTGTCTGGAAGTTACTTCAGTTGTCTGAAACTATCCCAATATCAAAAATGAGGGAACCTTTGCAGCCTGGAGGTATATGATATTTCATGTCAACAATAGAAGAAAATGGATTGACATGATTAGCTACCTTTTATATCCAGCAAGAGTTTGCCAGGAAGATAAAGAATATTATTGATGACCAATTAATCTTTTCTTTTTGAAAATGTAGGATGGGAAAAGTCTCTTTAGGGTTGATTTGCAGGAATATATAGGCATTAAATCTTCTTTTAGATGCCAGTATTTAGATGTCACTAGTATTCACAAAAATCTACTCAGCTCTTAACTGATCGTGGATGCAGCTGTCTCTCAGCAGTGAAGTTTTTTGCTGGTGAAGACCCTATAAATCTTCTTCTGCTGGATATATGTGTAATTACTTGATGACACTGCCATAGTCCATACCTAAGATGTGGCAGGATTCACCAGCAACCTCGTATCCATATCCAGAGGCTCTTTATAATGGTGGTGCAAGTCCTGCCTCATACACAGTAGAGCATCTGGAAAAGAGATGAGAACAGTCCTGCCTTTGACTAATTTGGAGTGGGGATTTGAGTGTGGATATTCCACTTCTTCTGACAATTTCTAATGTCTGATGCAGAGAATGTTGTGGAAACTCCGTCCCTCCCCTTCCCCTTGCTCCAGTTTATGTATAAAATTAAACATTTCTTAGAGGGTGCTTCCAGCTGAAGTAATCATCAAACTGTTAGTCACTCTCAATTTGCCATTGTCCCAAAACATGCTTAGGAAAGACAGATAAAAGCTACAACTTTCAGCAGTACAGACTGGGTGAGATCAAGCAGTCACATCACTGCTTTTGACAAAGAAATTCAGAGACACAAATAATAATTTGGTGTTCATCTTCTATTAAGCCAATTTAGTTGGACTTGGATTTAAGTGTTTATTGGGTTTTGTAAGAAGGGGACAGATTTTCCCCAAACCAAAGCTGAGTGAAAAACAGAAATACAATGTAACTAAAAGTGGCAAAACACTGGAATTGTTTCTAATTTACTTATCCCAAAAAAGCTAATTTTTAACAGTTTTTTCCATAGTATTTTAATACACTTTTACAGTCTTATGAAAATAATTTATTAACTAAGGTTTAGATACTAAACACTTACTAAATAATGCAAAGTAAGTTGTATAATATGGTGGAAAACGTAGTAAACCCATGTAAATTATGTTCGAATTTTCACTTTTGAGAAAAATCTCTATTTATATGTGAAAATGTTTTGGTTAGCTCTAAAGACTGATATGAACAATGTATGTCTGTGGGTTATTATGGAGCATATTTGTGCTTCCAGATTATGGCTAGAATTCATAAACTATTCAAGATAAAATTGAGGCTAGGACATAAACCTTGTGTCTTGAGCTATGATTCAAGGAAAGGGTCCTAAGACTTGTATCTGGTACTAGTGCTGTCACTGAGAAAGAAATACTGTGGTCGCTTATACAAATACTGTTATTTTTCTGGCTAGGGTCCTCTGCCCTATAATTGAAAGTAGGTTTACCTGTAACTTTCTGCTTATGTCATTTGGAAGTCAGATATTTGAATAGATGATGGTTTGGGGTTTTTTTGGTTGGTAATTCTTACGGCATAACAGAAAATACCCTATTTAGCAGCTGTCTTCAGTATACTGATTTTTTACAACTGTAAACTCATATTTTTCACATGGACAGTCTGTATGGCACACAGCCTCTTCCTCTTTGTGAAAAACAAATTGTGGTTGAGTTACAGATGCAGTGGAAATTATATCTTTTTTAGAAACCTTATTTGTTCTATGTATTTGTGAATACAAATTTTAAGAAAAAATAATTTCCATAATAAAAAAGACAGTAAAGTACACAAAAGGATTTGTATGTAAGGCTGTCCTGGTTTCAGCTGGGATAGAGTTAACTGTCTTCCTAGTAGCTGGTACAGTGCTATGTTTTGAGTTCAGAGCGAAGAATGTTGATAACACTGATGTTTTCAGTTGTTGCTCAGTAGTGTTTAGACTAATGTCAAGGATTTTTCAGCTTCTCATGCCCAGCCAGTGAGAAAGCTGGAGGGGCACAAGAAGTTGGCACAGGACACAGCCAGGGCACCTGACCCAAACTGGCCAACGGTGTATTCCATACCATGTGACGTCCCATCCAGTACAGAAACGGGGAAGTGGGGGGCAGGGATTCGCCGCTCGGGGGACTGGCTGGGTGTCGGTCGGCGGGTGGTGAGCAATTGCACTGCGTATCATTTGTACATTCCAATCCTTTCATTATTGCTGTTGTCATTTTATTAGTGTTATCATTATCATTATTAGTTTCTTCTTTTCTGTTCTATTAAACCGTTCTTATCTCAACCCACGGGTTTTGCTTCTTTTCCCAATTTTCTCCCCCATCCCACTGGGTGGGGGGGGGAGTGAGTGAGCGGCTGCGTGGTGTTTAGTTGCTGGCTGGGGTTAAACCACGACAGTCCTTTTTGGCGCCCAACGTGGGGCACGAAGGGTTGAGATAACGACAAACCTGACCAGAGCTTGTTAAAACAAATTTGTTATAAGCATTCATTATATCGGTCTAATAGTTGCTGGTCATTATGTTGATTTATGTGTTCTTAGAGTTGTTGCTCTGGTTTTTAAAGTTCTGTTATGTATCACCTCGCTTGCTGTATGTAGTCCCTCTTCTGCTGCTTATCATCCGTGGGAGGTGGATTAAGGTTTTCGCTTTGATGTATTGTATAACACTGGTTTATGGTATGATAAAGTCGTCGGCTGTGGGATTAATCCGGTACTTGCACCCAGCATTGTCACCTTTATACTGTGGAAGCCATCTGTGGGAAACTATTAATAATTATACCATTTACCTTTCCTCCTTGGAAAACCAGTCTATGGGTGGGATACCTTTCTTCCCCTCTCCTTTCTCCTTCAGTCCAGTTACAATGGTGTTTGAGAATTTTGAAAAATTTGAATACTCTTGGGATGTTGGGACCAGCACGGTCCTAGCCCTACTGCTAGGAATTAGCATGCTTCTGAATGTGGTTCAGCTCTCATTTAAGGTTAAACAACTATTTAAGAAAATCACCCAGAGATCTGCCCCAAGGCTGGATAATTATGAGTGGCAGGGTGTGTGGGGTAGTATGGGCAAGTACCTAGAAAAGTGGGCACCTCCAGTGTTTTGGAAATTCACCCCTGAACAAGTGCAGAATCCAGAAGAACTAGTAAAATATTTGGAAAAGGTATGCTGTCACCCCGGCAGCTCCAGAGAGATACAAATTACTGCAACGTGCTGGGGCCTGGCCCATGCCTATCGAGCCCTGTTCGACACCACTCAGTACCCTCAAGGGGAAGAGAAGGTCTCTGGACCTAACAACAAAACGATGAGCACTGTGGCTATCCAAACCTCAGCGACAGGCACTGCAGCCCCTCCAGCCTCGGCAATGAGCACGGCAGCTACCCAAACCTTGGCAACAGACACTGCGGTTATCCAAGACCCGGCGAGCGGTACTGCAACTGAACCAGTGGACCAACCTGCACCAGTATCAGTTGCCCCCGTACAGAAAAAGAAATATACAAAAAAATCAGTTCGCTTAGCGAAGGATGAAGGCGAACCAGGGTCATCACGGGAACAGGAGGAAGAGGCAGAACCAGAGGTAATAACCCGGTCCCTATCCTTGAGTGAGCTGCGGGATATGCGAAAAGATTTTGGCCGCCGTATAGGTGAGCATATTATCACCTGGCTCCTCCGATGCTGGGACAATGGGGCTAATAGCTTGGAATTAGAAGGTAGGGAAGCCAAGCAGCTGGGATCGCTTGCCAGGGAAGGTGGCATTGACAAGGCAATTGGAAAAGGGACACAAGCCATCAGCCTCTGGAGGCGACTCCTGTCAAGTGTGAAGGAAAGGTACCCCTTTAAGGAAGATGTTATATGTCAATCAAGCAAGTGGACAACCATGGAAAAAGGTATCCAATATCTGAGGGAATTAGCTGTGCTAGAGACAATTCATCATGATCCGGACAACCCACAATTACCCAAAGATCCAGACGAAGTCCAATGCACACGACCCATGTGGCGGAAGTTTGTACGGAGCGCACCATCGTCCTATGCCAACTCACTGGCAATAATGACCTGGAAAGACGAAGAGGCACCGACAGTGGATGAAGTGGCTCGCCAACTCCGTCAATACGAAGAGAATCTCTCCTCCTCCCTACAAGCCTGCATTTCGGCTGTGGAGAAGCTGTCCGAGGATTTCCAGCAATTCAAAGAGGAGATGTCCTGTTGCCCACCTGTAAGGACCAATGTCTCAGCTATTAGGAGTGAGCGCTCCTCTGCCCAAGAGAAAGAATATAGAAGGTACACACCGCGAGGTGCCCTGTGGTTTTACTTATGTGATCATGGAGAGGACATGAGGAAATGGGATGGAAAACCTACCTCGGTCCTAAATGCACGGGTACGTGAGCTGCGAGGAAAAAACACCACAAAAGGGGATTCTACCAGGAAAAATGCCGCTCCGGTTTCCAAACAGAGTAGAAGGGCTGATCTTATTTCTGATCCTCTTGAAGGGACTTCTGAGCCAATTTTACGAGAAGTGAATACTGGATACTCTGACCAGAATTAGAGGGGCCCTGCCTCCAGCCAGGTGGAGGAAAGGGATAACCGGGTCTATTGGACTGTGTGGATTCGATGGCCTGGCACGTTAGACCCACAGGAGTATAAGGCTCTAGTAGACACCGGCGCACAGTGTACTTTAATGCCATCAAGTTATGAAGGGGCAGAACCCATTTCTATTTCTGGTGTGACAGGGGGATCCCAAGAGTTAACTGTATTGGAAGCTGAAGTAAGCCTAACTGGGAATGAATGGCAGAAACACCCCATTGTGACTGGTCCAGAGGCTCCGTGCATCCTTGGCATAGACTATCTCAGGAGAGGGTATTTTAAGGACCCAAAGGGGTATCGATGGGCTTTTGGTATAGCTGCCTTGGAGATGGAGGGCACGGAACAGCTGTCTACCCTGCCTGGTCTCTCTCAAGACCCTTCGATTGTGGGGTTGCTGAGGGTTGAAGAACAACAAGTACCAATTGCTACCACGACGGTGCACCGGCGGCAATATCGCACCAACCGAGACTCTCTGATTCCCATCCACAAGTTGATTCGCCAACTGGAGAGCCAAGGAGTGATCAGCAAAACTCGCTCACCTTTTAATAGTCCCATATGGCCCGTGCGAAAGTCTAATGGGGAGTGGAGACTAACAGTTGACTATCGCGGCCTGAATGAAGTTACGCCACCGCTGAGTGCTGCCGTTCCAGATATGCTAGAACTTCAATACGAACTAGAGTCAAAGGCAGCCAAGTGGTATGCTACAATTGACATTGCTAATGCGTTTTTCTCAATCCCTCTGGCAGCAGAGTGTCGTCCACAATTTGCCTTTACTTGGAGGGGTGTCCAGTACACTTGGAATCGACTGCCCCAGGGGTGGAAACACAGCCCCACCATTTGCCATGGACTAATCCAGACTGCACTGGAAAAAGGTGAAGCTCCGGAACACCTGCAATACATTGATGACATCATCGTATGGGGCAACACGGCAGAAGAAGTCTTTGAGAAAGGGAAGAAAATAATCCAAATCCTTCTGAAAGCCGGTTTTGCCATAAAAGAAGGTAAGGTCAAGGGACCTGCACGGGAGATCCAGTTTTTAGGAATAAAATGGCAAGATGGGCGTCGTCAGATCCCAATGGATGTGATTAACAAAATAGCAGCTATGTCTCCACCAACTAATAAAAAGGAAACACAGGCCTTCTTAGGTGTCGTGGGGTTTTGGAGAATGCATATTCCAAATTACAGTCTGATTGTAAGCCCTCTCTATCAAGTGACCCGAAAGAAGAATGATTTTCAATGGGGCCCTGAGCAACAACAAGCCTTTGAACAAATTAAACGGGAGATTGTTCACGCAGTAGCCCTTGGACCAGTCCGGACAGGACAAGATGTTAAAAATGTGCTCTATACTGCAGCTGGGGAGAATGGCCCTACCTGGAGCCTCTGGCAGAAAGCACCTGGGGAGACCCGAGGCCGACCCCTGGGGTTTTGGAGTCGGGGATACAGAGGATCCGAGGCTCGCTATACTCCAACTGAAAAGGAGATATTGGCAGCATATGAAGGAGTTCAAGCTGCCTCAGAAGTTGTTGGTACTGAAACACAGCTCCTCTTAGCACCCCGACTGCCAGTGCTGGGCTGGATGTTCAAAGGGAGGGTCTCCTCTACACATCACGCGACTGATGCCACGTGGAGTAAGTGGATTGCACTGATCACACAACGGGCTCGCATAGGAAACCCCAGTCGCCCAGGAATTTTGGAAGTGATCACGGACTGGCCAGAAGGCAAAGATTTTGGAATGTCGCCAGAGGAGGAGGTGGCACGTGCTGAAGAGGCCCCGCTGTATAATAAACTGCCAGAAAATGAGAGGCAATATGCCCTGTTCACTGACGGATCCTGTCGCATCGTGGGAAAGCATCGGAGGTGGAAAGCTGCCGTATGGAGTCCTACACGACAAGTTGCAGAAACTGCTGAAGGAGAAGGTGAATCGAGTCAGTTTGCAGAGGTGAAAGCCATCCAGCTAGCATTAGATATTGCTGAAAGAGAAAAGTGGCCAGTGCTCTATCTCTATACTGACTCATGGATGGTGGCAAATGCCCTGTGGGGCTGGCTACAGCAATGGAAGCAGAGCAACTGGCAGCGCAGAGGTAAACCCATCTGGGCTGCCGCACTGTGGCAAGATATTGCATCCCGGCTAGAGAATCTGGTTGTAAAAGTACGTCACGTAGATGCTCACATACCCAAGAGTCGGGCCACTGAAGAACATCAAAACAACCAACAGGTGGATCAGGCTGCCAAGATTGAAGTGGCTCAGGTGGACCTGGACTGGCAACATAAGGGTGAGCTATTTATGGCTCGGTGGGCCCATGATGCTTCAGGCCATCAGGGAAGAGATGCAACATATAGATGGGCTCGTGACCGAGGGGTGGACTTGACCATGGACACTATTGCACAGGTTATCCATGAATGTGAAACATGTGCTGCAATTAAGCAAGCCAAGCGGTTAAAGCCCCTGTGGTATGGAGGGCGATGGCTGAAATATAAATATGGAGAAGCCTGGCAGATTGACTATATCACACTCCCACAAACTCGCCAAGGCAAGCGCTATGTGCTCACGATGGTGGAAGCAACCACTGGATGGCTGGAAACATATTCTGTGCCCCATGCCACCGCCCGGAACACTATCCTGGGCCTAGAAAAGCAAGTCTTGTGGCGACATGGCACCCCAGAACGAATTGAGTCAGACAACGGGACTCATTTCCGAAACAACCTCATAGACACCTGGGCCAAAGAGCATGGCATTGAGTGGGTGTATCATATCCCCTATCATGCACCAGCCTCTGGGAAAATTGAGCGATACAATGGACTGTTAAAGACTACATTGAGAGCAATGGGGGGTGGAACTTTCAAACATTGGGATACACATTTAGCAAAAGCCACCTGGTTAGTCAACACCAGAGGATCTGCCAATCGGGGTGGCCCTGCCCAGTCGGAATTTTTACATACTGTAGAAGGGGATAAAGTCCCTGTAGTGCACATAAAAAATATGTTAGGGAAGACAGTCTGGGTTACTCCTGCCTCAGGCAAAGGTAAACCCATTCGTGGGATTGCTTTTGCTCAAGGGCCTGGGTGCACTTGGTGGGTGATGCGAAAAGATGGGGAAGTCCGATGTGTGCCTCAAGGGGATTTAATTTTAGGTGAGAACAGCCAGAATTAAACTGTATATTAGTTGCTATATAACCCTGCTACTGTATATTATCCTTACTATAATTATGTGCTATATCCATAGTACTATAGTAAGAATCACTTAGATCAAGCAAGAAAAGAACTGTGATAAAACTGAGCAAAGCGCAGTAGTGATGGAACCAGAACTGACTCCAGCATGCAACAATCCAACGGTGCACACCATCCTCCTGCTGCGCCAAATGTCACCTGCTTGTCACACTGCACTGAAGCCCAATTCTGCTCTACCGACTGAGAGGACTTTGCACCATCCCTCCTGCCCAGAAAGACTGGTATGACAGATGGAGCCCAGAGTCGGAAACTAAATGAACTCAATGAACATTTTATGAACATGACCCATGAACTAAAGGAATGATATCTCTCTGTGTGTATACATATATATATATATCATTGCTCATATGTCTTAAAGGGATGGAAAAGTGATGATTGATCAGGATGTAACTAAAGGTATGGGAACTGTGCATGACGTCAATGGTATAGAATAAGGGGTGGATACTGTCCTGGTTTCAGCTGGGATAGAGTTAACTGTCTTCCTAGTAGCTGGTACAGTGCTATGTTTTGAGTTCAGAGCGAAGAATGTTGATAACACTGATGTTTTCAGTTGTTGCTCAGTAGTGTTTAGACTAATGTCAAGGATTTTTCAGCTTCTCATGCCCAGCCAGTGAGAAAGCTGGAGGGGCACAAGAAGTTGGCACAGGACACAGCCAGGGCACCTGACCCAAACTGGCCAACGGTGTATTCCATACCATGTGACGTCCCATCCAGTACAGAAACGGGGAAGTGGGGGGCAGGGATTCGCCGCTCGGGGGACTGGCTGGGTGTCGGTCGGCGGGTGGTGAGCAATTGCACTGCGTATCATTTGTACATTCCAATCCTTTCATTATTGCTGTTGTCATTTTATTAGTGTTATCATTATCATTATTAGTTTCTTCTTTTCTGTTCTATTAAACCGTTCTTATCTCAACCCACGGGTTTTGCTTCTTTTCCCAATTTTCTCCCCCATCCCACTGGGTGGGGGGGGGAGTGAGTGAGCGGCTGCGTGGTGTTTAGTTGCTGGCTGGGGTTAAACCACGACAAAGGCTTACAAAATTCAACTATAGCTCCTTTCAGTCTATCCAACTACTCTTAGAGGCTTCTCCAAGAGTGTTTTTATCTTCTGGGAGTGATTTTGAAACAAATAGTTTAATTGTTTAATATAGTCATTGCTTCTAATGGCAATCCTTCCAGAAAGAGAGAAATGTGCAGAAATTGTGGTACTGCAAAGGAGAAGGTAAGAATCTCCAATCTGAAAGTTAATGCTATTGGTAAAAAATTATGCTTTAGTACTCTGTGATGCAAATTTAAGCAAAAGATTAGGCTTTACTTATCTCTCACTAATGTTTCATGTTTTATTGTGAAAAAATGCATTTCCGTTATAAGATGTACAGATGGCAGTGTTGAATAAATTATTGGAGCTGTATCTTCACAGAAAAAGTGACAATTTGGCTTGCTTTAAGTATAATCTAAAGCTCAGTGACTGTCTCTCTCATTATTCAACCAGGTCAGTGACCACCTCGTATTACCTAAAATAATTAAGAGGTTAAAGCTTCTGCTAATACTGGAGAACAGTAAGGATTTCGTACCCTGTATAAATTGGGCATCAGTGAAGTGCTTGCCAGGTAGTTAATCAAAGTAAAGAGCTGCATTTTGAATTTAGCTTTTTAGTTAATCTGAAATGGTGTAGTTCTGTTGAATGCATTGAAATTATGCAGATTACATCAGCCGGGAATTCATATTTTTAATTTCTTCCTGTTACGGGTTTGTGTGGCGTGGGGTTTTTTTCTTAGCGGGGAGGGGCCGCCGGGCCGGCTGCTGCTCGAAGCTGCTCGAAGCTGCTCGAAGCTGCTCGAAGCTGCTCGAAGCTGCTCGAAGCTGCTCGAAGCTCCCCCGGCTGCAAGCCGGCCCCGCCTGCGGCCCAGGCCGAGCCCATCGGTGAGGGTGGTAGCGCCTCTGGGAGAACACGGGGGGACCCCCCGGTGGAGCAGGGGAGGAGCGAGGAGTCCTCCTCCTCCCCCTGAGGAGGAAGGAGCGGCAGAGAGCCGGTGTGGCGAGCGGACCCCAACCCCCATCCCCTGTTGCCCTGCGCCGCCGGGGGGAGGAGGCGGAGAGAACCGGGAGTGGAGCTGAGGCGGGAAGGAGGGAGGGCTGGGGGGAAGGTGTGCTAAGGTCCGGGTGCGCTTCCCAGTGTCCTCGTTTTGATGGGATTGGGAGCCAATGAAATTGATCTTGTTTCTTCCCCAAGTCGAGCCTGTCTTTTGCCCGTGACCCTAAGTGGCGAGTGATCCCTCCCGGTCCTTATCTCGACCCGCGAGCCTGCCTTTGTATTTTCTCCACATCCCGCCGTGGCCGGGGAGGGGGGAGTGAGCGAGCGAGCGGCTGTGTGGTGCTTTGTTACCGGAGGGGCTTAAACCACGACACTTCCTCAAATGGAAATTTCTTTTAAACTGAATTATTTTATAATTAGTTCTTACATGAGTTTAAAACCATTAAAGGCACTTGCTAGCTTCCCAGATAGTTAAAATTAGGGGCTGACACTGCAATCCAGGGTGCTATGGGCATGAGGAGTGTCATTTGCTCTGAGGATGGACTAGACTTCATGTGAGAGTAACAATCCATCAATGCAATGGTCACAGTTCAAGTTTCAGTAGCTATGGCTACCGAGAGCCCTGCAAAATTATACGATGAGTCCTACTGAAGGTTCTGCTCCAGGTTCAACAGCTGTTGTCAGTGCTGCAGAGGCCTGAAATGGGTTTTTTTTGAGCCGTGAATGAGGGAGCTGGGTTTCTTCTGCATTTGTGCACTGTAGCTGACTGCCTGTCATGTTAAAGAAGCCCTGACTAAAGTCTCTGCCAGAGTAAAGATATACGTGAAGAGCTTTATTTTGTGTGGGTTCTCTGGCATCTAGCATGGAATATTTTAAAGTCTTCTATCATGTGATTGAGTTCCAGGGAAACTGGCAAATGAATTTATAAGCCACAGGCTGCTAAGTTTTCATACATACAGTAGGGAAGACCCAGTTTCCAAAGAAGGAAACTGGGTGTATGTGGGTGAAGAGGAATGCTCAAGAGTGTGAGAGGGATCAGAACTGCAACAGCTGTTTTGCAGTTGCATGCCTTCTGCTTTGGTGGTAACAGTCAGAGGTATAAGAAGTCTAGAGGAGGGACAGACAAGCTTCAAAACAAACATCCTCACAGAAAGGGGGGGGGCTTACCTACAGGTGGTTGAGGATTATCATCTCTGTCATCACTTGGTACATTTTCTGCTTTGCAGCATCATTCTGTGGAAATTCCTCCTTGTGTATTTTGGCTCTCTTAATGTCATGTACACACAGACACATAGGCAAGAGGCCATGTAAACTAGCCAATAGGGAATGCCACATATATATTACCATTACCTCTCTTCTTATTTCTATGCACTTCGTTCAGTACGGCTGAGATGTCTGCACTTCATTTAATTTTTGCAGCTCCAAATACTTGCCCTTCTTCACGAACCAAGGGAACTTTAGGCCTTTCTCTTAAAAATATGTGGTGCTATGGTGTTCTCATTTACTCAGTGGCTTAGTACTTAGTGAATGAAAGACTGCTAATTTCTGGGATGGGATATTGATGTCAGAAAGAAGGCAGTGAACAAGAGCAGGCATGGCTTTCCTAGGAAGAGGTCCACCAGGGTTTCAGTGAGTTGCAATGCATTTTCTACATTAAACAAAGGCGAACTGATCAGAAATTTTGAAGAACTAATTTTTTTGCTTATGTCCCAAATTGTGTCATAAATCTAGGGCTAAATCTCTTCAAGCTTACCTAGATTTTGTAGTCATGTGGGTATTGTTCTTTCCATGTTTTCATGGCAGGTGTGAAATGGATATTAAAGCTCTTTTGGGATCAGATCCATGCAAAATGTTAACCAAACAAAATTTCTGTGAAAGTTTGTTGTTTGACAAAAAAAATTACCCAGCTTGTGTGTAAAAATATTTTCCACAATAAGGTTGCCAAAGGCTAATGGCATTTTCTAGTTCCCAGAATGCTCTGTTTAGGTTTTGCTTCTAGACCTGTTTTGACAAAATGTACTTCACACAGTAATAAAGTCCATTAGAACTAGAGGTACAACACTACTGCATTAGTTGAAAGTATATGGTATCTGTTTTTTCTACACAATGAATCTTCTCAACATATGATGTTAAAGTCCTAATCAGGTTTTTTTCGGCCATTCTTTACCCTAGCATCTGCATTTGTTACAAACACGGTAGGATTTTCTTTCCCAGGAAAGGAGATTCCACTATTACCCCATTTATGCAAACAGTAAATGGATGTCTGAAAACAGTAAGATTAAAAAGTGTGTATTGTTCTTAATGTCAATAAAAAGAACACAGAACTGAAAATACCTGCTCCTTAGCATTGTAGAGAACAGCTCCCCTTGGCCTCGGTTGCAGTGCTGAGTACCCAGTTCCTCTCCTGTATCTGATGTCACATATTCAGAATACTAGCATTGCATCTTATGGCTACCAGTCTACTCTTAGATGCTGTCTTTCGCGGGCTCCTTGCCCTTTCCCTGCCATGTCATCACGTGTCCCAGGGAGACATGGTGTCTGGGAGCAGGCTGCATATCTTTTCTAACAGTAGATAAGAGAACAGAAAAAGTAATTAGTAATTTAGCCTCTTTCGTTGTATAATTAAGTTTTTCTGTGTGGGCACAGTCCATTCTTGCAGAGTAAAAATGGAGTTGCCTGAGAATTTATCTACCAGCTTTTTTGGTTATGTTCAAGTTCATAGGTTTGTTGAGGGTTGTTTTAAAATAAAATTTATGCTAGTCATATGGAAGTAGTTTTCTGGAAGAAAAATGAGAACTCTTGTCCTTATATAAAGGTGATATTTCTATACAGAATTTGAATCCCTCTTTCAAAGCCTCAAATTATGATGATAGAAAATTAAAATCGTTGAATAACTTTTTCAACATAAGCAAACCAATATATTTTTCCCTAATTTTGTCTTCAAATTTGGCTGAACCAGTTGTGCTGAGGTATTGCCAGATTATTAATTTTGATATGGAGCCAGAATTTATCTGACAAGTTAATGGAGGAAAGTACTGGTTGACTTTTAACACAAACAATACCATTTCCATGTTTGAGAAATGAGTCTAGGCATTTAAAAAAGAAAAAACGGTATCAGTTAAAGGAAAATAAATACATACTTCAGAAATGTCAAATCCTGAACTGCTGTGGATCAAGGGCTTTACCCTGTGAAATCCACAGTCAGACTGGAAGTACCTTCATGCTAGCGGAAATGTAATACTCTGGCTTCTGTTCTTCATTTCTTTTATCTCCTTCTCTCACTTCTCAGTCTATTCTTATCTGAAGTGCCTGGTGAATTGTGCTGGAGTGTCTCATCCACAGATGAAGTCAAGGAAAAGCACATAATCGCATCTCTTTGTCAGGATGTGCTGAGTTCATTGTACTCACTCTGCACTTCCAAGGAAAAGAGCAGAAAAATGAGCAAAGGCAGCTGAGTAATGAAAAAAGTGTTTGCTTTCAGTTCTATTATATGAAAAGTAAGCAGACAGGACAAAGAAAGCCTGAATATTTTCTGTTTACGTGAGGCACTACTGGTAAAACATAAGCCTTTAGATTACTTATCTGTGTCCCGTGGAGCACCTGATGACTGGGGAGACACGCACAGAAGATCAAAGTGCTGTGATTTTTGCATGTGTTATTTTCCTAGACAAAGTTCTTGTTTTCCTTTATAATTGCATTTGTTGGGTAACACAGTCATGAGTGTGCTGGCTCACCTGCAAATGCAATCACTGTCACTATCACAGTTATATAAAAAGCAAAGGGCTTTATTCACATCTATATCAAAGCTTCCTTAGCCTTCTTTGGTGTTTTGAAGTTGCAATAAATAGTCTTCAAGTCTCTTTACACTGCCAGAATGGGATAAAGAGACCTGACTGCGTATGAGAATCTGGCTGATAGTGTTGCCTCAAATGCTCACACCTGGGGACAAGCCACATTATGCAGAGCAAGAAAATATAATCTAAGGACAGTATTTTGTCTATATACTGATGATCTTTACATTAATTTTTGTATCTAAATGCCACCTTTTTCTCTCAAATCCTCAAAGAGTAAATTTTTGGTGTTTTGTTTTTTTTTTATCCTAAGCCATTGTAACAGAAAGAAATCTGTAGACTCGCTTGTGAAAAATCAGTCAGTTCAGAGGTCGTTCTCTGTTTTAAGTGGCAGCTTGGTTGAAGGGAAGGCATGCATGCATGAAAAACTTACAAAGGGGCAGATGAAGCTGGAAGCTATGCCCTTAAAAGTATGCTAGAAAAGATGCACATGTTCAAGGAGGTGCTCTGGGAACTGTGAGTATGTACTGCTTCATTTATTCCTGGAAATTAAAATGGAGAAGATGCTCTGAGCAGCTCAATATGGTTATGATTTGTGATATGCTGTAGGACTTAAAATCGCTTGTGACTGTGGCCTTAACTGCTAATGAGTAAATGCTTCCCTTGGTTACACCTGCACTGCTCCACTGACTTCATGGATATGTTATGGCAAACTGGGAGTGAAACTGGAATACAGCACTTGAGATTCACTGCTGTAACTGAAATGCTGATCACAACAGTAAGCATTTTTGGAAAAGAAATTGTAAGAAACAGACACCTATGTTTTATTTGTATTGCTGTTTTACAGCCTACTTTTCTTTCTCCTGTGAATAAACTATAAAAATATCAAACATAGGCTGGATCTTAAAAAAATAATTTGTGACCTAAACGTAATCAATTTTGTTCCTTTCTCAAAGATTCAAATGAGAGGGTGCAAGTACTGCCCTGCTATATGCATGCATTGTGTACACACATAGGAAGTGTGTGTACTCTGGACCACACTGAGATCATACTTTGGCGCAGAAGCTCACATTATGGGATTTGAAATATTTGAAGCTGAGGCTATGGCAGTTTCCTCCATTAACATGGCTTTATGAGTTATAGCTGTACAATGTCCTGTTTAATCTTCATTTCTTTCAAGAAGCCCTTGTTAAAATCCTTGCCAGCTGTGACAGTAAGAAGCACTTGTGAATGGCATCTTTTAAATAACACATTTCTGCTTGCATCACTTAATAGCAAGCTTTATGCCTGACATTCACTAGTTTTTCCATCTTCTATATATTTTCTGTGTATTTTATTTCGCTTAAGAGTCATTCCCCTCACCTGAGGTCAGAGACATATGCAAACCTTGTGCCTTAAACAACTGCAATGAATTCTCAAAGAATAAGCATTGCAGTAACTTAGCTATGTGACTGATGAGCTATCAGCTGTTTCAGAGGAATAATACTTACTCACTGAGGACTGCTAAATTAAGGCAGACATGTAAGAAGAATCTGTTTTAATTGCAGTGTTATAATAATTCACAAAATTACCTGTATACAATGGTTAGTACAGAGATGTGGGGACTGGACATCCTGAGATACTGGTAATAGTATTCCACATAAAGTACACAGCTGAATTTATCCCAGTTTAGAAATAGCTGAAGTTGTTTGATATCTACTCCTTGATCTCTGCAGTATAAGATGTTTTCCAGTGCTAAATATCCAGAAATCTTGATCATTGGTCATAACCATTGTGGTAGCAGTAAGGTTATTGTAACGAGTTAATAAGAAATAAGGTGGTAATGAGACTGTCATATTTAATTAGATATGAATTAGTATGGCAGATAAAAAGCTATTCCCGGCCCTGGAGGCAGGCATTCCAGAGCTGGACTGAAGCACAGCAGTACACAGGCGCTGCTGTTGCTCTTTGCTGTTCTGCTGATAAAAGAGGGACTTGGATTCCAATATCTTCAGTCTGGCACTTTTCACAAGAATGAACAAAACAAACTTGGCACAAAGGACGTGGCATATTGAATGGAGTTCAGTGTGTAATGCATTTTATGCAGTTGGTGTTGTGGTTGATAAGAGAGTTACTTGCTGAGTTAATGCACTGTGAACCTATCCTGGATTACTGCTAAGTTGATTTGATCTGCTATATCCCCTTATCAGATAATTCCCCACTGAATCAAGTATATTTTCTGTTGAATCCTAGCTTTAAGATAATGAATCAAAGTTGATTACTGTTAAATGTATCCTGGTTAGATCAAATGGTTTGATGGGCAGTGTAATTTTTTGATAGATGTATTACTTATAAAGTAAAACACTCCTGTTTGTGACACACTGGCTGTTTCCATCTGGGATGAGTGCCAAGGGGACTCATTTTCCCCAGGCAGCACAAAGCTGAGCTGCCTGAGGTTATGGACTCTCATCTACTCCGGGCATCACAACCACATTTACATTTTCTGTGCTGCTCTTTGGTTAATGCTGCAGGAACTGAACCTGTTTCTGAGAAAAATGTGTGTGGAAACAGGAGTTACTCTAGAACTGCATTGCTGAAACTTCTGTGCGCAAATTTTGGTAAAGAAGCAATGCTGCATTTCCTGACCCTAGACACTTAATAACATTTGCAGCTCTAGCCCAAGAAGTCTTAGCATATGAAAGTTTTAAACACAGGTGTGTCTGTGACGGGTAGATTGTTGCAACTGAAATGCCCAGAGGTTTATTTCAATATGGAGCTCTGCAGCAGTAGAAGCCTCAAGTGCAGGTGCAAGATGCAGTAAGCATCTTGTGCAAGGCAGACTACAAAGAGCTTTCGTGAGTGCTGAAAGCAGTAGCACTATCTCTAATACAGCTTCCTTTACAAGATCTTGTAAGCAAAGGGATTGTTCGAGTGCAGAAATCTTCCAAGGACGTAGTCAAAGGAAGGAATACAAAGGGAGTCAGTCAAGTACCATGACTGAGGCTATCAAGTTCTCTTGTACACAGAGTAATAATAACTACTGATTCCAAACTTTTAAAATCCTCTATGTTTTTAAAATAGTTATTAAAAAAATACAGGTAGCAGGCAGGTTTCTCAAAGCTGCTCTAACAAACTCAGTGCTCAGTTGTCATTAGCAAAGACCAGGCTTCCATCTGCAATCTGCTCTTTGCAAGATTTTTTTCACAGCTAGAGATTGAAAAAGAATTATGCAGAAAATAATACACTAGAAAGCTAAGAATCTTTAACCCTCACAACATTTTATAACACTTGACCAAGGATTATAGTGACTGATTGAAGATGGTAAATGCTAAGGCATTAGCACACTATAAACAAGATTTTGGGTATGACGAAGTTTTTATAATAATATTTGCTCAGTGACATGGTTAGGAAGGGTGAAAAGCCCTCTCCTCAGTGCTTGTATTTGACTTCTATTTCTGTCTCACTTCCCATATAAATAATATCCTGTTTGAAATTGATTGTCTGAAATTTAACTTCAGAGTTACTCTTACTGTTTGTCCCCACAGTAAGAATACTGTTTTGCTGTTGATCATGAAATAAGTTTGCCAAAGATGAATTACTAGATTGACATTGCCCTGATATGCTCAGATATTTTCTTTACAAAGTTCTTGTTGGGTAGAAGTTTATTACTTCTGAATTGAATTCATTTCACTTTATAGCTAGAAAATCTTGAATGCATGTTAATTGGGCTATATCAAATGAGCCATGGATTTCTGTGAATGTGTTAAAAATAGATTCAAGAAATAAATGCCTTACATCCCTCTCCCCCTGTCGTAATGCCTACAATTCCCTAATATTTTAGCATTGTTTCAGCAAAATTTTCCAAAAATTACTATAGATAACACTGGTGATAAAAGGCAGGTTCTTTCTGTACCTTCTTCCAAGTGCCTGGGTTGGTAGTTCATTTGAGCCTAAACAGTTTTAGCATGTGAAAAAGAACTAAGTTACCTTTCTGTATTCCCATCACTTATACACTTTCCTGATTAAAAATTAAATTTGTCTGATGATTAGTGCCTAGTTTAATTCAATTGCTTCTGGTATTTGGATTAAAATATTAAATTGATTTCACCTGGAAACCACAGCAGACATGAAGTTGAAATTAGCAAGAGCTCACAGAAGAGACAGGGACAGATGAGCTTCTTGTGAAGAAGAGGGATTATGAAGGAGAACTACTAGGACCAGTCTGCAAAATACAATGAAAATCTTGCTATGTGCCTTGTCATCTCACCGATGTGAAATATTTCATTTTCCTTCTCTAGGATGTTTGTTGTGACTGGAACGAGGACAAAAGCATGATCAGGTCTCTGGCTCCTAGCTAATAGCTTGAGGACACTTAAGATAAAGATGGAATAGATGGTGGAATCAAGAAGAACTTGGTCAATGATATTTTTAGGGTGTTTTTAAACCTGTATTTTTCTGGTTGCTTTAAGTCTGCCGAGGGTGTATCTACACACAACAA
Source organism: Harpia harpyja (assembly GCF_026419915.1). Taxonomy (NCBI): domain Eukaryota; kingdom Metazoa; phylum Chordata; class Aves; order Accipitriformes; family Accipitridae; genus Harpia; species Harpia harpyja. Next base: position 22,634,335 of record NC_068951.1, on the reverse strand, counting down.
AGAGCTAGCTGAGCTCCCTTTAAACAAGGTGATTTTAGTAAAGGAAGTAGTATAACTTTTTTGTTGTGTCATTATATGACTTTTATAATGTATTGTGAAATGTAAGCAACTTCAAAGAGGTTGTTGCTAGAAAAGCCATGTTATTGTACAGTTCTTTTAATAGAAGTATTAATATACACATGCACATATCATAGAATCATATGAATCATAGAATCATTTTGGTTGGAAAAGACCTTCAAGATCATCGAGTCCAACCATCAACCATGCCCCCTAAACCATGCCCTGGAGTACCCTGTCCACTCGCTTTTTGAATACCTCCAGGGATGGTGACTCAACCACTTCCCTGGGAAGCACATTCCAATGTCTGACAACCCTCTCAGTAAAAAAATTTTTCCTAATATCTAACCTAAATCTCCCTTGCCTCAACTTGAGGCCATTTCCTCTTGTCCTATCTCCAGACACCTGACAGAAGAGACCAGCACCCACCTCACTACAACACCCTTTCAGGGAGTTGTAGAGAGCGATAAGGTCTCCCCTCAGCCTCCTCTTTTCTAGACTGAACAGCCCCAGATCCCTCAGCCGCTCCTCATAAGACTTGTGCTCCAGGCCCCTCACCAACTTGGTTGCTCTCCTCTGGACATGCTCTAGCAGCTCAATGTCTTTCCTGTAGTGAGGGGCCCAAAACTGAACACAGTACTCGAGGTGCGGCCTCACCAGTGCCGAGTACAGGGGAACAACCACCTCCCTGCTCCTGCTGGCCACACTGTTCCTGATACAGGCCAGGATGCGATTGGCCTTCTTGGCCACCTGGGCACACTGCTGGCTCATATTCAGCCGGCTGCCAACCAGCACGCCCAGGTCTTTCTCTGCCGGGCAGCTTTCCAGCCACTCTTCCCCAAGCCTGTAGCGCTGCATGGGGTATGTAGGGTTGTTTTATTTTTTACTTTGACAATGCCAGAGTCTTCAATGCAAAAGCAATCTTTTACAACTTCTTTCTATATACATATGTCTCTTCAAGTCTCCTTTTTCCTTTTCGAGCAATTTTCTTTTTTTGCCCATCTTTCTATTTGTCTTTAGGTAGCAGTTATGTTTCTGAACACCAGTGTTGGCCATGTTCTAGGAGCTTATCAACAGTTCCAATGTTAATTTGAAATAGATACTATGTAAGAAATTAATGAAGAATTTAACTTTGGACAGAAGTCAGTAATCACTATTTGGATTATGTATTAAATGGTAATTTAAAAAAAATTTAAAAAAATTGCAGAAAAATAGAAAATATGTGCTATCTATACTTTTTGTATCTCATAGTTTTAATATTAGTTCCATTATTTTCATGACATTCACCCTTCACTTTAATGTTGATAAGGTGACTGACAAGAGGGCCTCTAATCATCCAGACTGCTTTTTCACTGTCTACTGAGGAGAGTCCTCCTTACACTGGGTAAGCACTGTTTGGTTGATTGACTGGCTATGTGCATAATTATTCATTCACAAAATAGTGTATAGGTGGATCTCAACAGCAGAGTACTAGGTAATATTATTCAAACTCACTGATTAATGTATTATTATTTACTTATTTGAAGTATTAAATTATTATCTGCTTAAATACATCAATGAAAGTGGTGGAAGTATTATAAGTAGTGAAAATATTATACACAAACAGGTCCATTCCCTAGGTAAATTCTGCTTTCCCTTGCTGTGATGAGACCTTTGGATTTAACCAAAATTAAGATTTTGCCTGACAAATCCTATTTTTATTCTTCCATTTTTATAGTAAAATGGTGTTTTCCATTAATATAGAACACCACCACACCACAGAGGTATTCATTAGTTTCTTGGTATCATTATTGCTATTGAGCTATTGAAGAGTAAGAAAAAAAATATAAAGACTGTGGTGCATTTACCATGGCTGGTTGCCAGACTCCCACCCAGCCGCTTTCTCACTCCCCATCCTCAACACAACTGGGAGAGAAAATGAGGAAAAAGCTTGTGGGTCAAGATAAAGACAGGGAGATTACTTACCAATTCCCATGATGGGCAAAACTGGTTGGACTATAGGTGACCTTTAAAGGTCCCTTCCAACCAAAACTATTCTATGATCTTGGGGAAATTTCATGTAACTTTTTGCCAATGAAAATAGATTTGGATAGCGAGAAACAAAGACAAATTAAAACACCTTCCCCGCTATCTTTCTCCAAGGCTCAACTTCATTTCTTCATTCCAGATTCTTCTACATTCTCCCCCCTTCACCCTTGCCCCAAGCAGCACAGGGGCATGGGGAACAGGGGCTGTGGTCAGTCCGTAACACTTCATCTCTGCTGCTTCTTCTTCCTCCTCATGCCTTTCCCTGACTCTAGGGTGGGACCTTTCCACAGGCTGCAGTTCCTTCAGGATAAACCTGCTCCAACAGGCGCTATCCCCAGGCCGCAGCTCCTTTAGGGAATTTCCCCTGCTCTGGTGTGGCCTCTCTGTGGGCTGTGAGGGAATCTCTGCTTCAGCACCTGGAGCATGCCTTCCTCCTCCTTCTCCTGCTCTCACCTGGGTGTTCATACTGGTGTTTCCCACAAGTTTTTTTTCCTCACTCTGGCATTTTTGTCCTTTCTTCACCTCTGATGGGCTCACCCCTCTGATGGGCTCAGCTGTGCCCTGTGGTGGTGGTGGCACTGCTGCAGAAGTGGCTGGAACCGGCTGAGTCTGGCTTGGGACAGCCTCAACCTCTCCTCACAGCAGCACCTGCTGCCAGCACCTGGGGACAGGCATCCAAAACAAAAGCATAGCAATGACTTCTCAGTGTTAGCTCATAAAGTGTAGGGGCAGAGGATATAGCATCTGATAAACCTGGATATATCTGTGAGTAGCCTTCCAAGAGCTCCCTTGTGTTTTGAAACTGACCACCGGTGTAGCACACTGCAGTTCGGAGGTGCAATGCATTGCACAGCTTCATTTTGTCTGGATTTCTGGAAATTAAACTGGTTTACCACCTATTGAAGATTAGTTTTGTGGGATGTCCTCCTGCACCCATGGGTGTTTTCTGATCCCTTCCAGACAGGAGGGAAGCACACCTTGTCCCCTCAGAAGATAACTGTAAGGCTAGTCAGCTTCTTAAAACAGCTTGTGGTGTAACAGAAATTGTAGCATTTCCCTGTGGAATAGGAGCTTCCCTTGTTTGGAGGAGAAGCCTTTGAAGTGTTGGAGGGCAGGGGAAGCACGCAACACCGGTGCTCAGGTTCTTAAGTACCAGCAGTGATGTTTTAAGGTTAATTGGGACCCACTTTCTAGGAAGAATAACTTATAAATAATGGATGCATACCCTATCAGTCTGAGGAGAGGGTGTAGTATACATGAAAAAACCTCTAACTCGGCATATAAGATACTCTTTTTATCCTGAGTTTCTTGTTTCAATTCACATGTTCTCAGGAGAGTACAGGGTAAGGAAAAGGATTGCTCTAAGCCTTTAGCAAAGCATAATTTAGTGTATAACTGGTTAATTGTCCTTATCTTTTACAGGATATTAGAAATTGGCTTTTGAGACAGTATTGTTAGGAATATCAGTGTTTACTTAATATTGAAAAGGAGATCAAAAAGTTCCTTCAGGTTAAATTTTAGCTTTTTTTTTAGGAACAATAAAATAATGCAAAGAGGATTCCTTTGCTTAAGTTTTATACCATTTTAGCATGTGATGGCCCTCCTTGGATGTTAATCATCCATGTCTTTAATGCAATTAGTCACAGTGGTCGTTTGTTAGAAGAGGTAGCGTGGGCAATTTTGGTAGAGTGCATAATTCCACCTTTTTCTAAGGAAAATATAGAGCAAACATTTCAATATGACCAAAAATCACAAACTGACAAATTTCAGGAGGGTAAAGTGTGTGTTGATCAGTTTTGTAATGCTTAGGAAGAAAGAGCAGAAATATAGCTGTTATTTAAATTTATGATGGAGCAATGCTCTATTTAGAAACATTGTTTTTTGTGGCAACATGGTCAAAGGAATATGTGAGGGATTCTGTGGAATAAGAAGTGAAAGCACTGAGAAGAAGAACCACTGTACTCTGTTTTTCATGCAGTCATTGCATCTAGTATTTCACCTTCTTTGGCATTTTTGCTGATGGTGACAGGATGGAATGGTTATTTATACAAGGTAGACTACTGATTAGCACTGTGGAAAAGAGTGTTATGTTTTGTCAGGGTATTAATGCAGCTCAAGGTCTCTTGTCACAAATGTTTATGATGATGAGACAAATACAGAGCAATTGCCACTTATTGGGTAATAATTTGGCAACATTTAGAAAGTGGTAAACAGAAGTGACTGGAGTAATATATGAGTTGGGGCATCATCCCCCAAACCTATCAACACTAATTACAGATTTGGTGCACCAGATGATCATTCAGCAAACATTTGCAACTCTTATGCTTTCTTGTTTATTTGTTTCCATGAGATGCCATCCTCAGCATGGGACCATAGCTCTTCCCTGCCAGTCTCCCATACTGTGCATTCACCGCTTCCTTTTGCACATGGATTTGTTTTGGAAAGACAAAATATTTGAGAATTTACTGGGCTTGTAGAAAGCCAGTTGCACTTCATCAGCTAATTTGCAAGGATGAAAGTGGTTTTGTTAATAATTGATGTACGTGTTCGTGTTTCTAATAAGGGCAATCAGGAATGTTTTTAATAGTGAATTGTACACAGGGCACTTGAGATCTGTTCTCAGCTCTGTCAGACTTTCTGTGTCAGTATTGGTTAGTCTGTTCATGGTTACATCTCCCACTTTTAAAGAGGAAGAACATTACTGTGTGAGGGTAGTGAATGTACTTGTGACTGAAGCCAGATACCTCATTAATAAGGTGCATATAAATACCTAGAATAGATGTGACATTTTCAGACCATACTGGTCAGGGTTCTGTAGTGGAACTTCTACTCTGGGAGTTCTCTGCACTGGATTAGAGCCATCGCCCTGAATGTGCTCCTGAAGGCAGAAGGACAGCAGTGGTAGAGAGGTCCACAGCCAAGGTTGTGGCCAAAGACTACTTCAGAATGATCACCTCTTGTGGTTTTTTTAAAGTGAATATAGGAGTTTTGAAAGCTGGGATGAGTGTTTAAGTATCCTCCAAGAAGGAGTGGCCTGAAGGAAAGCAAAGAGGGTGAAAGCTGTTTGGTTTTAAAGAAAGAAGTAAGAATGTGAAGAGAGAGGAGAAAGTACAGCATTCAGAGGAACACAGGAGTCTCTTAGGGCCCCTTTAAGCAGAAGCTGAGAAGTTTTCTTTTGATACACCTTGATGATTTTGTTTTATTTGCGTTGTAATTCACAGTCATCCCACACATATCCTGGTGTTGCTGTGTTAATTGAAGTTCTAGCCATCCGGCAGATTAGCCCTGTGTACTCTTTGGAAATTGCATGTCATGTCATTAAACTGGAGTAAATGCTGGACAGTTTGTTGCAGAAAGTTAATAATTTTGGCCTTCTCCAGATCCTTGGGGAGCCATGAGGCAAATTATACTCCTTTATCTGTTTTTCATACTGTAGTCTGTGTTTTATTTTTCTGGTGCCGGTGAGTGTGCATTTAATTCTCATGGTATTACCTTTTTGGTTCTGATACTCTGTGACCATCACAAATATGCAGCATCAAAATCCGTCAAGAACCAAAGCTGCTAGATTCAGCTACAGCTCCATATTGTATTAGCAGAAACTTGCTATTAACATTTCATGAGCAGAGATTATGCAATTAAATATTTCATATTATCAATTGCAGCTGATTAGCAAGCTCATGAATAGTGTGGAAAAATGTGATAGGTTTAACAATCTTCAGTATTGTATGTGATACTGGAAGGGCAAACCTATTACTTTAGTAAGTCATAGTTGATTTGGTGCAAATCACATATTCATTTAACAAGTTTATTCTTTTAACCAAACCAATCATAAATAATTGGAATGCTACTACTTCTCAGTAAGGTTTTAATTAATTTAGTTTAGACTTTAACCGATATGCAGAAAGTTTAATTTTTCAATAGGTTTATTCCTGCATTATTTATTTGGATAATTGTCATTAAATAATTCTCAAATTGACCTGGAGGGAATTTGTCTGCAGGAAGACAGTATTTATTACACATGGAAAGATTTATTTATATATTTTGGCTTCAGAAGACCTGTTTCAGAAGAAGTCTATATTTATAAAGTATTTATGTGGCAATTACATAGTATTTATTTATGCCCTTATGCACCAAAGTAGGCCAGTTTGTAAAAGTCTTGCTCGGGCTGCTGAGGAATACTTTGCAGGAGTGGATTTAGCTAAGACAATCTGACACCACTAATGTAACTTCTAAAATCTCTCCCCTCCCCCAGTGATGGAGATTTTTCTTCCCTCAGTATATTTTTCCCCTTCTCTCAATTTTTAAAGGCTGTATTCTAGCACTGGGAAAAGTCTAGTATTAAAGAGTTAAACTAATTAAAGCACAAACTCCTCTGAGCCAGATTTTCCCTCCATCTTTAGGACTGAAATAATGAATAAATCTCCCTAGTTCAGTGCTCTCTTCCCTTCTTGCTTTGAGTTTTCACTACTAAAAAGTAGGTATTTTAGTGGGTTATGTATTAAAACTTACCTATTATGAATTTAAAAACTTTCGGTCTTCTCTGGAGTGTTCACTGTAATGAAAGAATCTAGGTCCTCTTACAGCTTGGCTGACTTGGGAATTCAGCCACTTTTCTGGGATTTTATATGGTCCCACATGGTATTTGGTGATCATTCTTTAAATAGCAATATATACTGTCTTCCTCCTCTTTTCCCTGAAGCTAGTCTGTTTGTCCTAAAATACTATTCTGTCCCCTTTGTTGCAGAAGTTTTCAGCTTTTCTGAGAAAGGGAGTGGTAAAAAAAGTCTTTCTAGAAATTATTATTCTGTTGACAATCCTGCAACCACATAGGGCACAGCAGCAGTCTGGGAATCAGTGTGAGGGCTTAGGCAGAGGAGAGCATCTTCAGTGCAATTCAAGGTAACTCAGATTCTGTCCTTCGGGCTACCATGCGGAGTTTCTGTAGTGGTGAGCAATACTGATACCGTTTGTGCTGGGTGCCCTCAAAAGCAGTCAGAAATGTTTGAAATAAGGCTAACAAGGGAAAGATGAAACTTAATGACTTTCTTTTCTTTCTTCTACTTTTTTTTTTTAACAAATTACTTTAAACCTTAATAGGTGTAAAGCCATTTAGAATAGGTGGTAAGGCTTAAACAAGATCCATGAAGTAATTTAATTTTCTTTAAAACATCTTTCAGCCAGCCGATACAATGTTAAACTTTTACCACAATTATAATCACCAGCCAAGTGAGAAATTCAGTACAGATGTTAATTCCCCTTGTTTACTTAAAACTGTGAAAACTACAGCTGATGGGAGTATAAGAAGGAAAATAACTGAAGGTAGTTCTTTCAAAAGCAATCATTTGGGAATATCTAAACTGAACAACTTGTTTGAAAGGGAGGATGAGCAAACATTTACATATGGAATGTAAATTTCATACACAGTAAGACTGCCCACTGTAAGAGGGCTCACCTGCATTTAGGAGATTACAAGAGAAGAGAAATAATTTTTTACATAGATGAACTACAGTAACTACAAACAAAGGAGGACAGAATTTACTCAACTCAGAAGATAGGAAAGGGGAAAAACTAATTGTTTTTGAGTCAAGTTACTACAGTCGAGACCTTGAGATTTTTTTAGGAAAGAAGGTGGTGACCAAGAAGTAAGAGTGAACTCTCATAAAAGCATGACATAGGGAATTTTGTCTGCTGCAAAGTCTGAGATACCTTTCAGAGGTGAAAATAGAAAATCTTGGTTCTAAGAAGTAGGGGAGAAGTCCTGGCTGCATGAAAATCAGTGGCAAAACTTGTCACCAGTTTGAAAAGAGCCAGGATTTTTCTTTCTGTGACCTGTTGGAGTAACCATTGAACTAAGAACCAAACATTCTGGATTTCAGACTCATAAGTGTATATGATGATAAATACATTCTTAAGGTCCTGTCCTCACTTTTAAACCTGCATGGTGTTTCTAACCAGCTGCACAGAACAATTAAATAAGAGGTTCTTTTCATATAAAATTAAATGATGCAATCTAATTTATTAGGTTTCATGGGTTTTTTTGTTTGGTTGGTTTTTTTTTTTAATTCTAGGTAACGGGCAAACATTTTACAGTTGTCTATATCTAAATTCTGTCTCACTCCATGATGCAAGTGCCTTACAGAGAGAGTGCTTCCATTTGTTTTACAGCACACTGAGTATGGACACTAAGTCTGATTTTCCTTGCAATTCTGAAATTGCTGGGAATCAATGATTTGACTTATCATGAGAATTGTATTCTTCTGCATGCATAACTGTGTTCATACCTAGCTAGCTAAAACCCATACAAATATAAGAAAGATTATTAAGAAATGTTGGACCTTGATGTGTCACAAGGACACTGTTTGGTTATGAATGTTTGGGGACCTCATGGACTACCTGTTATTTATTTGACATTTGAAGGTGGATCTTCCACAGCTGTTGGAGAAAGCTGGTAGCATTTAGTTTGGAGAACAGAGGTAGCTATGTACCAACCTAAAGTGTGAGCAGCTGGTAAAAATACTGTTCAAGGTATGGTGAGTCACATTGCAGGGGCTTTTCTGAATAAAATGAGCAGTAGTTCTGAGACTTCATATGAGCAGTCTGCTATGGGGATTAAGAGACAAGGAAGCAGAAGAGGAGAGAAAAGAAAACTGGTATTTGCCTGGTACCTGTTTAAAATAAAGCTCTGCTGTAAAATGCATACAGTGTCGACCCAAACAAGTGATGTAGTTGTTTATTCTTCCTTCCTTATCTGTCAAAATCTGAACTACAATGCCTTTGGCCTCCAAGCTTGTATTTTTGCATGTGCAATCCCCTCCCTTCAGATGTATGCCGCTTCATAAATTTTTTATAGGTATAACTGAGGGGAATTTAGGACTGATCCGCAAGAGGTATTGCCATGTTCAGTGTATTCTCCTTGAAACATCTTTGTAGTAATACAGAGTTGTGGACACCTAAGCTTCCTCTAGGTGCAGGGATAGACATCCCAAAACAGGGTGCACAGTAATCGATACCTTGCAATGGAGTCGAAAGAAACGAGAGGATTTAGTCAGCAGTGAGATCTATTGCTGTAGGTAGTGCCCAACATTTTGGAATAGAGATTGCTCCTTTTGCTTTCAAGTTGCCACCTACTTGTAATTAAGATAATCATCTTTCAAAACACGAAACATGAGGGTTGCCTCCTTTTAGTCAGTGCCTTGATGCTTATAACACCCACCAGGGATGCGTGAGGGAGGTAGACAGACAATCTATACCCTGTCATCACACCTATTGCACCTTGCATGAAGCAGTCCAAGATGCACTGCTTGAGAGCGATCAAGCAAGTGTGAACAGGACTCACCAAGCCAATGGTTAGAGGACGGAGAAGTTCTGGTACCAAAACAAAGGCCCTACAGAATTTTGTCTTTACAGGAGGAGCCCAGGAGGATTCCCTAATCCAGGAGTCTCTTATTTCTGCTTGAGAAATCAGCATGTACCTGAGCACCATGTGTACAGAAAGGCTGATATATCTGGACTGTGTTGCACCTACTAAGCATAGTCTACAAACTTGGGCATGCATCTTGAATATAGGATGGAGAAGAATTTGTGTTTCTCATATGACTTAAAAATTAAGAAGATAGTCACCTTTGCTGTACTATCATTTTCTTCAGTGTACAGCATATCGAATGTACTTTAAGGAAAACTAAAGGGTGAGATAGTGACAGAAATTCTTAGTTTATGTGTCACTTGGTACTGGCCACCATAAAAAAAATCTAGGCTTACGCAGGCACTTGAGAGCCCCCATGTAAATATACACACATACGAACATTCGTAGTTACACCTGTATTGTTTATATATACATATGTATATATGAAGAGGTCTGCAGGTTTAGGAGATGATTTGAAGGCAAGTCTAGAAATTAACAAATTTGGATTTAGGCCTAAAATAAAAAATAGTGAAGATTTAGATCCTTTGATTATCTTGGACTTCCAGTCCCAAGTAAACAATTTGAATGACAAGATAATACTGTGTAGCTATTTCTTTCTCTGGCTCTGATTCAGGAAAGCACTTAAATATGTGCGTAAGTTCCATGAACTTCAATGTGACTTAGCTTACACTCATACACATGCTTCAGTGCTTTTCTGTGATAAGAACAGTTGCTTCAGTCAGGATTTCTGAATGCTTTTGGCTGTGTGATTTACAGATATGACTTTTTTTACATGTTATTTTCAGTAAATACTCTAATTCAAATGTAAACCAAACCTTAATAAGGTAAATTGTTTTCCTATGGAATAAAAGTGGTGTTTTTCAACTACCTCTGGTTTTGACTATTCAAATAAGTAATAGCAAACTGTAAAGTACCTATAAATAACAAACCTTGCTGAATATTTTAAAATTAAAAATGTAAGTATTTGTACAAATTTCTGACAGAATTTTGGAAATATTTCAGAGCCTGAAAACATTTTGAAACTAATCTACTAAAAATATTTGATTAGTTTCCCCTCAAACATATTTTTTATCAAGATTTAATTAATTTACAGTGATCTTGTGTAAAACCCACATTTCTCTTTCATATCAAAAGGCAATCATTAGAGCTGGTTAGAATTTTCCAGTATTCAAGTTCTCTACCACATTTGTATTCTATTCAGGATTGTGCTTAAACCTTTTCTGTTTCATTCTTATCAGAACTAGAGAAAGGCCTTCATATGGTCATGAAGTATTAATCATTTTCTGACATTGGCAGCCTGGTTCAGAGTCATACTACTGACCTACAGCTGAATGACACCATATCTGGTACAGCTGGCTAAATATCTGCAAAAATATTAATCATATAAATGATTGATGAATTTTTCGATACTTCATTGAATAATTTATTTTCATGACTCGTATTCAATAAACTCTACAGCTAGCCTTAAACCTCCTCTAATAACTAGATACCATCTATCACCTGTCAATGACCTATGCAGCTCCCCTGCCATTTGGCTCCCATAGTTCTCCATTTTAAGAGGAAAAAATGGTAAGTATGGTCACCTTTTCTTCAATCTTTAAAACCTTTTTTGAAGTTAAAAATCTGGATGCTTATGTTAATCTTTCTGACAAGTTCTTACAGTCTGTGACAGATTGCATAATTCTGCTTCAATGGAGACGTGGCAGTAACACCACTTGAAAGTATAGTTTATCACCAGCTGTCAGTAGATGGTGCTACTTTGAGATGGAGTGTAGCAAGGATGTTTTGATTCAGTCTACCTGCAAGCTGATCCTGTTACAAGACTCTACAGGTCTAGTTACCTATTACCTTCCTCAGAAAGCTGTATCCTACTTTTGTATGTAGCTGTTCTCTCCCTCCCAGCCCTGTTCCTGAAAAAAGTGGAAGTGATCTGCATTTCTCCTATCTGACTTCCAATATGAATTTGTTTTTTGCAGATGTCAGTGATAACCCTCATTTAGGCATTCCTTTTTCTGTCTGAGACAAGATTTCATTCACACTTGAGTTCTGTAGAAATTTAGGAAGAGTTTTGGGGGTGATGATTTTTACCAAAATTTATGACTGCTTCAGTTTGTGTTAATTATAGATTCAAAGACTGTTGACCTCCAGAAAGATTCTGACAGATCCAGTGTAGTTCATCATGACAGTAGGCTAAATTTTATTTCATTTATAAGAAAAAAAATTGAAATAAATTATACTCTTTAATTTTGGTTCCTTTGTATAATCATCTCAACCAGCTGATGAGCCAGTATTTATGATTTTTCTCTTCCTTGAAGTGTTCCAGCTGTTGAAGATATGCAAGTAGTTTTTTTCATGCTATGTGTTGTTATCACTTACTCAAGACCCGAGTCATCAGCTGGATACAACCTTCTATGATGAACTTTCTTCTCCACTTTGGAATCTCTTTTTTCCTTTATGCCTTCAAATTTTGGACTTTCAGACTTGGACATTTTATGATCTTCTTTATAAAATGGTGCACATCCTGAACTGAGAGATAGAAGATGGGATAGAGTGCCCAAGGGAGTCACAGTCCATCTGTATGCTTTTAGCTTGTATTTGTGTACCTTATTTTAACTCTTCTTTTGTATGCCATTTTTAATGTGTTAGTATATGTTGTTCAATGATAGGAAAAATTGGGACATTCAGACTGAAATTATGCATTTGAATTAACGAGAAATAGTATCAGATTTAGTGTTTGAATGAATGTTTATTTTTTGTTTCTAACTAAAATTTATTTAGTCAAAGTTGTGTTCATAGAAATATATAAAGTAAGTTAACTTAGATGTGTATATATGAAGAATAGAAAAGTGGTTCTGTAATAATAAGATAAGGTCATTCAAAGAGATGTCATTTGTTGTTATGTCTGTTAAGTTACACAGGTGGGATAGTTACATAATGTTGTGAGTGAACAATTTAAAAGCAACGAGTGACTTACAATTATTAGCACAAGAAACTTTTTGAATCATTTTGAGATGCAAGCATATTTGTGAAAGGAATGGTTAGCTCCTAAGGTTTCTTTGAATTGCCCTTTTCCATGGGAAGATAGGCTAGATGGGCAAAGTGGCAAAACCATCATTACATCCCCGCACAGGTGGAGATAGGAATAAATTTGATAGCATAGTTTACCAATGCTGGTAATAATGACTGTAAGAGAATTGTTCCCAGAATGCAAAGTGCTGTTGCAGGCCCACATCCATTTTTATGATCATGTTCTGCCTGCATCGGATCAAGAATAGTGAGCAATATAAGAGACGGGACCCAAAGTTCAGTGTCTATCTCGGGTACTGTGTGCAGTATGCAGATCTACATTCAATGAAATAGCTAACTGTGAGTTAATTCCTCTTCTGTAATTTCTTTTCTTTTCTTCTTTTCTCTATGTAAGAACGCACATTGGTTTAGAGTTTATGCTCACTGTTGTCTAATGAGCAAAAGATTCAGATTCCAAGCCTAACTCCACCAAATGAAGTTTAAGAATTTAATCTTCTTTTTTATATAGTAGCCATTCCAATTTGTGGTCCTGTTCCCATGTCTTGCGCATTCTTTCTGAAATTGTTTTTGACAGATCTCTGCCATCTTCCTAGTAAAATATGCAATAACTTCCTTTATGTAACTGAAAGCCCTTTAAACCTTATTCTTAACTGCTGAGGGATTGTTTCTGTGCCTTTAAGATATATTGAGATTTATAATTTTATTACTTCTGTGCTTGAATAATGCACTTTTCTGCTATCTGATCTGCCAGAGACATTGGTGAAAATATTTCAATTAATGCAAAATGCCACTGCTGTAGTTATTACTTGCTTGAAAAGCTTAAGTATGTCAGTGCTGTTCTGAAACCTTTTATAATGATTTCTGGTTCAAGCTTTTTTGATTTTAAGACTTTTCAATTGACTTACAAAAGACACCTTGCTGGACCTCAAAGTGCCATATTTGCATGATTTGTCCATACCATTTCACCATCAGTCATGTTTTGTACTCAGCTTTGCTTCTGTTTTTTCCACTGATGTGCAGTTCTGACTTGATGCGATCAGTTCAGTAGAACATCTGCATTTAGCTTATGCTTCTAGCTTTAGAACTAGCTTTAATGCAAAGCAGGCTATAATGTCATCTCAATTACAGCAGGGCCAAACCAGTGTAATTTCACTAGTTTTTATGTTGCCTGGAACTGTTTTTCATTAGTTATATATCAAATTGACTATCTGGAATGGGTTTATCATTTTTATTGCTATTGCATTTGTATATTGATTTGTTTCTCTAAAGCGATCTGTTTGCCATGAAGTGCGCAATATCTCCCATACTGTGGAAGGTCATAAACATTTGTAAACTGCTTAGACCAAATGTAGGTAATCTTGGGAGTATATCATAGTTCTTTATCTCAAAACAAAACCAATCTGATTTCCTTTTGCACAACTGAGCTTTGTAAAGGCATGAAATGTTGGTTGTACACAGGCTTTTCCTGTTTGGTCTGTGGACAGCTGGCTTGCTAATATGGGGCTGGCTCTTTTCAGCAATAGCCTGCTGAATGGCCGTGAAGTGGCTACAAGTTTATGGAATGTTTTCTGCATACTGTTTTGCCACGGGAATATTTGCTTGACTTCACAGATGGAAAAGAGGTAAATTCTTGAGACTGCAAAAGCTCCATGAAGGATGGTTCTTCCATGATCCTTCAGTGCTCAAGATAATTAGCACTGAGTGTTGCTTAGCTTGGCGGTGGTGCTCATTAGCATTAATTGAAAGGCCCAAACCAGAAAATTGATTTCATACCTCAGGAAAAAATGAAAATAAAAATTTCCATAGATTTTCTCTAGCTTTCTGAAAAGTCAAATTATTTCTTTTTATCAAATAAAAATCCAGTAATCTCTTAGACATTCAAGTGTTTGTTCTCAGATATGGAAAACAGGAATTTTACAGGTCAATAGAGACACAATAAAATCCCTATCAGTCAGATATAAGTAGTTTAGATGAGTCTCCTAGCCTACCTGGTACCTGTGTGAGGCATGGATTTAATGAGGGGAAAGGGCTAACAGGTCTGCTGCCCTTCCTCCTTAAGTACCACCTTGTTTGTTCCTTCAGATCATGTAACACTGGAGTAATTGTGTGTTCAATGCAGCCAGAGTAGAGCTGGATTTGACCTCTAGGATCTCTAAGCTACCCTTAACAACAGCTGGTACCAACAACTCAATTCTAAGAAGAAACTCGATGCAGCATTGTCATAAATGTTAATATGAAATGAAATAGAAGAGCACAGAACAAAACTTGGAAAAGATATGGCAGTGTCCTGTAAGCTCTTTGTACCATCTTCACTCTCTCTGTTATTCACAGTATTCAGATGTGACTTACCAAAACTTCATCAAAAGTAATTCTGTATTTATTGTAGGCTTTGCTTAATAAAGCAGTGATATTATACCATTTAATTCATACTCATATTTAAGCACCACCAAATTCTTTCTTCTCATTTGCTTCACATGCACTAAATTAGGGGGAAATGCTGTTTTCTATAAATAGAATAGGTTTCCTATATTTCTTCATGTTTTGGACAAAGCTGAAGAAAAAACTTAAATGGAATATTGACTGCTTTCATAACCTTTAAGGACTACTCGAATTTGCTTTCCAGAATTGTTTCAAACATCAGAAGGATACTTTTCACAACGATTTGAGTTATCTAAACACTCAGAGACCAAATATGCAATACTGTATGATTTCATATTACTCTCACAAACCTGATGCTTTGAATGTGTCTCTAGTCATAGTCAAAATACCTTCCTTGTTTTTAGTGCTTTTCTCATTCTGTCTGTACAAGAGTCATATGGTTCATCTCTGTCCCCTTCAAGAAGTTTTCAACCCAATGGCGAGTTTCACTCAGAGAAGTGTTCAAAGCCTTGAACATAGTTTTTACAGATACCATAAATGCAGTTAGATAGACAGAGGTAATAGACAATCAGTTCTGTAAGTGCAGGGAAAGTGATAGCATGGATGTATATCCTTTCAACATCAAGAATTCTACAGAAACAATACTATATATTCATACCTTATCATGTATTCATACTTTAACTGTTGGAAATACTTCAGTGAGAGCTCACACTTTGTTAGGAAAAGAGAATGACAACTAGACATCAATAGGGACAGGATTTTAAAAAAGAGGTCTTGGATATTTCTATCACTAATTTATCTTAACACTCAGAATCAGGGGCAAAATGTTAATAGAATAATTTAAGACGGAAGGGACATCTTAAGGTCATTTGGTCCAACCCCTCTCGAGCAGGGTCAATTTTGAAGTTTAGTAAGTGGTAAGAGACAGAGAAAAGTGATTCTAATGTGATTGTATATTAACAGGGCTTATGTAAATTAGATAAGGTGCTTTTCTTTGTAAAATGTTTGGTGTGAATGATCATGGCATTGGCTTATCTGTATGACTGAGGATCATGAGAGTCATACAGATAAGCTTTTGTATTGATCATGATATGATCAGAGTTCTGTAAAACTATGAAGGTATGGAGCAGGTAAATAGAGAATGAGTATTCACTTCCTAATTATTCTAGAGCTAAGAAGCATCTGATAAAATTATTATGCAAGTGTAAACCAAGCACAAAAAGATATTTTTTTTCTTTTTGTGTCCAAGTTTGGAGGAAACTGTGGAAGCTGACATACAAATGAGCTTCAGAAAGGTTAGACATCTCTTTTGATAGTTACCAAACACAATACAATCTCTACCTCATAAAATAGTATTTTTAAATGTTTTTATTTTGATGAGCTTTGGAAGCAGAAAGGCCTAATTTAGCTAAGTCAAGTTTACTTTGTTTCCTGTACTTTTTCCCCAATCATGAGTTACTGACCACTACACCTTAGCCCACTTTCTCTATTTAGTGTTTTGTATATGTTTAAGACAGCAGACTTCTTACTTCTCCTAATTACAGAACTACTTTTCTGTTAATGTTTCTTCTTTGAAGGGTGAGCTTAAATGCTGTTGAATCTGTCAAGATCACAAAAATGTCAGTTAAACATTTGAAAGAGAACAAAACTATTCTGAATGACTACATTAGAAAATGAAAGGGACAGATGCCAAATGACAGCAATGAAACGGGTAGTGTATTACTTCAGGATGTTAGAGAATGAAAAATTTGCTATTTCTGCTACCCAATTTTTAAACTCCTTTTCTGATGACAATATAGCCTAAATTTCAAGAAAGGACTGAAGGAAAAAGATTTTGATCTTTGAAAAGAATGGTATTAAAAAAATAATTAAAAAAAAAAAATCAGCATACCCTTCAGTTATCTGTATTTGAAGACTTTAACTTCAGCTGGCGTTGTACCCAAGTGTGCATAGCTCTTTGCCAAATCAGCTTAGTTTCTTGCAATAGGCTTATCTTGCTTTGGTCTCTGCTAGCTCCTCAAATTCACGAGTGTGATCACAGCTGTTTGTAGCATAATAGTCTGTTACCAGCTAGATGCTTTTTGTATGAAATGAAGTTTACAGCTTGTATATGAGAAGGATGTGTATCACAGCTAGGAAGACCTTGTCTTCAGGTATCAGATGGATGAATATCACAAAAGGTTGCACCATCGTCACGTGCCCAGAGTTTGGCTCCACAGGCTCCGATTGTCAAATGCAATATATGTTTTTCCTTGATTTATGTGTTTTTAATGGCTTCATCTTGTGGTTTCACACTGTCTAATCAAATCACATTCCAAACACGATGTAATGCAGTTTACTTTTTTGTTCTGTCTCTGACTAAAGTAGCAATGAAGAAGAGGTATGGAAAATGCTCTACAGAATAGCTTATCCACCTTCACCTTCTTAGTTTTTTTCTAAACTTTTGCGGGATTATTTTTGGCTCTCCTTATAACTGAACACCTTGCTCCCTTGAGCCATTTCCTCAGGGAGTTTTCTGTCTTTTTGCCTTGCCATTTATTGTTATTACTTTCTTCATTTGCACAGTTTCTTTTGCAGTTTCTTTTTCTGTTCCATTTGTTGTGTATCTCTTTGGTTTAGGGTGTTTCTTTTCATTTTCAATTTATTCTTATTTAGTGTTACACTTTGTAGCTTCAGTTATCTTTGCCGGGCATAGAAATATTTTATAGAAATCACTCATTTTTTCTTCTTGAAGATTATTCACATTAATCCCCATAGTTCCAATCTCAAGTGACTAATGTTTTGATCACTTATTCATTATGTTTTTATTTTATATTTCACTGTCTGTATCATTCTGTTTTGATTAGTTTCTCTGTATATCTTTGTTTTGTTTTCTGTTACCTCCATCTGTGGCTGTATAGTCTACACCCTTCTTGCACATTCAGTTATCTCTTAAAAATTCACAAAGTAAAATTACTAAACTGTAGCTTTTAAAAAAAAAATATATCCCAGATGGTAACCAATTATAAACTCTGAAGTTGGCAGCAGTTAACAGGACCAAAATGCCTTCTGCTGTTGCCTGCAGTTTGACACCTCTAAGTGCAGACCGATTTGTCAAACAGGTCAGTCAGCCACATATGCAGGCAAATACGCACTTAATGAAAATACTACTTAAAGATTTTCCTGTATCTGAAACATAAAAACTTTCTGGAGACTTGAGGGACAAATTTTGAAATGTTGAACAATAGAATAGTTTTTATAAATAACTTTATTAATGCGACTGTGTGTTATTAAATTAATATCAACAAGGACTTCCAAATACATAAAGAAGCAGTCAAGCACTTACTGAGACTTGATGAGTTTTGTAGCCTTTTCTCAAACTCGTCCTGCAGTAGCTGTACCATTATTGGTAGCTGCACTAAGTAGTTTTTAAATGTTTGGTTCAGGCACTGCAGAGCTCATCATATAGGAATTGTCATTTGTTTTGTCCCTCATTTATACTTTTTGGGGTTTTTGGAGGGGGTGGAACTGAATAATTCAAAAGTGTTTGTGTTAAGTCAGTCAATAATTGGTTCTAAAAGAATCCAGATTTTTTAATGTTCATTTGTGCCAGTATAACTTGGATTCCCTTGATTTTGCCGCTATCTCTCGCAGAATTTGTTCCCTCTTTTTTGTCTGGGTTCCTCTTATTTCCTCTTAGTTTCTCTTCAAATTACACAAGTAGTCATCTATATAGTTTTTACTTCTAGCCAAACCAGGTATTATTACAATTAACATAGTTTTATGTTTTTCTCCCTGTACTTTAGCAGAATTTCACTGTTGCATTAGATGCAGGAATCCAGCACATCTGGAAATATCTCTGTGCATTTTCTCCCTGACTGATTGAAGGTCCTATTTTCAATTTGATTAGAAAAGATTAGTAAATGGGGAAAAATGGGAGAGGAATTTGTTGGTGACAGAAGCAGAAGAGTTTGATGAAAGATAACTAGTGGTTTATTTTAATTTTCTTTAAATGAAGGCAAGGTGACAAATCACTTTTATTTGTACCAGAATACACAGTTACTTTATTCTTTGCCAGTCAATGATGAGTTTTTAGAACTGTGTGATCAGTGGTATCAGAAACCCTAAGAAGTGTTACATTGTGGTGAAAATTGTAGTGGTTGACATGCAGTTGACATATTCTGAAGGAGTTATTAAACTGTAAAATAAATTCTTTATGCAGTACCATGATTATTACACCAATGCTTCTTAGTATGAAAGCCTATTGTCAAAGTTTTATGTCCATACTCAGATAGTAAAATGAATAGTCTGACTTTCAGAGCCATCCACAGTCTTTTCCACTTGTTTCATCAAGGTAATTAACAATATTTAACTTCAAGCATGTGAAAGCTGTAGTGGGAATGCTGTTGACTTCAGTTGTCTTCCAAGTCAGTAGGAGCTATCTTTGTGCTTCAGTTTCTTGCTTAACAAGGACTATATGTTTTAGATTCTCAAAAATAGATTTAAGAATATATGGTTGGGTATCTAGACCTGACACCTGACCTATGTTTGCTTATCATGGATGTATTTCAGTTGATTATGATCACTAGAGATAATCTTTTTCATACTGTCATATACTTTTAAAAGGCTTGTTTCCTTCTTTCAATATATGTTGTGCAACACAATTGAAAATGGGATCATTTATTCATGCAAAGTTTTCAGTTCACATTGCTGGACATATTTACAAGTTGTGCTGGTTTTGGCTGGGATATAGTTAATTTTCTTCATAGTGGCCAGTGTAGGGCTATGTTTTGGATTTGTGCTGAAAACAGTGTTGATAATGCAGAGATGTTTTTCGTTACTGCTGAGCAGTGCTTACACAGAGCCAAGGCCTTTTCTGCTTCTCATCCCACCAGCGAGCAGGCTGGGAGGGCACAAAAAGTTGGGAGGGGACACAGCTGGGACAGCTGACCCCAACTGACCCAAGGGATATTCCAGACCATATGATGTCATGCTCAGTATATAAAGCTGGGGGAAGAAGAGGGAAGTGGGGGATGTTTGGAGTGATGGTGTTTGATTTCCTAAGTAACTATTACACATGCTAGGGCCCTGCTTTCCTGCAGATGGCTGAACACCTGCCTGCTGATGGGAAGTGGTGAATGAATTCCTTGTTTTGCTTTGCTTGTATGCACGGCTTTTGCTTTACCTATTAAACTGTCTTTATCTCAGCCCACGAGTTTTCTCACTTTCACCCTTCTGATTCTCTCCCCCATCCCACTGTGAGGGAGGTGAGTGAGCGGCTGTGTGGTGCTTAGTTACTGGCTGGGGTTAAACCACGACACAAGTGCTCAGTGTCACAAAGGTTCTAAAATAGGACAGATGTTATATTAAAAGTGGATTGTTGATCAGGAATCAAATTTAGTGTACGTTCTTTGTGATGATTCTTCCGGATTCCAAAATGTCTCATTTTAGAGTTCCGTTACCTGAACCAGGGACAAATAATTAATCCATTTCCATTTTAGAGGTTTCAATTTCTTTTGTATCAAGCTTTCTGCTTTGTCTAGTTATTAAGAAGTAAATGGGTGGTTTTCATACAACCACTTACAATACCTAACTACCCAACTGCTCTAAATAATCCTGGTTTGTTGTGAAGACTCTTGTGAAAGAGGTCCATAAACATCTTATACAAAATAACTAAGAAAATGATTCCTCACCTTTCCCTCCTGACTGTTATACCTCGAACAGTGAGGATAGGATTCTGGTTGCTTATCCAGCCATAATACCTGTAAAGCAAAATTTCTAAAGCTTTAAGACTGCAATATTGATACCACAGGTTAGGGATAACTTTCTCTTTAAGATTGCTTTTTAAACCTATATGTCTTCTTTGGTCGCAAGAATGTTGTTAAAGTCACTTTGAAAAAGTAATCTGTTGCTTATGATTGCTTATTTTCTCCTAGAAATAATGGATTACTGACTACTTTTAGATTACTTTTGAGTCATGCACTCCTTGAAATACAACTGACAGAACTAGTGCCTCTAGTTTTGATTTAATGCAACCTTCAACCTTTAGAGAGGGATTGGTGGTCCTTCTTGAACTCGTCTGTGTTGCTCAGCCCTGGCACAATTCCCAGTCTGCAAGCTGCACTCTCACTGTGTAGATAAGATTTTTCAAGAGATGTTAAAGGAAATAAATGCCCTTTTCCTCCTTCCATTGAATTACACTGGGCGTTAGGTGCCTTATGCTTCTTTGAAAATAAATTTATGTTAATACTGATTTCTGTAATATATTTTTTCATCCTTGAGATAAATGTGACTGTGAAGTTCACATCAGAACCTAGGGTTTAATTTTTACACCAGCTAGCATGTAATTCTCAAAATTCCAGTCTGAGATGATCTTCCATGGCCTTAGATTTTAAAAGCCAGTGTTTCCTATCTCAGGTTTATTATCCTTTTCCTTAGAGAGTTAGAGTAGTCTAGCTGAGGACTGATCTACGTCAAGCACCCCTATTTTCTTGCACTTCCTAAGCAAACCTTTTCGACCTTGCTTAGATTTAGTGTCTTGATGAAGATTTAGCAACTAACAGCATGTAAAAGATCCTGGACAGACTTTATTTCAAATAAGTGAAATCATGCCTTTCTAAAGAAAAGTGCTTCTTCCTTCATTATTCTTTTGTAATGTGCCTTTGTTTTCATGGGTTAGTGTCCTGGTTTCAGCTGGGATAGAGTTAACTGTCTTCCTAGTAGCTGGTACAGTGCTATGTTTTGAGTTCAGTATGAGAAGAATGTTGATAACACTGATGTTTTCTGTTGTTGCTAAGTAGTGTTTAGTCTCAAGTCAAGGATTTTTCAGCTTCTCATGCCCAGCCAGCGAGAAAGCTGGAAGGGCACAAGAAGTTGGCACAGGACACAGCCAGGGCAGCTGACCCAAAGTGGCCAACAGGGTATTCCATACCATGGGACGTCCCATCTAGTATAGGAACTGGGGGGGGTGGGGGATTGACACTCGGGGACTAACTGGGCGTCGATCCGCAGGTGGTGAGCAATTGCACTGCGCATCATTTGTACATTCCAATCCTTTTATTATTGCTGTTGTAATTTTATTAGTATTATCATTATTAGTTTCTTCTTTTCTGTTCTATTAAACCGTTCTTATCTCAACCCACGAGTTTTACTTCTTTTCCTGATTTTCTCCCCCATCCCACTGGGTGGGGGGGGGAGTGAGTGAGCGGCTGCATGGTGCTTAGTTGCTGGCTGGGGTTAAACCACAACAGTTAGGCATTTAGTGTCTAACTAGGAACTGACATGACAATTACATAAGGGTTTTTTTCCAAAGTCCATCCTCTACTCAGCTTATTCCACAACCAGAGCATAGTGTCTAGATCATAAATATGATCCATAAAATAATTTAAAATCATGTCTTATGTTTTAAGGTCCATATTTAAAAGAAGATTCTGTTTATTATAATGCCTTTCAGGTCAACTTTTTATTTCCTGTTTTAACTTGTCTTCATTCAATTAAGCATTACTTCTGTAGTTTTCTCATGAATATTTAAATGTCTTTCGAGACTCTGCTAATGTGTACATAGAAGTCAAGTACCTTTGCAAAAGGTGCTTAAGCTTATAAATCTCTCTCTTTTTAAAATGTGAGTGCAACTAGGCAACCTTCATATTGCTGACCTGTTTCACTTTGTTATTCATGCAGATCCTTCATAGAGAAATTAACTATGATCAGAACAGAAGAAAAAATTAAGAACCATATCCCAATTTTCAAATAATTATTTGCAGTTGAACATACTTCATTGTGCACCGTTGCATCTCAGTAACTCACATAAGCTGGTCATAAAACCCCCCTGTAGCAAAAGGGGTTCTCTGCTTGTGGCAATTTGCAGAACACCATCAGCTTTAATGCATCTGGGCCTGTTTACATTGGTACTTTTATCCACTGTAAAGTATTTGCAGTAAGACTGATGCATTATGTCCATCCAAGATAGCATGACACAAACTTCAGCTTCAGGATTTGGCATGAACACACAATGCAATTACTGATGACCAACTTTCAGCAAGTACCATGATGTACTATGTTTTTTTCCCTTATTAATGTAGTGTTAATGAGCAGCCTTACCCTTCAGTTGTCATCTTCAGAAGCCAGAAGCAGAGGGATAGGTGAAGTACTTTACTACAAACTCTGAATGAGTATTCATCATCTTTGTTTTGCAGCTTTCACTTATCTCTAGGTGTTACAAGCCCCACATCAGTTCCAGCAGTGTTAGAAACTTTTCATCTGCATGCTTTTAAAATTTAAGTTTTTAATTTGCTCAGTTGCTTTTAGTTTTTTTTTTGTTGAGAGAAATGAAATGAAGTATTTTGTTTAACTGTCCAAATATTTCACTTCAAACTGCTGCAAGACTGTGTTGCAACATTTCTTTATGTTCTCCTTGAGCTAAGCTGTGTGTGGAAAGCTTGCTCTGCCCCACCTGGGGCAGGCAGAGCAAGTAGTGCTGCCCAATGAGGGGCACCTGTGGCATCAGGCACACCCGTGGTGTACAGGCTGGGGGGAGCTCCACACCCAGGAGGAGGTCAGAGGAAAGATGCTCTTGCAGGGAGCTGCTTAGAAGCAAAGAAAGTAGGGAGTGATTCAGCAATATATAACAAACTATCTGTTTTGGGGAATATTACAATACAGGTGCTTTGTTTAAATTGAAGGCATTTAGAATATAAATTTCTTCAGAAAAATGGTGACCATGATGAGCGCAAGAAAACTGATAGCAGCTTTGGTGATCTAGGAAGAACTAAGAGAGGAAGATATTTGTTTTCTGTGTGGTAAGGTAGCACTGATAATTATACAGATACACATCAATTGCATGCAGTGTTTGTGTTCATTTTCAGGTTTCATTGTTGCCATAATATGTGAGAAATAACAGTAGTTTCTCACTCCATTAGCTGGAAAAATGTGAGAAATGGAAGTCAGGTGCCTGAATGGAAATTATCCTCTTCTAATTTGCTTTCCAGAATCTTCTGTTACTAACTCAATTTTATACTTTATAAATCATCTAACTTATATATAAATCAGTGGCATCAGTTAGGAAACTGTTGAGTAGTATATATTTTGTGCATGACTAATAAGTTCATTATCTGGCCAATAAATTACTGCCATGATTTAAATTCCATTGTGTATTACAAAAATAAAAAACTTATATGTGTTGTAGGTGCTTAAAATTGATCATTTATAAATCAGAGCATGATACATTGGGGCACATGAAAAGAGGAAACCATTGCATATAAATCACTCTTTGTTTTAATTCAATATTATGCTGAACTGTAGAAATGAAAGATGGTTGTTAATTCAGTAAAAAAGGTATGCTGAATATAGAACAAAAAATGTTGGTGGCTTCTATAGACCAGCTAGTAGTATATATTTTAATGTTCAACCAGCTGGGTGGAGCAGACATAACCTATTGTTAATAATTTGCCATTTTTTTTTCTTCCTCATCTGCCCCAATTTTTCCTTTCAGTATGTTATATCTGCATTAAGTTTTGGGATATGTTTGTCCCCCCCGATAATGTTTATTGCTTGCTGTGTCTTATTAACACTGTCATACTTCCTTTTCTTCTTGTTCCTTGAGTTGTTCTGATACTGTGATACTTCCCACTGAAAAGCACTTTATCAGCCTCTCCCAGATCATAGATTTTTTTTTTTTATTAAAATATTCAGTGCTTTTAGTGCCCAAGGCTCTGGCAGTAGCACATGGCTTCCTGTGTTACTAACACATTGTGCATACTCAGCTCCATTACACTTTATAGCTCCCAAGGGAACGGCTTCAAAAGACACTGCAAAGTGTAACTGTCATAATACAATTTGAAAACATCTTGGTTAGTGCTATAGTAACAGGGCAGACTACTAATAAGCAAGAAGTATGCTTAGAGAAAGGACCAAGGTATGAAATGTCTCACCAGGCAGGACATAAATAGCCTTTTGTGGTTTGTTTGCAAAAGGCACTTGAACTCTACCTAGATTTGGATGTGCAGTTTCAGGTGTGGCTGAAGTAGCTGAGTAAGTAATAGGATAAAATTATTACTGTTGTCTAAAATACTGCCACACATTCACTGAGCTATGGCAACTGTGTTTGTGCTTGTAGCCCATATTAATTATGAAAGAAGAGATGTGAGTTTAAGCAGCTTCACAAGATTCATGTTAATCCTACGCAAATTTCATGATGATTTAAATGAATGCATTTCATTTGACAATTACATGCATAAAACGACAATCTACTGAAAATGATAGAAACTGAAGCATTTCCTGGCTGCTGTTACCAATGGCATCTGTTTCACATAGTTTAGATTAAAATCCTAAATTTTTGAGAA
Source organism: Harpia harpyja (assembly GCF_026419915.1). Taxonomy (NCBI): domain Eukaryota; kingdom Metazoa; phylum Chordata; class Aves; order Accipitriformes; family Accipitridae; genus Harpia; species Harpia harpyja. Next base: position 22,609,102 of record NC_068951.1, on the reverse strand, counting down.
TTAAGCTGGTTGTCTGTGCTTGATGGTGGGGGACACTTGGGTTATATCAACATCTGTGAGTACATGTTTTACAGATTCGTCATCCTCCAGAAGTGGATACCTATTGAATGCAGAGGTAGCCAAGATGAATGTCTTTCAGTAGATCTTAACTTTTAGACAGCTAAAGTAGGAGTCCCATTCTAGAGGGACAGGCATTGCTGGTATGTCTGAAAATGCCAGTTGTAAATAATATTTTTCTTCTTAGATATGTTTTCCAGCTTATTCATCTGAATGAATCCAAGCGGGTGGAATAGCCTCTTAAAGGATCACGGCCCTGGAGGAAGTCCACAATTTCTGTATAAGCCCAGAATTAAAAAACCAGCTCTTGAATAACTGGTAAGGAAAGAGGTTAAAATCAATTATTTATAGAAGTTGTGACTGGTTAAATTGTAGAATAACTCTGAAACTGTTGATCCAAATATAAGGCTTTACAGAAATGGACATTGTTATTATTTATCTTTATGTTGAAAGTGTGTGTGATGCTACATACTACCCTCTGTACTATTATATTCCTGGCACGTTTTCAGGAATAGGGTGAACCGCAAAGAGTGTATTTCCGAATAGATTCTGATGAAGAAGATGACATAGTGTATTGCTTGTTAGAAGAGCTAATTCATTTAAATATTAATCAGAACTGCAATTAGTCTCTAAAGCTTCTAATTGCTCATTGAAGCCCTGAAGTTAGAGTTTTCTACTGGTTAATATTAGGAAATGTATGTGCTGTTAGCTCTCAGAGGGGTCTTCCCAAGGATTTTGACCGACACAAGTGTTTGTTGATGGGACAGTAGGCATCAGGGTATCAATACAGAATTCACTTCAAATATGCTTTTAATCACCAATAGTCACTTAAATAATACAGGACATCCACTGTATCAGGGATATAAAGTAAGTCACGATTCAATGCATTTCTCCCTCCTGTATTAGTGAAACGAAAATGTATCAGAACTCTTACAAGGTAAGTGAATTCTAAAGATACTATTTGAAGTAGCTGTGTGTTGTGAACTGCATACCAAGGTGCGTTTTGGACTTTTTGAGTGACTGTTTTAAATGAGCAGGTGAACCCAGTTCAGTATTTACAGTCAACTCAGGCCTCTAAAAGTAAGGAACATCCCATGGAAAGAGACAGTAACTTCTGTTCCTCTAAAATAATGGTAAAGTGGGTAGCAACAAGCAGACAACATGTCAATATGTTGTGTCATGCTGAAGTGTGATACATTCCTTTTAGAATAAAGCTCGCAAGGAGCTGCAGTGAACTTTTGTCATTACAAGCAAAATTTAACTTACACAAACTATTACATGCTCTGCTGGTGTAGAAAATGGCATTTTTCTTTGAGCTGTGTTACTTTTAAAATTATTTGAATAATGGTACACTTATACATCCAAATAAATTTATTAGAATAACCCCATGCTTTGGAAACAAAGTTGACTTGTATAAACATGTTTAGTTATGATTGAATTTTATTCTCCCATTTAATGAACACTGTTCAGGCATAGTATTCAATTATTAAATTAAGTAACATGTCTGTAACTCTAATTGTGTACATGCCAATCAAAATTGAAGGAAAAAATGATGAAGAATCTGCCTGGCAGACAAAATAGGCTTATTACATGAAGTGAAAGTAAATTGAAAAATGAAATGAAGTGTGTTTATCTACAGTAAACAGGAGTTCTTTTTAAATTTTTTTTCCTATCTTTTTCAATTTAGTTTTTTTCAGAGATCATTTTTATGTAGTTTGATAAATATTACAGGAACTCTTTTATGCTTATATTAACTGTCTGTCAATCCTTGACTGATACTATGTGCATTGTTCAACATCATCTAGCTACTGATCTCTGTTATAGTAGAGACATAGTACTCTATTAGAAGGTGAAGTAATTCTAATTTTCAAGGGATGATATTTCTTCTCAAATATTATTATATGTTGTAATTGTATTAACTTATGTATACTTTGGGCAGGGGAGGGAAGAAGTATCCCAGAAAGCTTTCCTTGTAAAACCTCATAAATTACTTAATGAGGGTTTTCATCAGACTCTTTTGAATGGTCTTCTTTTAATCTTCTTGTGTCCTAATTTAATTTGCTATTTCATGTAATTAAAAAAAAAAGTTGTTTTCCTCTTTTCCTGCCCATACTATAAGGGTATATTCACAATGTGAAGCCTACCTTAATAGCATATCTCAGAACCAACCCCACAACCAATCAGGAAAGAAAACCTGCTATGGACTCATTTGAGTCCTTTATGAATATACTACTGTTAGTTCAGAAAGTAACATTCAGATCATCACATTCTGTTTACTTTGTTCAGGCTGAAAATTCTTCCTCCATAAATAATTGCATAGAAGTAAAGAAGAAAGTTTGGTATGAAGGATTTACAAAACAAGAGCATTAATACAAATACCTGGCCTCAAAATTAATTTGTATTGTAAACTAGTTTAATGCCTCTGAAAATTGCCTCATTGCATTATTCTGTGGCCATATTAAATGAAATATTTATGAAAATAGATGAAATGAAATATTTCAATATACCAGTACAAAAATCTCCTGGAGGTTGGAACCTAAGGGTTTGGTCTTTTTATCATCACTGTGATATTACAGATTTGGGAAAAAATAGGGCAAAAGTATGGGCAAGAAAGAAAGTAATTCCACAGAACATCATGGGTTTTTTTTTTTTTTTCCCCTCATAAATACAGCATTATCTTTTAATTCTGGCATTTTGCAGAATAGCCTAAGATATTTAGTTTTATCAGGCTTTACTACTGCAAGCAAATAGTAAAGAGGGGCTTAAAATGACTGTTTATTGTGAACAACATGAACTGCAGAACTACCATACAGGAGAATTTTGGACATACAATGCCACTAAATGTGGCTGAAGTAGTTGAATGACTGACATTCTCAGTTGTGGTGCCCTATGTCCCTTCAATAACACTATAATGTTTGCAAAGCTGCAACAGAGCCATTACAATGTAAATTAGAGTATTTCACGAAATGCTCCATATACCGTTTATAATGTCATTGGCAATAACCCATACAATTTATATACCACATACAGTTTAATATCCCGTATCATCTTAGTGAGACATTACACTGAAGAAATGCTCTAAAATAAATTAAGATTACAAATTAAGAAGGCTGAAGTAAAGAACCAAAGAATGTGCAGATCACTTGCTGTTCTGAAATCTTTAACAGAGAGATTGCATGTGCTTTATATTCTCCAGAGGAGTGAAACTTACTGCATGCCTACAAACTCACAACATTTTGATCTGAATTGCAGTGTGTGGTGAAGCTTTGCTTATGAAATCTGCTTTTATTTAGGGCTGATAATGTCCCATCCACAAGCTAGACTACTGTCCTGCCACTGCAGCTCTCTTGCAGTGTGACAGCTCTTGAGCTCTCCCTGTATCATGCGTGGATTGCATAGGCACCACTGTAGTGTCACCATGTACATAAACTCCCTGGGCAGTTTGATTCCTCACAGGCTTTACCCCCAGGTATTATATTTTAAGGATAATTTTGGTTCAGCAACAATCTTAACTATAGTTCCCCTTACTCATGCTAAATCAAACATGTAATTCTGTTAGTATGGATTACCCACTACAGTGACTGCTTCTGTTATGCTACTGTAATTTTATTGTCCTTTATACATAAGAGGGTCAGAACAGGTCTGCAAGGAAAAGTGATGATCAGTAGTAGTTAGGACTAGTTAGACTACTATTTTGTTTTGCTTTGGTGTTTGGAAAATATGACCCAGAGCTCAGAATAATTCATGCTATGGGCAATTGGAGCCCAGTGCATGATCAGCAACGGGAAAAAAGGAAAACATGAGTATTTCTGAATGTTAGAAACTTAATTTAAACAATATTTGGTTTATGGACATATCAAGTGTAAGCTGGCTGTTGAGGGCAGCCAAACTTGAGCAAATGGAATGGATAGGGACTTCCTGTAGGAAATGCCCATGAAATATATACAGGTGATGAGCTAAGGTCAGGATCAGCTGGGAATGATGTTGGAGATGTTCCTTGTTCTATACAGATGCCATTTTTCCTTTATATAGCACAAAGCCACTTGGGGGTGTGGGGGTGTAAAAAATTGGTGAACTTAGTGCTTCCAATAGTTTCCATAGCAACCTACTGCCCAACAGTTATTTTTCTATGTGATGTTTGTTACCTGGCAAAATACACTACCTCATTTCAAAATGCACTTTTCTTTGTAATCCTAGTGAGTGAATAACTTTCCTAAAGAAGGTGAGATCTGAGAAGTATGCAAAGAATTGTTCTTGCAAGATAAAATTAAACTTTGGGTATGTATGAGGGAAAAGAGAAGTCTGAAGTTAGAATTCTGAAAATGCATGCAATTTAATTTTAGGCTGAAGGTGTTTCAATCAAATCAAAAGCTAAGATTTTAACAGACTGCTGTGAGGAGAACTGGTCTTTTATTATTGATCTATTTGACCTTGTGAATTTGAGTTGTGATATTGAAAATGAACAAGAATACTTGACTTGTGTCTTACTCTCAAATTTGTTATTCTTGGATATGTGTTGTACCAAGATGATACTTCTGCAACAAAGGAATTTCATTTGGGCACAAGTACAGGTTGAGTGGAAATACACTGAACCGAGGGGGTTTTGTTCCTAATTAGTCAAAAAATAGCATGGGGAAAAAATACCTTATTGCCGTCTACTAACTCCTGTTTTTTCCAGGAACCAAAAAGTAAAAATCATTCCAGTTCCTTTAAGTGAATGAGAGCTAAAATATTTCATCACCATGGAACAGCACACATACGCAACCTAGTGAGAATTCTTTAGCCCTGCTGTTTTTGGAGTAGCAGATATTATTAATGAAGTAATTTTGTATTCATAAAAATGTCTTCAGCATTTCTGTAGTTCTTAATTCAATTTCAGCAACACTGCCACTCAAATAAGTTACACCAAGTTTGGAACAGAAACCAAGCAAAAATATTTGCTTCCCTGTGTTGCTAGGTTTACTTCAAACCTTGCTGGATCACCACCTCATAACTGCAACAATGACGATGCTTGAGGATACTGGCAAGTAGAGAATTACTTGCTCTACTTGCATTTTTATTCTGTGGTATGTTTCATAATGTTCAGGGATTCAATATACTCCATTATTGTCAATGCATTACTCTGTTAAGAGGACATGGCTTTGAGAATTAAATTCTAAATAAACCTAATAGTGCTTTTTTTTTTTTTTCCTAGCACAATGGGCAATATGAACTTTCAGGGTGTTTCAACAAGATAAATAGTTAACAGTGGATCACAGAGGTTACAATTAAAAGCAGAAAAACAAGGTAATGAGCTTACAGGATTTCAGTGAAACTGTATAAAAATAAGATTAAGTACTTAGAAACTGATAAACAATTATCTATCAATTATTAGGGGAAATGAAATTCCTATTGACATAAGAGGAATTGTATTAGTGCTTAAAAAGGTTACTGCTCTATTAAGTAGCTTCTGGTTCAGCTTAGGCCTAAAGTTCAATCAGTGTCAAACTTCCATTTGGTGACACGAATACATTAGATCCTCAACTTGAATATCTTTGGAGCATGTTAATATTCAGTATAATTCTTAGTTTATAATGATATAATGCTAACCTGTATACCATGTACACATGATGTATTTATGACACTTAGAAAAAAATTTAATGTCTCTCTTCAAAAAGGGTAAACCAAAATAAAAACGAATCAGGTCCAAAATGTGAATGTTGGGAAGTTCCAGTCCAGTTCTATATTTTGACTGCTTCATTTTGTGCTGTGCTAGTCACATCCTTTGGAAAAGAGATGGCCTGGGTAATGAAAGCAAAATGACTACATAAGCAAGGTATCCCACTGAGGCTGATATTCCTGGTTCTTCTGCACTGTGCCATGTAGACCTACTTTCTGTGCCTGGGTTCATATACAGTACTGGAACTGTATTTAAGAAATGATTGCTGAGATAACATTTGTTCTGTGTCTATTACTCTTATCAGAACAAATATAGATGTTGATTGATTTGAATTTATGAAGTGTAATACTATTTATTCTTCCAAAATAGATATTTGCAATAAATAAGAGATGACATTCATTCCCTCTGTGCTTTTATGAGAATAAAAGAAGTTTACAAAGTGCTGGCAAGTCCATAAGATAAGGACATAAAAAGCTGTGCTATTGAACACAAAAGAATACCCTAAGTCTCTACCACCTGTTCTCAAGCCTTGCAACCAAAAACTGAAAAAGTCTAGGCAGTCCAACAAAACTTAATTGATCCCATTGTGCTTGCTTGGTGCAGTATCAGGCCACCATAGAACAAAAATAACTTTTCATAATATTTTAACAGCTTCCAAATGTCAATATGAAGAAACTGCATTTTCTTGTCAAGTATATAAAGTCTGGATCATAGCTCTTTATATAAAAATGTTATTCATGGAAGTTGCTTATTAAGTTACATGCATATCCAGTCAGGCCTGCAAGTTTGTGAAGTATCAGAACTTCATATGATGACATATGTCTACAACATGATATGAATGAAAGACTGAGTCTGTATGAAAGCTTTACATTATTTTCATTGATGTTTTATCACCAGTTTGCATTTATTTTAATGTACTTTTGAAAAGAAAAGGTATTTACTTATCACCATTCTGTAAATAATATAATCTTCTTCCTTTATTATGCAACAACTTCATTGTCAGACCTGCAAAAATAGCAATGGCACAGTTACATTCCTTGCTTGAAAGGCAGGATATTTTCAGTTGTGACAAATGATTCAAGGCTGGAAACTGTTTTATTTCTTTGTAATTTTAAAAATAATGCAGTTAGTGTTCACTCAAACTCCCTGATATTCCAGAATATGAATGAAGTCTGTCATTATGTATTTGAGGGATTTCTTCATTCCCCTCTGTTTTCCAAAACCTGAATGCTTTCTCTGTACTACCACTATCAGTTCTTCCCCTCTGGCAATAAGATCAAAATGAAAGTGGAATAAAAGGGAATAGAATAAGAACGCAAAAGAAAAATGAACTGGGAGAAGAATACACGAAATGATTAAACAACAGAAAAATAAGAGATGACAGATGTAAAGCTGATATGTAACAAGGTTATGAATATTTTCTTCAGACTCTTATGGAGGCAACCAAATGAGTTTATTTCAACTTACTTGAAATTCTGTGTGCGTGTATTGAATCAACACGATGAGAGTAGTGAAATGCTCATTATATGTCAATAAAGATCAATTTCACCGAGTTCTGTGCAGGAAAGTCATAAACTAGTTTCTCAAGGAAGAATGTACTAATCTACCACTGAAAAACAACAGGCTTCAAGGAGTCTCTCTCTAACCCTCTGACTGTCTTGGATTACAAATATTTAAGAGATTAATGGGTTTCTGTGGAGGATGAGACAGCATGGAAAAGATAGAAGTAGTTTGCTGTCCTCAGTTACTGCAGTGACTGTCACTGATGACCACTGCAACTTCCCCACAGGGAACAAAAAGGAAGGGTTCAGACATGGCTCAGACCCAGGGATGCAAATCATGCACCTGTGGAGATGCAGATGTAGCTCGTGTACAGCGCAGGGCCCAGACTGAGTGTCAGAGATTCACTGCTTTGAGAGACAGGTGTTTCTCAAAGCCTGAGACAGAGAAAGAGCTGTCTAAAATTGCTAAAAGAGTACCAGAAATGAAAGCAGTGCAGTAAGTATTCCTGTTAGTATCCCTGTGTATTTAGAGCTCTGCTGTTTTGAGACTGATTTCTTTGGGTGATGTAGTTAATGGATTTTGCTCTGTAACATGCTAGTGAGATTACACAATCATATTAGTCTGAAAGGAGGGGTGAAGGTGTAGTTCCAAAGGAGGGAACAGTCTCTCCTTTAACAGACAGCTGATCCAGTGCAACACAGAAAAACAGGGACCTCTTCTGAGAGCCTGTCTGGAGATGCAGAGTCTGAATGCAGTACGTGCACTTTGAGAAACCTGTATTTAAGCCATTTGCAAACTCATTTCCTGCATGCTTTTTAAAGGATCAGTCCTGGTCTAACCCTGTGCAGAGACATGTATTAATAGTTCCTGACTTTTGAGGAATATCACTCAAGGAGTCTGTGGGAGAAGACCTTATCAGCTGCGCTTATGTACTTATTTAACATGTGCTGCTGTTCATTAAGTTCAACCTCAACCAACCAGCTCTGTTCTGCTGTTGAGACTGCTTATCGATAAATTTCTTTCACTAGAGAGGTAGTTCAGGTAAAGCCAGGAGCAAACTTGAGAAGGATGAATAGAACTGTAGCAACAGGAGAGAGAAAATGATGTGACTCAGTTGTTTCATTTTCATGTAGAAAACAGATTTGAGCTTTAGGCAGTCACTGTTGGCTTCGTAATAGAAGTGGGCATTGTAATGCCTTCTGGCTGACATTTTGTCAACTTTTTTTCTCACTGATAGTTTCTTTGCTCAAGAGGGGACAAGGAATGGAATAATTAGGGTTGTTTAGGTCATGATGGGTACAGGCAAACTTGTGTGCAGAAACATGAACAGCTTTTACTTGTGACCTGCAATCCTACAAAATAAGAAACAATTTATTTTTTTTCCAGCCCTGGTTTAAAAACAAAACAAGAACAATTGTATTGGTAACAGTCTTACACCAGCATAAGATGGATATAAGATGTAAAGACAAGATGACTTATAAGTTTGCAAGAAACTTGTTAACCCCGATGGAAAGTAATCCTGTCTAGGAAAGCAGACCTAAGTCAAGATTTTGAGGCTCATTTTATACTGGTCTTCCAAACAAGAACAAAGGAGTACAGATTTTGAAAGTTCATTAACTGCACCTGTAAGCTCAGTATTTCATCATGTAGAAAACAATCAATTTGTGTTGACCTGCAAATGTATGTTTATTAAAAGTATGCGCTTTTAGATATATCTGGCCTAATGAGGCCACAGGGACTTCCTCTGGCAAAGGCAAGAAGTTGTGCAGTGGGCACTATATTAACAATTTTTTTTTTCTTTTTAAAGTCATGTATTATGAGTTCCCTAGGACAAAGGCTTTTTTGTTTTGTTTTCTTTTGTGTTGCTATCTCTTCAGTAGTGTGCTGAGGAACAAATCCTATTTAAACATCTTTATACAATATATGCACTGCATCTACTGTGAATTTCTAGCTCTTAGTTGTTTTCTTGCTTATTTAAATCCTGCTTGGCCTATTTTTCTTGAGTAGAAAGGGAAAAAGTCTTTTGACAGTAAAAGTTAGCTTGTACTATCAGAACCCATCAGCAACTTCACACATTTCAGTGATTGCAAGAACTTGTCATTCTCTTATCCCTCTCTCCACCATCACCGCTTCCTCTCTGCTCTAAGGCTATGATTCCCTCTGCATCTGCAGCCATTTGTAGTGTTTTGTGGGAAGTAAATCCAGACACGCAGGCAGGAGCAAATCCAACAGTTTCCTTGGCAGAGCCCCAGTAAGCCTGAACTACATTCTGCAACAGCTGTGTACCTATTACTGATTTCTACTCAAAATGCTTGGTCCTGAGCTGTATCTTCATGACCTTAAAACAGTATTATATGCACTGCCAGTCATTATCTTATGAAAAAAAAAAAAACAAGCACAATAACAATTACAGAAAGTTATTATAATTCTTTAGACCTGAATTCCACTTCCTCAGAGATAATGTACTATTTGAGGGGAAAGTGGAAGAAGGAACAGTTACGTCCAGCTCTTCCCTCCATCACTTTGAAAACAGGGAACTGATAATTACAGTTAACCAAAGATGTTGCGCCTTTCTTTGTAATGGTGACCTATTAGCTGTTGTCCATGACTGTATCGCACTGAGAAGGGATTACTGTAATTTCCTCTGCCAGGGACAATGGTTCAGGGCACTTGGACTCTAATGTACGTTACTGATTTTTAGGAAGGTAGAAAAGAGCTTGTTTCTCATTTTTTAATTTTCTGTGTTTCTAATGTCACAATGTTGCACAGATTTTTGGTAATTATATCCCCATAGATAACATGGCTAAATAATTACAGAAATAGTGACATGAACACCGATACATGAATCCCCAAGGTGTCTCAACACCCTATGAAGTGTATGACTTCTGATACAGCAGGGAGATTCTCTCAGGATGTTTTGAAGCATTATAACCACCTCACAATCTGGCTATTTTGTTCTGATGGTTACTAGTCCTCTTCAGGAACGTGCCATGCTCATGAATGTCACATTTTACCAATGGCAGCGCAAAATGTGCTACTGCTTCTCTGAGCTGATATAGTTAAAAAATATGTAATATTACTTCTCTGTTTTCCACATAGCTTGGCAAATACCCAGTCTATTTACTGACCAATGCTTCCTTTTCATCCAAAGTAATCTTGAGTGGAAAATTAGCCAAGCAGTTTTGAGATGTTGCTCTTTGTGACTTGAATTGTTGTTTCATTAGGTAATGAACCGGTGTGGCAAATGAAAGTTCATTCTTTTCTTTCTTAAACACTTTTCTCCACAGAAATAGCCTATTTCCTTTGTCCATATGGCTTCAAAGAAAAACTGTCTAGGGTTTTTTCAAGATAGTTGTAGTTCTTGGGAGAGATGTCTAGCCCACAGTTTCCTGTACATCTTTTGAGAGAGAGCTTTCAAGACTTTTCCTTGGTAACTCAGAAAGCAGTTTGTTCTTTTATTTTTTCTAATCTAGTTTCCCAGTTCAGCAAATCAATGTGCAGAACACCATAATCTCTCACCAGTTTTATACATCAGGTCTTAATATCTGTGTCCAGCTCCTGTGTCACTTAGTCATGTCAGTGAATGGAGTTTGCGTACTTGATGGCCAGCACGGTGCAATTAGCAATGTGTCCTAGGAAGGTAGTGTTATTTGTTGTCTACTTCTGATTTTACTGAGAGCAGCAAAACCTGGCTCTGTCACCTTAATACATTAATCTGTTACTCATCAGCTAATAAGAAGCTGAACCCTATTTCCAGAACTGCTGAACTCTTGCAACTGCAGTTGAGATAATTTACATCTAAGGCACTTAGTGTCTGCGAAGAAATTAGTATTCAGTTTTTTTAATATTGCTTAGAGGAGGTTTTTACAAGTTAGATTAGTTAGATTGGAGCTGAACAGTCAGACCAATGTCTCGGTGAAAGCAGCAGATCCACTTGCAGAAGCGCTCCTGGAGGTAAGGTAGTCATTATGGCTGACCCTTTCAGAGCAGTATCTGATTATTAGAAGAGAAATGAGATAACTGGAAGTTACTTGGTGTGAATAGTGTAAGTGGGCAGCAGAGATGCTTAAGCAGTACAGAGCACAGCAGGTATAAAATACGAGGTAGCATTTATTGTAATTTAAACATATTTTATGTAAGTCCTAGTATAGTATTTAGACTGCTTTTGAGAAGATATATTGGTCTCATGAAAGCTAGAAAAAATATTTGGGCTACAGAAGAAACGTGCTGAAATTCTAGGTAAGAGAAGATCATACCATTCTCCTCTGGACTCCATCTAGAGGTAAAACCACTTCATTATATGGTTACTTTACTGATATTCTGTCCCCACTGCAGATTGTGGTAAAAGTTTTGTTGGCTCCTGACAGAATCAGGATCCAAGGTCTGCATTAGGTGGTAAAAATGAGTTCAAATACAGACATTGACCTGTTAACAGCATAAACCAGGAAGAGCTCGCATTAGTGTTTTAGCCAATGAATACAATGGACTACAGCTACAACTGGTTTTAGTTGTTTTGTGCCTCGGGTAACACACTGACAGATGCTATGAAGAGAGTCAGTACAATCGGATCCCTCGTGTAATCTCCCCGCTCGCCAGCAGAGCTGCCTATGGGCACATCCTAGCCCGAGTGGGCAGCTGGGTGCCAGTTCTTTTAATTGCTCCCTCTCTAAGCTTATTTCTACTTTCATATTACATGGCTCATTCTTTCTATTGTTTTGTTACTCATGCTGTCATTAAGCTTTTTTTGCTATGTAATTATATCTTTAATGGACTCTGCCTTTGTGCTTTTTGCTTCTTTTCATACCTCCGCATACTCTCAACCTTGTGGTTTTTGTTTTTTTTTTTTTTCCCACTCTCCCCCTATGTTTTTCCTCGCAGATACTCTGTGAAGTGTCCCATTCCCCACCCCCCCCAATGGTTTCCTCTCTCCCTTATCTCTCTCTTCCTCCCCCTGTAATATAAAAGAAATTTTCATTTTCAATCACTCTTTTAATCTTCGTGGTTCATCTCATTTCTGTCAGATCTTCATTTTGTTTGGCTTTTCTCTCTTTCTGGGCCTTGTGACCTCTTTCTCTCTCTCGTCCCTCTGTGTGCACAGATGTACATTTATTTAAAATTGAGATACAAATACATTTGCTTTTGTCATGTTCCTCTGCAGCTTTCTCACTTGCTTCCTTCGTATGAAAGCATGACACACAAAAGCTTCAGTTGTGTTCGTTATACCCTTGATAACAGTGAAGCAGATTTTTCTCCAGTAAGGTAAATTTTTCACTACCAAGAGTGGGATCTTTTTCCTTTCCACAAAATGCATATACTGAGCTGGATTTCCAGCACTATGTCTATACTTCTTCATAGCAGTAGCCATGAAGACAGTTCATCCATCACCCCTTTTCTTTATGTTCAGAATTGCTCTTGGGGCGGTTTTAGGAGATACATGACTGAGGTGTAGTTCCTTGACTGAAAAAAACAAATGATAATAAGATGTTTCATCTAAGTATTTCCTTGAACTATTAATTAAATGAAGTTAGTAGAATCTTCCAGTGATCTTACTATGTGATATCAGTATGACTATATACAATCCTTGGTTTCCAATTTTTTAAAATAAAAAAACCAAAACAGATTCTTCTTTAGTGGAATGAATATTCTTCCCATATGTGCTCTAGGCAACCATATGATCTGCCTGTGGGATAGCCTGCATTAGCAGAGAAAAATAAAAGTCATGCAGGGACCAAAACTTAAGCCCTACTTTCAGAAAAACTCTATAAGCACTAGCATGTTCTGAAAAGTTTCAGAGGAATGTTGAAAAAACCCCAACAAACCCAAACGCAACAAAAGCACAAATAAGAAAAACAGTTCGCCAAATGCAAAAAATTGAGTTGCTTTTCTCTCACCTTATTTACCATGGAAATAAATAATTCTATTGAATAAGCAGTTATCAAGAAATAACAATAGGCAGGCATACTGTATCTCTAACAAACTGTGGTAGTCTTACGGTATTAAGTAACCCAGGAGAGGAGTTATAACCTAGCTGCTTGTCAGAAGATCGACACTTGTTTCACTGCTGAAAATTAAAACAGATGCTTCCTATTTTCCTCTTTACCTCTTTGTGAAGTGATGACTACGATATGACTGTGGCAAAATATGGTAGTTTGGCAAATGTAGAGAATGCTGTGATACACTTAGGGATGAATAAAAAGGTTTTAAATGCATCACTTCCTTTTCAGATTCTCTATCTTCTGCTTACAATAAATATCCCAGCTTGGTTGGTTTTGGGAGTGTCCCCCTTCTCCTTTCTTTTACTCTGCTTATGGCTCCTTTCTGACTTCCATCTAGAGGCCACTGACTTTCTAGCTCAAGGCAACTCTTTACCATCTTCTGCAGTGTCTTCAAAACATGTGTCTACTTCGTCCTGTACTAGAATATGCTGATGGTACATTTAGAGTAAAGAGAAGGGCTGTAAAGTCATACTAGATGTAAATGATGCAAGACAATGAAAAGAAGGTGTAATGACTTATTTGAAGTATGTTCCATAGAAAGAGTGAACATTCTTTCATAAATATGTTTTCCAGTGATTCATAGCTTATACCCTTCCTTACTCCCTAGAGAAGTGATGTATTGAGCCTTGCTTTAAAGGTAAAATAGGAACTGAAGGCATTGAACTGCTTTTATTCATATTAATATTTCTAAATGCTGATGTACTGAATCAAGCAGCTGGTGTCTAGAGAGCCATGCTGTCTTGCGCTACATTTTGGGCCTTTTATCTTACATGGAAAGAACAATTCTTTTTTAAAATAATAAAATAATAATTGAGCAATGGCTTCAGTTTGTAGAATGAATAAACATTCATGCGTTTAGCAATATTAGAAATTGTGTGCATGTCTTATACAACTATGTTAATGTTATGAACTTTACAGAGAATGGCAAAGATCAATGGTATAGTTAATAATGTACTTAAAGGTGAAAAGGTAAAATAATTTATTCAATGGAAAGGAAGGGCAAATTTGATACTCCAGGAATATCAGCTATGTTGTTTTTAATAAGGGATCTGTTTAAAAACTAACAGCAACCTAAATATCAAGTCATAAGGCAGGGGTCTATACTCATGTATCTTCAAGTCCTTTCATTTTTATAAATAGATATATTTAGACAGTAGTTATGCCTTTTGGGGTTTTTGTTTATTTGTTTTGCTTCCTTATGTCAAGACATCTCTCCTGTCTTATTAATATAAACTTCACTGCTCTGAAAAAGAAACTCAGTCAATACTATGGACAGATTCCATTGCGAGTCATTTGAAATAGGGAAAGATTCTAAGCCCAAGAAAAGACAAAGTTGTGACTCTTCCTAATGCCATTTTAGTATTTCAAAGTGGATGATGACAGTTTTTTAGTGTTGTAGCTGAAATGGGTTAATTGTGTTTCACATACTGTTATTACAAGTTTTGCTGGATGAATAGATTCACCTGGTATCAGTCACTGTGTTCATCAGCTTCAATGCTGGGATGAAGCATCAAAGCTTCAACACAGGGTTCCTGTTGTGAAGTATAGTGATCTTTTTTTATTATGATTTGAGATTTAATTCTAAACTTTTTTAGTTTGTCTGGTTCAACATTCTTGTCCATTACCTGCAGTTTAGAGAGCCTGAGACAGAAGAGAAGAACCTAAATAGCCATGGCAGCAAATGGAATTATAGCATACTGAAAAGGTCAAAGCAGCGCAGCTCACAATGATAATCTACAAAATACATGAGGCATTCAATTTCAAATACATCATTTTTCTGACAGAAATTGCAAAGAGTACAGCAAATGACAAGAAATGAATCCATAACTGTTGGAATGAAATTAGGAAAAAGTTCAGACTTAACATGTTCCAGATAAAAAATAACCATTTGTGTATTATTCGCAACAGCTGCACTTAAATTACAGGGAGAGTTGGTTCCCCACAGTAGACCTGTATATTGGTCTCCTCTTCAGTGTTAACAGCATTTCTCCTATTTTGTAGTGAAATACTCAAGTAATCACAGAATGTGTGTGCAGCAAGGGTATTTTAAAAAGTGGAAGCTGTTCCAGGAACGTAGATAGCATTCACAGTGGAACTTGATTAATCGGGGTGGGGCGGGGTGGGAGGTGGAAATGGTAAACAGTTTATTGCTACAAAAAAAGAAACTGAGCTCTAATGCCAGGGTTGATGGACACAAGCAGATCTTGTAGACCATGCTGTAATGCTGACTGATCCTGTCATTTCAGTGGGCTACATGTCCTGTGTAATATTTGGTATTCATTTTATTTTCCTTTGTAGCTCATATTTCTGTGACTGATGAAAACATATGAGGTGTAAAATGTCATTTCCTTTTGGGGATACTTAGCCACTACAAACAGGAAGCGATTGGGTCAGGGAAATACCATGAGCCAAATTGTTATAGGGAGAGAGATGAGAAACAATGCTGAGTGGTTCTGTCATGAGACATGCTTTTGTAGTATGTAACATCTCCTGAGACAGTGAACTGAAAGATGTTGGCCAGTAGGGATTACTAACTTTTAAAATATGTAGCAAGAACTCTGCTTTCAATGTTGTCTAATGCAGAAGGACAGAGTGCTTCAAGCAGTAATAATTGGGGATCCCTTGTGTTCCTGGTGCTTAAAATGAAATGGTGCCTTTGAAGCAAAGCATACCAAAGCATAACTTTGTATTTAATTCAACTCATCAGTCTTGACTGCAGTTGTCAAAATTTTACTGTCAACAGGGATATGATTTTCAGTTTACTCACTAGTGATGAAAAGAAGGCAATGATAGGTGATGTTTTGTCATCCTTGTTGTCTTTTGCTAATTCCTTATTTGGTAAGCAATTCCTTCTGTGGTGCTACATAAGCAGGAAGGGCCTGTGTGAAGGTAGTGAATGTGCCCTAATATTTCTTATCCTTAGTTGTCCTGGTTTCAGCTGGGATAGGACTGTCGTGGTTCAACCCCAGCCGGCATCTAAGCACCATGCAGCTGCTCACTCACTTCTCCCCTTTACCCCCGTTGGGATGGGGAGGAGAATCAGGGGGAAAAAAAAAGCAAAACTCATGGCTTGAGATAAGAACAGTTCAATAATTAAAATAATAATAATTATAATGAAAAGAAAGATAACAAAAAGAGAGTGAAATATAACCCAAGACAGACAAGTGATGCACAAGGCAGTTGCTCACCGCCTGCTGACCGATGCCCAGCCAGTCCCCAAGCAGCGATTGGTCCCCTTCTGGACAACTCCCCCCAGTTTATATACTGAGCATGACATCCTATGGTATGTAATATCCTTTGGCTAGTTCAGGTCACCTGTCCTGGCTATACTCCCTCCCAGCTTCTTGTGTACCTCCTCACTGGCAGAGCATGAGAAACTGAAAAGTCCTTGACTTAGGAAAAGCACTACTTAACAACTAAAATATCAGTGTGTTATCAACATTATTCTCATACTAAATCCAAAACACAGCACTGTACCAGCTACTAGGAAGAAAATTAACTCTTAACCCAGCTGAAACTGGGACATTAGTGCATGATGGTGCTATGCTGGACATGCTCAGCACCCAAAGAACTGACTTTTAGAAGCAGGCACCTGGAGATTGATAGGACATGGCGGCTGTTAGGCCAGACTGCCTTCCTCAGGGAAACATTTCCAGGTTGTTTCTTTTCCTAATAAAAACTTCAAGACTGCTAGGAAGCCAAACCCTTTCTGCTAAGGGATTTCTAGACTAATTCTTGTCTTTACACCAGATGTGTGCATTTGTAAACTTGTGGGATAGCTTTTATATCCAAATGATTTATGCCCAAGTCTGTTCTGTGGTTTACTCTTTGACTTTGGCTTCCAAACAATATGTCCTGGAGTTACAGCTAAATGGCATAACTTCCAAAGGTGCAATCTGTATAGTGATCCACATTGGTTCTGTTTTGCTTTTCAATGTTAAAAGTGGTTTACAGAGATGAAGTTTTAGATGTAGGTTATTTCATCAAACTTGCATTGCTCTTGCTTCTGTGGAAAGTCTCCGTGTCCATTCTCCAATTACTCAACCGCAAGGGATGAACACAAAAGGATCACAACCCAGATAGATTAAATAGTTCAATACATGTCTCCTATTGCACTCAGTCTAAGGGTTTGACTTATACATATTTTCATTACTTTTAATAATATAACACTATCATCCTCACTTTGAAAAATATGTTATATGTGACAGTCTTCACAGTTGGGGCATACAATTTAAAAATGTAATTCAGATGCTTCTCTTACTTAAAAATAACGTCAGTTTATCACTTTAAACAATAAAAAGAATAAAAGTTCTCCAGTCAATAGTTGGACGTTAAGTGTGCTTATTAACATTTAAAGTTACTCTTCCTAACTAAGATTCGGACAGTATGTAATACTGTTGCAGGCTTTTCTGAGTGAGAGGAAAATAAGGGAAAATAAGGAACTGTGGTCTCAGGGGCCTTGAAAACAGAGGGAATTCTCATGGCTGGATGTCCTAAAAAAGGAATATGGAGAAAAGTCAATGGGGTTTTCCATTACTGCCCCTAAAGAAAAGAATCTTGCAAGACAGGCATTCAGCACTGGTTCTGGAGAAGGAAGCTATTGATCCCTGAGTTATTTCCATATATCTTCATTGTCATGAAAAATTGATAGGTCTGCATGGCCACTATCTGCTTCAACTTGCTATGTACATAAATACCACCCTTGAAACAGTAGAATTTACTATAGCAGAAAGTGTGGTGAGTGACCTCAAGATCTCATCTTAGTCTACGTCTGTCGTGGTTTCAACCCGGCCGGTAACAAAGGACCACGCAGCCGCTCGCTCACTCCTCCCGCCCCCCTCCGGTGGGATAGGGAGGAGACGGAGGAGAGAAAAGAAAAAAAACCTGGAACCTCGAGGGTTGAGATAAGGGCAGTTTACTGGGACAACACAAAAAAAAGGTTACAACAACAACAACGGTACTAATGAAAGAATATACAAAACGAGTGATGCACAGTGCAACTGCTCACCACCCGGAACCCGACGCTCCGCCACCGAAAGTCGAGAGAGCCCTCCCCCCGCCCCGCTCCCCATTTATATACTGAGCATGATGTCACATGGTATGGAATAGCTCCTTGGCTAGTTCAGGTCGGCTGCCCCGGCTATGCCCCCCCTCCCCACCTCCCAGGTTCCTGTAAAAATTAACTCTATCCCAGCTGAACCCAGGACAACCTCTCTGCCTGCAGGCAGGATAACCTGTACCCAGTATGTCCTGCTGAATGATGTTTGTCTAACTTTTTTACAAAAATCTGTAGCAATGGAGATGTAGCAACCAAGTTCAGTGCTTAAGCTGGAAGGTTTTTCTGGTATCTGACCTAAAGGGCCTTTACTCTGTAAACCCATTACATGTTGTCCCTTCCCCAGTGGGTAGAGGAGAACAATTTCTTACCCACGTTCCTGCAGAAGCTTTCAAATAGGTGATGACTATTACCTCCCCTGTCAACATTCTTTTCTCAAGCCTGAAAAAACTCAAGTTTTTAGTATGGATAAAAAATTTTGCTAGTTTTATTACAAATTACTTTAAAAAGTGAAGTCATAATACTGAGTAAATAAACTACTGAAAGCAGGCAGATCTGGACAGAGGAAGTAATTTATAGGAGAAGATGAAACTTGTATTGGCAAATACTACAAAAACCGTTTAAGTAAACAGCCTTCTTGGTGAAAATGCATACATTGTTTTTTCTTAATGTAGTTGAATACTTTTAAGGAAAAGGCTCAAGGACTGAATTTAGATGGATAGAGTTTTTTAGAAGATAGAGTGGGAAATGATTTTCTGATGCTATGAAACTGCTTGAAACTGGGGGGGGGGGGGAAATTCCTGAATTGACAAGATTTTTTACGTCTGTTCTATTTTTGCAACAAACACTGAGGCACATTTATAAGACAGAGTTTTTAAGAAAATAGAATAAACTGGTGATCGCAACACTCCTGAGGACTGTGCGGCTCTGTTTGTAATAGCACATGAAATAGGTCCAGGGCATAGGCTTAAGTGTTGCTCTACAATATTCCTTACTGTTATTCTCCATGCTCCCAGGGTGAACTAAAATTTTCCTTTACATCCCCCAGTCATTGCAAGGAGGTTAACATGAAGGATGAACTGTTCCAAGCAGGCAGTTCAGATGTACTTTTCTAGTGTAAGAGACTTCAGCCGTGTGTGTGCAAGCTTTGTCATGCTGGCTGGCCTCCGAGTCAGAGGACTCTCTCTAGCGATAAAGATGTGTGAGAATGGGGATTGGGCTGCTGGTTAGAAAATGTTGGACTTTTCTCACTAACCAGTGACTTCTGTCAGTGCTGGAGTATAGGTTATTGTGAATGGCCTCTCTGTGAGTTGCATCCCACTTACCCTGTTATATTAGTCCCTGTTCATCAAAGACCTTTTCCGAGTTCAGTCAAATTTGGTATGTTTCTGGGAAACAGTTTAGTTTGGATTAATCAGTACCTTCTGAAGAACATTTTGTCAGAAGATTTGCAGACTAGCAATAAGGGCAAAATCTGGCTCCACTGATATCCCTCTGGCTGTTGTAGTTTTCTAAAGGCAGATCATTAACTGTTTCTGTGATGGATTCAGAAAGCATGTCAGGCAGATAAAATGAATGAGTTAACCTTGTCTGATATGTTCTTCCCTAACAAGGTGATTCTTTTTTGTTCGGTGGTGAACAGCAACATTATGTGGTGAATGCAAGCTAATTTTAGAGCTCAGCAGGTGTTCAAAACCACCACCTTTCTGTCTCACCCTCCCATGCTCATCTGTATTTGTTTCTCTGTGCTACCTCTTATGTTCAGAGTGACAGAGCATTTCCTGTATTTCAAGCATCTTCTCTTTCTTCCTCAAAACCCACTCTTCTTATCTTGCTGGTGCTGAGGTATTCACATCACCTCTACTCTTCTCTTGCACTGTCACATTCCCTATTGGGAAATGCTGGCACTAATTTTCTGTGTATTTATTAATTTATAGACGAATTCACACAATAATGACTACTTTTAACATGTAACTTTAAAAATGTCTTTTTATATATGAAAATGTGTGTGTATTAATGCCTGTCCACACCCATTTTTCACAATAATTTTTGAGCCTTATTATAAATTATTAAATAAAAATCTGTTCAATTCCATGAAGGTAACTTAATTTTATAAAGGTGAGGTTTTCGCATTTGGTACAGCATTGCATAATGGGCAATATGTGGCATACTGTTAAGAAAATAAGAGGCATTCTGACTTAGAAGCTTGTCAGAGGTAGATATATTTCTACTTGAGGCTCCTTTGTCAAGATGGGAAAGAGAATAATGTACAACACAATTCTCCAGGATGCCATCCAGGGTACTAAAGATAGAGCTCCAGTTTTTGTCTGTCTAATAATCGGCTTTCCATCCTTCATTCATCCTATCTAACAAGGGGACACTAAAAGTCTTGGCTTGTTTAGACTAGCAAATGGAAGTGAAAGAGAAGGTTACTGCACTCTGTAAATATGTCAGGGAAATCAACACTAAGCAAGAAGAACTATTTAAGCTAAGGAATAAATACATATAAACTTTCAGAGAGTATATTGCAGCTGGAAATCAGAACATGCTTTATAGTCATCAGACAAATGAGGTTCTTGAACAGCCTTTTTGTTGGGAGATAAAACTCTAAATAGTTTTTAGGAGGAGCTTGATCAGTTTATGAAAGAGATTTCATGATGTAATTTGTGATGGTAGAGAGACCTTATAGTCCAGGCAGTCTCTTCCAAATCTTCTGTTCCAGTAGAAGTATCTTGTTCAAAAATCTCCTTAACCAGCATATCCCTTTGAAAGATAGAGTGCTTTCTATCATCTATTCTATCCTTGTATCTAAAATCTAAACTTAAAGATTTAACAATGAATAATTTTGCTGCTATTTCTTAGTTGGTCAAAACTTTTACTTACATCAAAGGGAGTTGTGCTGAGTAAGTGCGTCTGGATGTATTTCCACATAATAAGTTCATGCCCCATTGTGACTGAATTTTCACTGTACATGAAAATAAATTAGAAACTGGTTTTGGCTAGGTGAAAAGAATTGTCAGATGCAGGTGGTTTATTAATGTAAGTGGCAGTCACATTCTTAAAGTGTACTGTGCTGGGAAATTTACTGCAATGAAATAGATTTGCTGTTTTAGTGGGAGGCCAAAATTTTCAATAGCCACTCAGAATTAAAGTGAGAGAATACGTTCCTATCTTTTGTGATGAGAATATATAAGGCTTAGAAAAGCTATTGGACTTTAGGTTGTGGTGTTGCATTGGGAATGCAGAAAGCAGAGAAAGGAAGAAATACAGGCAGGATACTGGGTTTCTAAGAAAAGGATGAAGTGGAAGCAATTATAGGTTTCTTCTCTTTTTGCTTAGTTTATTTATGCCCATGCATTTTAACAGACTCACTGACTTCACTGGGATCATTTTGGGATTGCTGTGTGTGTATGTATGTAGCTGAACTGGATCTTCAAGCTACTATGTCCAAGAGAGGTTTTGGTTGCCAGTGGTGTTTAATCCCAACTTTGTAATAACTATATCTGAGTAGTTGTCTTTCTCCCCTTTTCAACTTTATTGTTTAAGGCTGGCTGAGATAAATATAAAGTTATATGTAATCTTTCAGGTGTGATAATTCAAGTACTAGAGCCAAATGAGCATTACGCTCTAGTAATTGACTTGAAGGTGTTTTTTATTGGCTGAAAGAGAGAATAGAATAGAATATTTCAGTTGGAGGGGACCTACAATGATCATCTAGTCCAACTGCCTGACCAGTTCAGGGCTGACCAAGTTAAAGCATGTTGTTAAGGGCACTGTCCAAATGCCTCAAACACTGACAGGCTTGAGGCATTGACCACCTCTCCAGGAGGCCTGTTCCAGTGTTTGACCACCCTCTTGGTAAAGAAACATTTTCTCATGTCCAGTCTAAACCTTTCCTGGCTCAGCTTTGAACCATTCCCAGGCATCCTATCACTGGATACCAGGGAGAAGGGATCAGCATGTCTCTCTCAGCTTTCCCTCCTCAGGAAGCTGTAGAGAGCAATGAGGTCACCCCTCAGACTCCTTTTCTCCAAATCTGTGAGATGTTTCATCAGTTTTCTGGATAAGGCAAGTTACCCCTTTTAAAAAGATCTCTGCCAGATGCTCAGTAATCCCTCTGTGTGTGCTTGATACATTATTTCTAATATAAAAGAGAAAGCACAAAAATGCTGTCTTGCAAAGTTACATTCCACAGACAGTTCCTCAAATGATGACTTTTCATCTAGATCTTTAAAAGACAAGTACATTTTTGTGACACAAATCAATGGATGCTGTTATTTCCACATGTGATATAAGCTAATGTTGTGCTACATGGTGTAGGTTATAAAGAGAGGGTTTATTTTAAGAATGATTTAAAATATGTCAAGGAAGAATTTAGTTGACAAGTTAGAGCAGATTGCTTATGACATTGGAGGCAAATTGTGAAGCCATTACTTTAATTTTCATTATGTTTTCACTTTTTTCTGACACAAACTGACTGAAGTCAGTGGGAAGAACCACTAAACTTCGTTATTGTCAAAAAGAATCAATTTTCCTGATTGCAATCTTAGTTTTCAGTGCAGGAAATCTGAAATAGCCATCATGGAAATCAGCAAGTTTAGCAATGATGTACTTGGGAGCAGGGCCACTTGTGGACATCATGCCTTTCAAAAGTGTAGCATATTGTACAAATACACAAAGGTTACAAAGCAAGGAGCAAGACAGAAATTTGTTCCATACTCAAGTTCTCAACCAGAAATACATGGCATATTTTAGTTTTAAATATTGCATTTTTAAATTTACTTTGCATATATAGATTCTTTTGCATGTTTTTGTATGGCAGTGTTGGTAGTGACCCACAAAGTTAATGAGAAAAGCTTTAGCAATAAGTGTTTTTCTAAATGCATGAACATAATTTGTATTTTAGAGGCTGTTATTATTAAGGCATTATTTTTTTTTTTGTTAGGAAAAGGAAAATTTAAATAGCTGCTGTCCCATGCATTGTGCTTTAAATTTCTTGTTTGAACCAAGCCTTGAAATCAAAGTGAATCTTTCTGGGTTTATATCAATATCAGAATGCTAAAGGGTCATTTGATAGTAAGTTCACTCTGAAGGCTGGAAAACTTTCCACAGATAATTTGGATGGAAATGATATTAAAACTCGAAACTGTCCTGAGAAAATGTTCAGATCCAAATTTCCTTCAAGGTCTTTTCTCTGGGATTGGATTTTAAATGCCATGACATGAAGGGGGCAGATACAAGTATTGCAATTTGAGTGTATCTATAGGATAAAAGTAAAGTTGCCCTGCTTTAGAGATTTAGGTTATGTTGGCAGCTTATTCTAAGCATTCATTTCTATGCACAACAGAATTTCTTCTGGAGTCACCTAGGGGACCTATATTTTAAAATTTGTCCCACTGTGTCACTATGAGGTAGCATATGATGAATTTTTTAAATACTTCATATTGCAATAAGTGTAATGCTAAGTGGAGATCACTTATACATTATGTATGGTAATGCCTCAGGAATATCGTTCTGGAAGAAAGTCAGAAAGGAGTGCAGTAGAATACTAAAAAATCTTTTCAGTTTACATTCAACTTTATCACTTCTGGGAGACACCTCCTACTTTGGTGAGCAATCTTATCACATGATTAAATTTCTATTTTTGCTGTTCTTTAAGAAAAGTGCTCGTGTAATTGGATTAAGCCATCTCCTCCTATTCTATATTTATGTGTATAACCTTTTCTCATATTTTTTGAGAGAAAACTACATGTGAGTGTGTGTGTGGGCAGCTGATTCTGTAGGATCTGAGACTATTTTCTTCTCTTTCTGTCTGTATCCCTACTAGTAGGGATCTGTTTTGAATTTAAAAGTAACCTTCTGCAAACTTCTGAAAGTTTCACTCTTCTCCTTTAGTTCACTCCTAGCTTCAGAACTTGTCAATTCAGATATTTCTGAAAGGGAAAAAAAAGTCACAAAGTTTAATTATTTGAATATTGTTAAGATTGCTACTTACCAATCTTACCATCTGGTGAGCTATCATATCTTCTACAGAACGGAAGCACATAAGAGCAAGAAAAGGGAAGAAAATCATATGTTGTTCTTTACCTATACAAACCCATGTTATGGGACTCCCTGTCTCCCTGCCCTCAGATGCTGTCTCAAATGATCAGGCTTTGCTTACATCTGTAATGGCAAAATGATTAAGTTACATCAGGGTAAACTAGGGAAGAGGGATGGCCAAGAACCTGTACAAATCCATGCCAGGAAAAGTAAATAAAACATTTATTCTAGTAATCAAATAATATACTTGTGGATTTTTATTTAAAGGTGATCAGTACATGTTATTGATCCATATACTGCCACATCTATCTTCAGCAACTAATTTGTGTCTACATTTTAAGACTACTTAAAGAAGTAGCATTAGTGTCAATTATAAAGCAACAGTGAGATGGAATGCCCATTTATTGATATTTACTTACTGCTAAAACTTTGTTATGTTATTAACAGATTTGGTATTCTTAACTCTGCCTTACTTCAAGTTCAGATGTGTGGGTTTGTTCTAGAAATAGCATAATGGCTAGGAATCACAATCAACCATTATTGATTTTTCTCCTGTTTAATAAAAGGGAAAACAGACTTATTTAAATGATTTCATTAGAGAAAGACTCAATGTGAGTCATTCTGTTCTCTTCAGTCAGTGCTGCCAGCTCTCCACTACTGGAGAGGCCAGTTTTCCTTGTAACTCTGCCAAGCCAGCATCCTTTCTGCTTAGGGAAGAATATTGTCCAAGCAGTTAATAAGCTAAGGGAACTTATATTGTGGCATTCAAGGAGGATGGGAAACTGAGAGAGTTCAGCTTCATCAAATAAAGAAAAGGAAGGTGAAATTCTCTGTGTGTTTTGCAGTCAAGAGAGAAGTTCTGCTTTTCCACCTTCCTCCTTACATTGCTAACTGTGGATCAACTTTTATTTTCTCAGTATTTCTGCTATTTGTTACTGTTTATGAAGTCATGTCAACCCAGGACTGACACATAAAGAATAGTCAATTTGTACCTCTCATTTGTTTTGCCCCTCTTACCTATCTGAGTTTGAGAAGCCCACTGTAGAGGAAGAGATTATTTTTATATTATTTTTAATTTCTAAGGGTTCTATAAAGATATTCAGCACTGCTGGTTCAGGTGAGGCAAATGTGACAAGCCTGCCATTACTTCAGGTGAATTTTATGCAGTCAATGCATTGCTATATGCAGTGGATGTTCTAAGCTAACATTGCATTACCTAGGGAGGGTTACAAAATATCATGTCATAACTGAGGTACACACTATTCCATGGTAATATATGATTTTTCCCTCTGAGGCAATATTAGCTTTACCTTTTAGCCATGGAATGATGGCAGTGGTGACCCTTTGCTTTAATCCCCTTGATATGGGCAACTAAGTGCAAGTAGTTTAAGCATGAAGAGGCAACAGCAGCATCTTTTGGAGCAAATACAGCAGTTTAGAAAGCATGCACAGCATCAGTAGGTCTCTCTGGGGATACTAACATGGCAGAGTGCTCCAAACTCCATGAGGGCCATTGCAGTTTTCGTATCTATAATGCACATTTTAATAGCCCCTTAATTACATGTTTACCCAATTCAGCGAGTATTTAATTAACTATTAAGTAATTAACTATTTGCTTGAGCAGTATCATAATGCTTCTGCAAATGGAGTAAATAGGTGATATGGGAGCTTTTGATAGTGGATGTTAGAGGTTTTATATATAAATATACATATATGTGTGTGTGTATATATATACACACACACACATATAGATCAGGAATTAAGCAGGAAGGAGGCTTGGATGCAGAACGGTCTAGAAATGTTTATGGTACTGGACCCTGACTTGCTACCCAGTAAATTAACTTCAATGCAAAAGTGTTGCTAGCAGCTTGCCGGTGCTGTGAGGTTGGGTGCTCAAGCAGCCACTTACTGACCTGTGATCAGGGCTGAGAGAAGCTGGTGCTTCTTGTGGCTGGCTAATTCCCGCTTCTGTTCTGCTCTTTGGACAGATAAATGCATCTGTCTCCTGTGGGTCAGTTGCCTCCCTGTTCTTTGCACCACTTTGTAGCAGCAGTAGACAACACTCTTATAAGTTGCTGGAAGGAATGGCTGAGACTAAGGAGTCCCCAAGTAATTTTCCTTTAAATGATAATTAGGACACAGCCACCGTTTTCCTAATGTTTGGGTACAGAAGCAAATGTTTATGTTAAGAAACAGATATTGGATTTTGAAGGTGAAAATTATTTCAATATGCTTTGAATAAAGTATTTTACTGTACCTTGGAAAAGTCCCTGCTTCTTCATTTTTCCAGTTTGCTTTGCAGAAATATTCTACTTAATATTCAGTGAAAAGTCAATTATTTCAGCAGGGAGTTTCATTTTCCTTGTTTTCAAAAGGTTGCATTGTGCTCTTAAAATTACTTGAATATCACTGTTGTGGCTAAATTACTGCATAGGAAGCTACACAGATAAAAAACCAAGCATTCACAAACCAGAGCATGACCAACTTTATGTGACTAATACAACAATTTTGTTTAGAACTTTCTTTTATTATCTTTAATCCCATATGGTAAACTTTCTAATGTAGATGATATCACCTGGTGTAATGTTTTCACAAGGTTGAATTTGCACCCAGTTTAAGAAAAATCAATATTTGTTAATAGAAGCTATTGTTTGCTTATCCTTCAGTCAGCTAAATGACCGGCATGGAAGCTGAAGCAGTTGAAAAAGATTTTGGTCTACTTCAGTCTATTTATGAGCAATGGTTTATCTAAACTGGGAGAGCATAAAAAGATAAAAGGAAATGAACACAATAGTGTGAAGAAATAGACACAGAAAATTTTTAAAATAACTCTATTAGCAATGCAAGTCATACAGAACTGTTTTTTTCTTTAACTTGCTAATGAAGCTCTGAAGCAGTAGTAAAACAGCACAGCAATGCCACGAATGTTATCCTGAAACTGCATTTTGAGAGTAATGTTCCTTTCATCTTTCTTCCTGGGTAGAGGTGTCAGGTATTACTAAAAGCACTTCTTGTTCCTAATAACTGTGACAAGTTGCTGCCCAGTTTAATTTCTGCAGTTTATTTCCTGCTTGTAACTCTCTACTGCTGCTCTATAGTCAAGGCCTAGAATGTTCTTCAGCACAGCTGAGCAAGACTTTGCCAAAAAGACTGCACTATTGCCAGAGAGTCATTTTGACAGTTGTCTTTTACCAGTCCAGCACTGTGATTTCCTTGATTTTTGTTTTCATATTAATTTTTAAATATTTTATGCTGTCCTCAAAATCAAAATAGTCAATGTGTTGGAGAATAACATTTACAGAGTAATAATTGCCAGTGTGTTGTCTGAAACAATGTTTGTGTCAAGGACATAGCTTAAATGGGCTGCAAACTACTCTCCACTTCATAGTCCCCTAGGTTCCAGCCATTGCCTGGGCCTTTTGCCTGTCCCTTCCCCACTCTGCTACTTGATGTCTATGACAGACTGTTGTCCCATTTTGTCCTCTCAATTTTACCTTTTTAAGCTCTGTGTCCTCAAATGTGTATTTACCTTTGGACCTGTTATATAGTGCTTTCTTGAACTGGATGCTAAACATTTCTGAATTTCCTATTCCTATGTAATTTTGTTTAAAAAAAAAAAAGAAAAAAGCTAGAGAATGTGCTGTCACTTTGTTTCTTCTCTCAATATTATTTTCTATTTGTACTACAGAAGTGACATGGGTTGACTGATGCTTGAAATTGATGGATATAATCGATAGGTTAAGCTGTAGCAATTCATTAGCTGAACTGTGTTAACTGCCTGTGTATGTACTACTTCTCTGCTGTCTTTAGCAATTGCCATATTAGTGCTGGTCAACAAAGGAGTCCTACTAGGTGGTGTAAATTTGCTTACATTCTTATAGCTTTTGGAGGTTCTAGGAAGAAAAATAAGCTTATATGTGTCCCATTTTTCCTCATCTCCATCTTCCATGTACATGAGTACACAGTATCTGCTTAAACAGTTCCTTCATTTGGTAAAAAATTTTGTGCGTCCAAGAATACAGCACTGGTTTTGTGCTTTATCTCAGTTAATAGCGTTGTGGTGCAGTTGTAGCCTGTGTGCTAACTTGGCGTTGTATTTCATTTTAAAAAGAACATTCATTACTGAAATACTGAAGTTTTCACTGCAGTAGCTCCAATGAAAGGCATTTCAAGCTGTTCTAGGGAGAGAAAATGGGAAATGAAGAATGATGATAGGCCTCAGCATTATCTTTATTTCACTGACAAGGAATCCTTTAGTATTCAGCTACAGTCATAAATGGGATGTGAAAGATGCTTCACGAATAAAAGATACATAAATATTCACTTGAATTTGGAAGGTAAGTTTTTTAAATGTTGCTGCATGTTTTGCATTTGATTTGTCACTGCCTGTATTATATAATTATTATAATATAGCTCTGATATCACATTAAATATAAAGTACAGTAGTAAATGTGGAATGAAAGAAAAAGCGAAGTCTTTAATCATAGCTTAAAGTTCAGACAGTAGATGATAATTTTTTTTTAAGTCACTCTATAATATAAGAAATAATAGGTTTTCTTTGAAATTGTTCACAAGAAATTGTAAACTGCAGTAAACAGGATGGGACGTTTTGCCAAACAGTTAGTAATTCTGACATAAGTAACCAAAACGTTGCCACATTTTGAGATGTATTTTCACAGCACAGTACAGTGCACCGCAGTGTATTTTCATGGCACAATACAGTGCCATGTAGAGCTATATACTGGATCCTGGCAGTACCTTGTTAGTATGGTGCTGCATCTAAAGCTAAAACTGTCTGGTATATTTTTGCTGTTGATGTAATTTGATTACAACTACGTAGGGAACCTCCGTTCTTTTCAAGGGAATATTGCAGACATGCCTTGGGACACAGATTAATACTTTTTCCAAAGATTTTAGAGAATCTAATAATACAGCAAAGCTCCTGGTGGATTTTTGAAAGAGCTGAAGCTATTTATGTAAGCAATAAGGTTTTTCCATCAACACTCAGCTTTCATAACGGCTTAAGTGAAAAAAAACCTCCTGCACCACATAGCAGCAATAGCATAGAGAGGGACTTGCACACTATGAGAGCTTTCTGCAGGGACTGAGTTATAATTACAATGAAGGAAATGACCATGTGGGATATAGGTTATTTCCACAGTACCATATATGACTACAAATATAAGGCTTCTTAAAAAGACCAGCTTTTAAGTCCCAGTGATACCAGTATACTACATAAAGCACTTTGAGATAGTCTGAGTTAAATGGATGAAAAAATGTAGAAGCTCCATGTGGAAGGTGCTTTGGTGTCTTTAGTGACTGAGGAGAGGCAGGACCTGGCTCCAAGGCCAGGTGAATTTCTGTGGTGACTCAAGGTAGACAGTGGTGACGATGGAACTGCCCAAGCAGAGAAATGTGCCTTTTAAGAGTGAACCTGACAAAAATATGTAATATGTGTTTATAATGACACTCAACAGGCAAAAAGTTTAAAAAGCCAAATAAGCCAACTTCTGGAAGAACATGGAAACAGAAATTCTTAGACAACAGGAAGTTACATTTAGATTTGTCTGCCAAACCTCATCACTTCTACCTGTACTTGAGAGTCATAGGAAAGATTTTTATCTCTCTTGACACTTCTACAGGTCAACAAAATATCCTCCAGGCAAAGCTAAGGTTAAAGATACACAGTATCATATATTCTATTGAATATCTGCAGTACATTTCCCCCCATAAAATCTGTTGCTCTGAACCATAAGATTTGAGTCTTCGCCACAGAGCTTCTAACAGAGTGTGTTATTGCCAAAGACAATTCCAAAAATAAAATTAGACATATGGTACTTGGTAATAACGAATGAGCATCCAAGATTTCAATTTGGTTTTGGTAAGTGCTCAGAAATCTGGGTGTTTATCCGAAATAGAATTAGGCAGATGAAAAAGGGACTCGAAATTCTCCCCAGATGAACTGTATCAGAGACTTTTAATCTTTTCTGGGCTTGCTAGGAAGAGTCATCTTTTATTCTGGGGTCTTAAATAATTATCAGATAGCCTGTGTTTTGCTTTTCGCTTCCTTCTCTTGAACTTTGAGCAAGTTACTATTCTGTTCTCTGTGCCTCAACTATATTTAAATAGATAATATGTTCTCGGCTTCATGGGGTCATTGTTAAAGACAAATCTAAAATTTCTGAACAGCGAAGTACTACAGTTATGTATAAAAGGTGGTCATTTAGTTCAGATTTGATATGAATTCCTGTGAGAATGTTAGTTTTAGTATTACCTTTGGTTTTCAAATTCTAGCTTTTCAAAGAATCAGATATTGTATAGTGAAGGAAATTAAAAGCAGATAAATGGACCAGCTTCTGTTTAAGCCTATGAGATCCTATGGTTTATTTGTGACCAGCCCTTATTTAATCTAAACTAGCTCTTTTAACCCAAATCTTTAGTGAATACCAATCTAGTAATTTTAAAATCTGTTAGCTTCTTGTACCATACCCCGTACTCGATACTGTTGTTTATCTAGGTGATGCCAATATGGTCTAGCATGTTTGCAAAACCAGAATTTAATATTGGATCAGAGGTTCTCCCTTTATTATTATAAAAATTATACAATATGCTACATCTGTGTGTATGTGGACATATATATATTTTGGGAGTATGGGTAAAGGGAGAAAGAAAATATCAGGTCAACATCATTTTAGTCTTTTTCATTCTGTATGATAGGAATTGACAATAAAGAATAAAACCAAAACATGTTGAAACAGTTTACATAAAGTAAGCATGTCAAAGAAACAAACTGAGTTGAAAACAAAACAAAAATTATCAACAAACTGAAGTTAGCAGCTCACCCACTGCATATAGCAAAATATAGCTAATGGGTGAGCTGATGAAGGCAGATAAACTTGGATCCTACTTTTCAGTCTAATTTATCTGTAGAAAATGAAATAGTAATATCATTAATAACCAATGCTGTTTCCTTTTGGCTTTAAAGGGTTTAGTTGGCCTGATAGCATCAACTAACTTGCAGTTGACCAGAGGGGGGAAAAAAATCCATTCATTACTGAAACTGGAATCATGGCTTTACAGAGCTGTGGTAGCTTTTATAGTTGGAACCAAAATAACCAATGCAATGGATGAGTGTTCTGCTGTAAAATAAGATATCAATTTCAGAACTGGAATTTTAGAGAGCAATTAAATCCTGACATAAAGGAAATGCTGTTAAGAGCCTGTATGGGTTTTTAGCTTCTACTACAACTGATTTTCAATGTAGAGGTTGGTTGTGGTATTTCAGATTTAGTTTCAAATATCTTCTTTTATTTTTTTTTTTAATTGAATTTTTGCAGATTTTTAATTTTACTGTGCCAGTGGTGTACAATCCCTAGTTCTCACTTGGAAATTAGATTCTGCTCACTTCTAAGGTCACAAGACCATGTGAATAGTCATAAATGTTATATCTCATATATGAAATAGTTACTGTCTTTTTCTCTTCCTGGTTACATTTTGGTTCTTATTCACACAAGCTACTAAAGGTATTTAATTGGAATATGACTCCAAGAAATTTCAGGTTAGATTAAGTTAGTATTTATCAGACAATCTTATTGCATAACAGTCCATTGGGCTAATTTTGAAAATAATCATTAGTTTTATCTGTTGTGGCTCTTGGGCATTCAAAAGACCAAATAATAGATCCTTTTCAAACCTTTTCTGTCTTTTAAAATGTAATTTAATTTTTGTTTGTTTCGCTAATGAGATTCCCTCACAAAACCCTCAATTCATTAAAAATGGGTGAAATTATATCATTTTTTGAAGTGCAATTAAATTCATTCTCATCGTTTCTCCTTGTTCCATACTAATTTGTGATACAGAACAACCCAAAATTCTTTGGGGGACAAATGCAAATGTAGTTGGCATTCAAAGCAGTAGTGCATGATCCTTACTATAAGTTTAGGCTAGCATAAAATAAAACAGTACAAAAATAGCACATAGCATATCTTTCTGGTATAGATAGAGTTTCTGTAACCGCTAGATAATTCATCTACTGTCATCTGTCAACAGGTGTCTGATAATATTCTCAATAGTGTTCTTTTAACCTTTCTTGGGAAACAAGACTGGGGGTTCGAATGCATTATATTAATCCTTGGTCTTCTCTATCAGTGGTTGCGTTTACCTGTTACCAGATGAGTTTTCGTGCTGTCAGCTTAACTGTTTCTCTAAATAAGTTTATCTTATGCCTTGGTAGAGGAAGGAATATATTGTGGTTGATAATGCTGCCTTTTCTTTATACTTTATTTCTTGTCCTAAACTAGTAGAGTTGAATAAAATCTGTCATGCCATAGCAATGAAAAACAGGTGTAAATTTGCTCAGAATCAGGAACCTTCTTTTTCAGGAATTGATCACGGAATCAAAGTGCCAACTTTGCTTCTGCAGCATCTGGCTCCCTGATTAAATTCTCGGGTGATGGGGTAAAAGTCTTTGTTGCTGAGTCCACCACATCTGTTGGCAGGTCACCGAGACATAACAACAGGAATAGCTTTATGCAACTCACCATTTGTTCTGAATGCATGATAGTGCTGATCTCATGTAGAGACATCTGGAAGGACAAAGTGCTAGGTGTATGTTACAAGGAGGTTTCTTCAGTCAGAGCTCACTGCTAGCTATTAAAACTAAAATCAGAAACCAAAAAGCCAGTAGAGAGGCTTCTTAAAAATCTAACTTGACTTTAGCAACAAAACCAGTGTAAGAAGGTTCAAAATCATAACATATATTCTGCATTAGATAGGCATCTTGGAGAACTTGCTGAAGGCTCATAGAGGTCACTGTTAAGAATACTAAAAAAAAAAAAAACCCAACAAAAAAAGGAACTTCTACAATATTAAGTAATAATATATGCATGAGTAGAAGTGCTATACAGTAATGTAAGCATTATTTTTCTCCTTGCTCTGCAACTGCACCACCAGAATCTTAGGGCTGGTGGATGAACAATTGTGTAGACAACCTATTTCCTTACAACCTTTGCTGGGTGAATTTAAAAAAAGTGAACTAATAAATCCTGAACACCTACAACAGAGTGTGATTAAAGAAAGAGGAATCCTAAATTAAATACACCTTTGGTAGCAGTCCTATTCTGCAGTCTTTTTCTGAAGCCAAAATATACTGTCATGTCCCATCTTCCAGTCCACTTCAACCGACTTCTAAACTGCAATTTTTGTTTCAAGGAGTATTTAAGAAAGTCACTATCTGTTACTGGTATCAACCTCTTATTTCAGTAATTTTAGTATTGTTCTTTAGCAAACTATCTAAATAATGTCATCAGGAACTTACACAGTTTAATTTGAGACAGTTTAGAAGATAATGATGGAAAGCTTTTTTTTCTGTTTATTGTTGGTCATGCCAAACTGCAAACACTGACAAAAAAGTCAAGGCTTCACCAGGTATGTCAAACACTCTTACATCCCATTAGACACTGTTTTCCTCCCTCCCTTCTTCCCTTCCTCCCTTCCTTCCTTTTTCTTTCTTCCTTTCTTGTGGAAACATGCTCTGGAAAGATTCCAAAATGCTTCAAGACTAGCACTTTGGGCCATGAGAGATAAGTGAAATATATGATAACTTCAGGCCTGACACTTTCTAATGCTTCTCTCTAAATAAATTGCATTGAAATTGACCTCTATAAATCCTTCTTTACACTAGTTGTTCTGGAAAAATCTGTCAGTTTACACAGGGTTTTTTGGGGGGGTGGGGTTTTTTTTTTTTGGTTGGTTGGTTTTTTTGTGAGATACGTGACAAAGTCTGTTTTGTATATATGATTAACATGTTAATGTGTTTGAAAGAATAATTACTGCGCTTAGTTATTGACAGTCTGAAAACAAGTAACTAACTCATAAAGTATTTTTATTGCCTTTTGATTACTATATTTTTTGCTTGAAATACCTAGTTTTATTGTCTGACCTGGATTAGTAATTTCATTTTGAGAAATATACAAACGGTTGATGTATGATTTTTTTTTTTAAATTATTTTCTTATGCATACAGCTTTTGTGAAGAAGCACCTTTTTTTTTTTTTACAATAGTTTTGAGTAATTGTGCTTTTATTCTATCCTTTTGTTAAACCACGACACCTTTTAACAGAACAAATAGCCTGTTATCGATAAAACACCAAATAGCTGTAAGAGAAGCTGGCTTTTAAGACATCCATGTTAAGATAAAATGCCAAGGGACTTATTGGCATAGTGCAGGCAGATGTTTTTAGAATTGCAATTGTAATAAATTCCTGCAAAGTGATTATTAAGTGACGCAATTATTAAGTCAGACAGTGACCAATGAATGTGACATATGCTATGTAAAGAGAAATTAATTAGGTATGAATTCACATCTCATTTCTCAGCATCGGGCCAATGCTATTAGCTTATGTAACAACATAAACTGAAACTTGGTGTTCTTTTAAGTACTGAGTTGCTGTTTGAAAATGAAATTACCTACATCTGTCTGTGTCCTGGTTTCAGCTGGGATAGAGTTAACTGTCTTCCTAGTAGCTGGTACAGTGCTATGTTTTGGGTTCAGTATGAGAAGAATGTTGATAACACACTGATGTTTTCAGTTGTTGCTAAGTAGTGTTTATACTAAGTCAAGGATTTTTCAGCTTCTCATGCCCAGCCAGCAAGAAGGCTGGAGGGGCACAAGAAGTTGGGAGGAGACACAGCCAGGGCAGCTGACCTAAAGTGGCCAAAGGGGTATTCCATACCATGTGACGTCACATCTAGTATAGAAACTGGGGGGGGTGGGGGCGGGAGATTGACACTCGGGGACTAACTGGGCGTCGATCTGCAGGTGGTGAGCAATTGCACTGCGCATCATTTGTACATTCCAATCCTTTTATTATTGCTGTTGTCATTTTATTAGTATTATCATTATTAGCTTCTTCTTTTCTGTTCTATTAAACCGTTCTTATCTCAACCCACGAGTTTTACTTCTTTTCCCGATTTTCTCCCCCATCCCACTGGGTGGGGGGGGAGTGAGTGAGCGGCTGCATGGTGCTTAGTTGCTGGATGGGGTTAAACCACAACAGTCTGGAATGTAGGAGTCCAAGGTAGGTGAAATCTGTAGATCACTGCAGTCAGTGGATGCTTCATAGTTTCTCTGTATATGACCAAAACTTCATTCTCTTTTTGAGGAGGACCTACTCTGGTCAGATAAGCATCCTTTGGAAAGCACTTCATGTATCAAAACAGAAGGTACCAAAGGCCTGCTACACGAGTGAGATTTGTACAGGAGAATAACCTCAGATCAAGCATACTTACTAAACTGGTGTTTTATCTATTAAAACAGAGCCGCGCTCTGAATACTGAAATGGAATGGAGCAGATACTTCATGCTGGGGTACTCGCAGGACATAGCAACATACAAGTCCCACATATGCCTTCTGAGAAGTGATAGCATAATGTGTAAAAGCATGGATAGCACTGAGATAGATTTTTAACTTTCAATGACATATTGGAGAACAGGTAGAATCAGCAGAGTCATATGATTGTTGTGTTTTGCTGATAATTGTATTTAAGAGTAAGGAAAGAATTTTAGCGTGTCTCTCATTTGTCAGAGACCTCAGGATTTGTGGTTTTTTTTTAACCTTCCTATGTATCATGAGATTCAATTCACTTTGTAAGTTTACTGTGGCATTTTCACTCAAAGGTTTCTTTGCAATTGTAGTGTCTTAGGCCATTGGTCACCTCATTGTCTCTCCTGCTAATTTATTGTGGTATAGTATATTTCCAGTGCAGGCATCGAGTATGGTGGCAAACTTTGTGGCTTGTGCATGTGCCTAGTGTATAGAGGATACTTTGACATTTCTGGCACTTGATTATTTAAAAAAAACAAACCTGGAGTGGGAAAGGTAAATTGGTAAATTTGAATGGGAGGCAGTGAAATCAGAAAACAAAAATGCAGGCTGCTGGGATATAAAGTGTATTTCAAGCAGTGGAGGTCTTCCAGCTACAGTATTTTATTTGCACTCCTGTTGCACTCCATCAGTTAAAGGCTTAGCTTTAAAATTTTTTATCAGTAGCCATTAAGCTAAGATTCCAGGGTTGCACAAACATGCTATCATTGAGTAAATTACTGAAACAGCCAATGGATGATTTGAATGATTTCTTTAAAACTAACAGAGGCAGTTGCACTCTCAGTTTCTGTGTGGAAGCACATCTCCCGATATCAGCCCTTGGCTAACAAACTTTATCACTGTCTTTTTTTCAGGATTAGACTGATCAAATAGTTTGCTCAAGAATGGGTTTGTGAAGGAGAGCAAAAGCTGTCTGTATTGTTAGCTAATGAGAAGCACTGCAGCACAACTCACTGTGTAGATCTGCTGGGTGTTTACCATCATGAAAGGATATACTCAATGGACCTGCTTTTGAAAGAAACAAGTTGGAGAAAATCAAGGAAGAGATTAGGGCAAGAAATGGTTTATTAAAACTAATTTGAAATCTAATTTGTTCCAGCTTATCCACTGACATCCACGTAGAGTTGATTACTTTTTGTTGTTGGTGTATTGGAAATGCCACATTTTAGAAGCCATTCTATGACTATTGGAAATGTAGTCACTGGGTAGATAGCCAAGAATTTCTTAGGATACATTTCAACACTCATGACTGTCAGTAATAGTGTTTTTCTTTACTTCATTTTGTGAATCAGTATCCTAGTAAACAACAAAGAGCTGCTGTTCAGGATTGTAAACAGAGACCCCATGTTTCAAGCAAATAGAGAATGAACTATGAGAAATTTGTTAAAAAAAAAAAAAGTAGCTGGTTAATTGGGACATTTTTCTACTAATTTTTCTGTTGTTAGCAGAATTTTCTCATTTATTGAGATGTTAAAAAGCACAGAAGAAATAATTGATAAAATGTTTTCTTGGGTATGTAATAGAATTTCTACAGGTGAGGGAGGAGGAGAGTGAGTGGTAAGGATCAATCAGGATAGCCTAATGGTTCCAAAATTCACCTTTTGGAAAAGTCTTTGCTTCGTCTTACTCAAGCCATCTGACAGTTTAGTGATGTGGTTTCAGTTCTCATTGGATCTTTACAAAACCTTACTTATTATTTGTTTCAGACAGAGAACTGTTACTGGTCAGTGGCCAAGGCACCAAATTAGGCAGAGTCTCCACACACCAGCTTGAGAGCTTTTACAGTCAGGTTGTTGGTAACCGCATTGTCAGTTTTGGTAGCTTTCATAGAAAACAGCAAACTGTTTTCAGCAAAACAGCAAACACAGAAAACTAACAAAAATCTCAGGTTTTATGATGCTGAACAAAACCAACACAGAAACATCACTCCCTTCCATGTTCCCCAAATTCCATTTTTCCAAAGCACTATTTCAATTACTCAAAGAAAGTGAGTATGAGCAGTGAACACAAGAGATTAGTGACTGGTGTGTGTGAAGGCATTGTGGGGTTTTATTCAGACTCCCACATAAGTGATCTCTTCCAAATTCAGATTTGGATTCTAAATCAAAATGAGCATCTCAGTTCACATGCATTATGAAATTTGCAAAGGCTTCTGGGATTTATGTCAGCAGAAAAATAGTTCATTTCCCCGTAATCTGTTACGTAAAGGTTAAAGCAAGGGAGAAAATATGAATATAGGACCCTGCTGATAAAGTCTTGGACTGGGTTTTTCTATTCTGTTGCATTTTTTTCTGTTGTTGGCTGTTCTGATATCTCATCAATGAATTGTGTAGTGCACTGCTGAAATCTGCATTGCTTCTTTCCAGTATGGTCAACAGTAATGAAGACATATTGGCTAGAAAGTTGAACTATCATATCTGTAAGTAGTAGTAGCAGAACTTGCAAAATGCAGCCTTTATAAACTCTTGGCAATTTTTCATTTTGCAAAATGTTTACTAGCTCATTATTTGCCTATCTCCTCATGCTTGCAGAAATAATAAAGGAACAAATGCCACTAGATGTAATATTTGCAAGAATCTGGTATTCCTGTTTTGTATTCAGGTCTGTAAAATTCTTCAGCCAAGTACTTTAAAATTTAGGAAATATTTATTCAGACAAATTTATGGAAACCAGGTATGGAACAGTGTCAAATTGAGGTAAATCACCAGT
Organism: Harpia harpyja; assembly: GCF_026419915.1. NCBI lineage: Eukaryota > Metazoa > Chordata > Aves > Accipitriformes > Accipitridae > Harpia > Harpia harpyja. The sequence goes on along the minus strand of NC_068951.1, from coordinate 22,570,698 downwards.
ATTTATGTACTATTTGCTAATACTTCCCTAACTAATAGCCTGCCAACTCTTTCTCAGGCATAAGGTGCCATTAGTTATTAGATCCTCTTTTATACATATTGAAACTTTGGCACATGGGAATTCTGTTGAGAAATAGCTTTTTCCCTCACTCCACTCACGTGGTATCTGTCAAGGTTATACCTTGTCACATAGAAAAAGTTAAATTCAAGCGTATTTCCAAGCATTGCCAAAGGATATGACCTGGTGACATGGCAAACTTACATCTCAACGAAAAGGCTTTACCCCTCTGGGAAGAGAAAACGCAGGCTGTCTGTACCACTGACTAATGGACGGCAATGCAGCGGTGCTTTGCTTAGGCAAATAGTTACTGTTGTATGCAGCTCACAGTCATCCACCTGCATCTACCACTGAGCTGCAAGAGAGTGGTTGCTGTTGTCCTACAGAGTTAGCAAGCCATTTTCTGTTCATGATCTACTCTTCCCTTTAGTTGCAAAGTAGGTATTTGCTTATCCTTAATGTCCCCACGCTCCTGCCATTCTAATTTCTTGTCATGTAGCTTTTTTCTAGCAGCTTGAGGATTAATGATGATGATAGGAAGGTAATTAGATGCCATTATTAATATTTGTGACTTTGTGCTCCGAAAGCAGCCAGCTACACTTTTATTCACTTGTTGAGAAGAGGGAAAAATAAAAATTCTGGGATATTTTAATTCATACAGCTTTAAAGGCAGCTTTAAAATTAGTTCAGTTGTCCTTCTACTTCCTCTTGGCCAACACCCATTTAATGGGGAACTCCTATTTTTCCCAAGGCCCAGCACAAGTGGTGTTCCCCAGGGCTCGGTGTTGGGCCCTGTTCTGTTTAATATCTTTGTTGATGATTTGGATGAGGGGATTGAGTGCACCCTCAGCAAGTTTGCAGACGACACCAAGTTGGGAGGCAGGGTCGATCTGCTTGAGGGTAGGGAGGCTCTACAGAGAGATCTGGACAGGCTGGATCGATGGGCTGAGGCCAATCGTATGAAGTTCAACAAGGCCAAGTGCCGGGTCCTGCACTTCGGTCACGGCAACCCCATGCAGCGCTACAGGCTTGGGGAAGAGTGGCTGGAAAGCTGCCCGGCAGAGAAAGACCTGGGGGTGCTGGTTGGCAGCCGGCTGAATATGAGCCAGCAGTGTGCCCAGGTGGCCAAGAAGGCCAATCACATCCTGGCCTGTATCAGGAACAGTGTGGCCAGCAGGAGCAGGGAGGTGGTTGTTCCCCTGTACTCGGCACTGGTGAGGCCGCACCTCGAGTACTGTGTTCAGTTTTGGGCCCCTCACTACAGGAAAGACATTGAGCTGCTTGAGCGTGTCCAGAGAAGGGCAACCAAGTTGGTGAGGGGCCTGGAGCACAAGTCTTATGAGGAGCGGCTGAGGGATCTGGGGCTGTTCAGTCTAGAAAAGAGGAGGCTGAGGGGAGACCTTATCGCTCTCTACAACTCCCTGAAAGGGGGTTGTAGTGAGGTGGGTGTTGGTCTCTTCTGTCAGGTGTCTGGAGATAGGACAAGAGGAAATGGCCTCAAGTTGAGGCAAGGGAGATTTAGGTTAGATATTAGGAAAAATTTTTTTACTGAGAGGGTTGTCAAACATTGGAATGGGCTGCCCAGGGAAGTGGTTGAGTCACCATCCCTGGAGGTATTCAAAAAGCGAGTGGACAGGGTACTCCAGGGCATGGTTTAGGTTGGACTCGATGATCTTGAAGGTCTTTTCCAACTGAAATGATTCTATGATTCTATGATTCTCTCCTTCGCTTCCTCACCCCTCGCTGCTGGGTAGCGTTTGGCCCTTTCATCAGTACATTTTCCCAGAGGTGCCACCGGCCCCTCTGACGGGCTCGGCTGTGCCCTGCGGTGGGGCTGCTGCCGAACCAGCCGGAACCGGTTTGTCCCGCTCAGGCTGGGCCTGCCCTCTTCTCACAGAGCGCCCCCCTGCAGCCCCCCGCTGCCAGCTCCTTGCCACCTACACCCAATGCACGGTCAAAGATGAAAGTTATTTGACAAGATTAATCATTTTTGGTATTTTGGTAATATTTGGGAGGCCCTGGCATGTAGCTTAATCTTCTGGTGCCAGGTGCTGTGTAGGTGAACCTTGCCTCAGCAACTTAAAATGGCTGGGAATGGGTTGTAAGGCTCTGAACACCTGCTGATCTCTTCAGAGTTTCTCTTAGGCCTGCATACTTGCTGCTTCAGGATATCTAGGACTACAGTCTGTCCTACCTTTTCTTGGAAATCAAGTTAAAGATGACCAAGTAGAATATTTGACGTATTGGTATGTAATGAAACTCAGTGTTTCTTTTGTCTGCATTATCTGGTAATTCACAGCATCATTTTCAGTATCATAGGAAAAGCAAGAACTGTGCAGCAAAAGAGCTATGCAGCAGACAGAAAGCAGTAGACAGCTTTTAGGCATATCTTTCTAGCCACAGGGTGCCACCATCGCTCCAGCAGATCGAAATAGTTAGAGCAACAGAAAATGTGTCACCTGGAGATTAATATGAATATAAACTACTTCAATCTAGTTTTTGAGCTAATGTTTATGCATTGATATGTTATAATCACACAATAATAATTTGCTAGCTTTGAGAAGCTCTAAAAGATGTGTAATCTATTTAAATTAGGGAAAGGAGTCCCCAGAGAATTTAACAATTCTCAGAAACCAATCTTCATACTTTCTAGCATCTGTCATGTTGGCCTGAGTTTGCCACTGCACTGTGCCCATGTCAACCATAGGAGCCACTAGATTTTTCACACAAACAAACACACAATTAGATACGTATGTTCTGTTAAGTGTCTGCAGTGAAGAAATAGGTATGTCTCTGCATTTGATAACATTCTCCATAGGCAATAATAGCTGCTAGAGTTAGAGAAGCTAGTTTGGATGTTGTGTGGCAGCTCATCAATGTGATAAGCTGCAAAAACAGAAGCTGAAATATTGCTTTAACAAAAGCAGAATTTCACTTTAGCCAGTGCTATTCTGAAGCAATAACTTGTATTCAGGTATACTGAGTGAGGGTTGAGCATTTTTTTTTCTGGTTTAGTAATATTAGTTATGACTGCTCACTGAAACTAATGGATCATTCTGAGATTAGCCTAAGAGAGGACAAAAATTTATTCCTCGTTGCAGAACCCAATTAAAATTTGGAAAGTGCATGATAATACTGTTGATAGCTATACAGCTGAAAGAGTAACGGAGTGGAGGAAGTATTTCTGGATTTCAAGGACTGCTTAAACATTTTTCACTTAAAATTAATTGGATTGTATGCGAAGACAGCATAGGAAGCTGATGTTAGACACCAGGACAGTGCCAAGGAAGTCCTATTCTCACTGTAATACAGAGTTAGGCATTTTACACTTTATTTTGGCCCTTCAGGCCTTATATTTCCTGGTCTACCTTCACTTATAAATAATTTGCTGGTAAAGATATCCAGGCATTCATTCCATAAACAGAAAAACTGGTACTTATTTTTTTAGTGTAACATATCTGAGTAGTAGATAAAAAATACAGGTAGGTTGGATGTTCAGACAGAGAAGATAGTGACAACAGCCTGAGGTCTGTTGCCTCAGGTTTTATCACATGGTTTGTTTTCTTTTCTGTCTAATCCTTGACACTTACATTGAGGGTAATTTTGTAAGAAATATTCTGTCTGATTTAAATAGCTCACTAGTTAAGTTCACAAGAAGCTATGTTCCCGTTTCTGTTAGTATTTGTAGGCAATGTAAGACAAAGCAACACTGATAAGATCCAAAATGAAATGAATAGACTATTTTTTTTGTAGGTTTTTTTTTTAAGTGTACTTTAATGACAGAAATCTTAATGACAAAGAGGTTTTCTGATTGTTGTACAGCATCACAGCAATTTCAGGTCTGGGCTTCTAGGTTCCATTTAGCTTGCAGTGGTTTGTGAGATGAAATGATTTGTGCAGGTGTAAGACTGGCAAAATTGACTGATGAAGCAGAAAGGTGCAGCAGACTGCTGATAAATTATAACTGGAGAGAAAGCCTAGATTACTTTTAAACCAGAAATATGCTACTGCTCTGACCAACCAAATAGTGCCATATAGCCTTTAAATATGCAGTTCAGTCCTTAGCATCTGGGTATAATCCAGCCCTTAATATCCTTAACATTACTACTGTCCTTCAAGAAGAATTCTTAGTTTATTTTACTGAACTAAATTTGTTCCTCTGCAAGAAGCAGGAATCACCTTGCAGGCTACCTAAAAAATGTACAGTTTCATAGTGTTAATTTACCTCATACTCAGGAAACAGTACTGTTGTCAACTTTTGTTTGTTTGTTTGTTTTGAAAGAAGAATGTGAAAATGCCTTTTCTGCCACATTTAAGACCAACACACCTGTTGTCTAAGATATGCTGGGACAAAATATGCACAGAAAGATTATATTCAGAAATGTTTGCATTTTCTGTCTGTATTTTGTCCTAAAATTAATGAGGTCTCAAGTAACAGAATACTGTGTGTGAGTCTGAAGGAGGAAATCTTCAGTTCTCCAGTTTGGTCACACAGATGGAGAGGCTCGGTTTGAGTGTTTTGCATTGAATGGCCGTCTGGTTTTCGAATCCTTGATTTTGTATCTACCCCACAAAACTAACACCAAGACCAGTAGAAAAAAGAAAAAAAGCTGCCACCCACCAAACACACAACGAAAACCGCAGAAAATAGCACCCCAATTGTCTATTTAGTCTGGTGTTCTTTCAGGTTTACTTCAAAATTTCAGGTTGTTTCAGAAGAAATGGTAAGTGTTTGTGGCAGACTGTTGCGCTCCACCCTGCTGACATCTACTATTTGGAGGCAGGTCTGGGATCATGCAAGTCTTTAAACATTTGAACGTTTTTAAATTCAGGTCTTTTGGTTGCAAGATTGCTAGGTGTGTTTTATAGCCACTGAAATATATACAGCTTTCTCAAAAACCTGCATTTTCAAATATATGATTGTGAAAATCATATAGTGTGTTGGGCCCATGGGCACTGTGTTTTCCCAGTCTAGAGTTATGTTTGCATAAGTTTATATGGAAATTACAGATAATCTTAGAATGAGTCTGGAAAAATGACACTTTCATCAGTTGCCTACCTGCTTCAACTGATTTTATTACAGAATTTCAGTTGAGAAATATATTATTTCTGTAATTTCTACTAATCTTCTTAATGTCTGAAGTAGATCTTAGACTTCCAGAGAGAACCTGAGTTTGAGTTAAGTCTCCATAGTAAAAATTCGGCCTGAAGGAGTATTTCATGGCCAAATTATCAACTGTTGGAAAATAAATTTCATATTGAAAATGTGGATTCAGCCTTCACAGTGCCACAGTACTCTGCTTTTCCCTTTAATAACATAGTGACCTATATGTGCAAAGTTTCTTAAAGTATTTCTTTAGGCAAGTTTTTTCTGCTCTGGGTATGATGGGATTTATTTTATGTATATATATATATATAACTCACTTGGCTCCAGTAAACTTTTTGATTAAAGTCTTCTGTAATAGTAGCACATGCTCAGGAATAGAGTTGATAAAACCAGGAGGTTCTAGAATTCCATGAAGTTTAGGCATGGGCACACTTTTAATTGATGGAGGTATGTACCCATAGAAGCTTAAGTCATCCTTTGTGTATTTTTTCAGAATGTCTCTAAAGGGAGTAACATTGTGTTTTCTGTAGGAACAAAATAATCTCCAAATCTATGCAAAATGTAAAGTTTTTTTGCAGTGATGGTGCAAATCACACTGTGATGAGATACATCCTATGGGAACAGGTCAGGCCAGAACAACTGTTTTCACACAGGCTATTATATGAAAACAAAAGTTAAATTAGTCATTGTCTTCCACAAATTGATATGGACTACAGGAAGATATAAAAATCTCCATAATCCCATATGCACTCATTTATGTATTATGTAGCATCTTTTGTTTGCAGCTTATTGAAATGAATGAGAATCTTAAAGGAATCCACCTATTATTTTTAAAATAAATATATGTTTATCTGTTTCCTTTAATATCAAACATAAAAGAATAGGATGCATGATAATGTATAATGAGTCTTGCAGCTAGAGGTTTTTGGCCTGTTTAGTCAGCTAGTTCATCCAGAAAATGATAAATCATGTCAAGATGGAGAAGTCATTTCATTGCTTAAAAATGAAAAAAAAATCTGATTTGAAAATGTCACGTTTAGGATTTATGAGCAGGATTCCCATAATCAGTCATTCAGAATGAACTGTATTATTTAGGATCTATTTGCAAGCAGACAAACTGAAAATATTTTTGTGTACAATGCCAAGTAAGTTTACACTATATCTCACATCTAAATTGCTTTTCCACCCTACGCAGATAGAAACACACACACAGATTGTTAGTGCTGAGTTCTCCTATGAATTAGTTATAAACTATGACAACAGTGTGAAACACCAGAAGGGGGGAGAGTTTGTGGTTTTTTCCTGTGGTATCAACAGTGTTTGCGGCCCACTGAAGATAGCGGGAACAATAAAACCTATTATAGAATTGCGCTAGATGGCATTTATTAGTGATAATACTTAGAAGGCAACCAGCTGTTGGTAATAGGCCCTAACAAATTGGCCTATGCTGAGTCTCATCCTTCAATTATTTAGGAATATGGGAATTTGACTTCTGTGAGGGGGTGGGAAGGGAAGGAGCTGGTCAAAACAGCTGGGTAGAGGTATTTGTTCAGATATGCTAAGGTAACTTTTGATGTTTGAGGAAGGGATTTTCCTTAATTTTGTCTTTTGCATACAGCGGTCAGTTGTGGCCTGCAATGGGGATTCCTATGTGTTACTGTAGTATGGATATAACAACTAAAATGCATGCAATGAAGTAAATAGGTAAATAACAACCAGAATAGCTGCAAACTGTAAAAACATACTTGATCCTTTATTGGGTCATAGAGTCTCAAGCTGCTAGAATGTCTATAACTTTATCATCTTTCAGACCATTCTTATAATTGATTTTTCCTTATCCTTTTATTATTTCTTTTGACTTTTTGGCACGGGAATTTTTCCTGAAGAACATGCCCAGCTGTCTGCAGCCAGAAGTCCAAAACACCAAGGTTTATGCAGTTTGGGAGTATAGGAATGACTATGAGCCAAAACAGTGCATGAAATGGAATGACAGCTCCACCTATCTTTGTAAAAAATCTGTTTCAAAAACTTTTTTCCAACTTGCATATTTCATCGTAATTGATAATGCAGAGATTTCAGGATGAACATCATCCTATACATATCCTCTGTGTGAAGTGACTCTTGTAATGGCACAGGGCTGAAGGTGGTCTGAAGCAAGAGGGTTATGAGGGTTATGATGGGGTTATGGTTTCAGAGAAGCATGTGTGGGGATGCTTACACAAATTGCTGCATTGTGTAAGTGGACACTAATTACAAGTTCCTGATTATGTGAAAGATAAACCCAGGAAGGGGAGTATGTGAATCGGATCTTGATATAAGACAGGATATAAAAGATAAGAAAATGAGGAGGAGGAGGACGAGGACAGAGACAAGATTTGGGAACACCATATTCATGTTTGGTTTTTAAATTTAAGGACTCTTCTGTTCAAAGGACTTTACCTCCCTCATGCAAAGGAAGTCTGTAATGTTCTGATAATGTGTTGTCTCACATTACAATTAGTTCTTCTGTCCTGTGTTTGATCACCCTCATTCCTGAGACTGTATTTGATCCCTCCTCTCTTTCACCTAGTGGTAATTTTATCTTCTGAAGTACTTCTAGCTTTTCCTGAGCTCAAGGAGACTAAGAACGTCATCATTGTTAGACTGTCTCTTAAGTCTCACCAAAAAAAAGGCTCCAAGTCTATGAGAGGGATGCGTTGGACTAAAGTTGTTAAGAACAAAACAGAATAGCTAAAATGATTCTGCTTCTACCTCTACTATCCTGTAGGACATCGCAAACAGTGGGGAGTTGGGAAGACTAGTTTAGATTATTAAATGATAAAGATAATGTTAATTATTTACTCAAGCAGTAGTCATGCTTTCAGATGGACATGCACAAGTGCATCTAAAAGTTGGTGAAGGAATTGCGAGGGCTCAGTTCAGTGAATATTTCAATAACAGAAAACACAAATATTGCTACAGGTTGAAGAACACTGTAAAAACAAAACCAAATAAAACTCAGCACATAAAGGAAAAGTAGGAGGTGGAATCTTGGGGTACCATGCCAGACCTCAAAGTTCTATCACTGCCTCCTCTTCATGGGGAGAGAATTGGGAAGAGAAATCTGTCTCTGATGAAATGAATGAGCTGATCTCTTAGCAACTGAGGATACACCTATTCTAAGCTACAGCTATTAGTAGATCCATGAAATAGTGCCTGTCCTGAAGTGAAAAAATTCCAGAGAAAAACCCACTACTTTTTTTCTTCCTGAAATGGGACCCTGCAGAGAAGAAGGACAAGTTATATGGCAATAGGAATTCTATTTATTTCCCCCCATATTGCTCCGTGCTACTCTGTATCACTCTGCACATACTCTGTTTCTACACCTGCAGTTTGTAAGAGTGAACTGTAGGTCAGATTAATTGTTTTGGCACACTCGCTTGCTCCCTTTCTTCCTACTGCTTCTCTGCAAGCGGAAAGCCTAGCTTGCTCTCCTTGCAACGAATGAGTGACCCCTCATTTCAAAAAAAGTTGGGCACTGCTAAACTTTTTGGCACAGACACATATCTTGTGGTCAAAAATTAGTACATTCTTTCCTTCAAAAGTATGCTACTAACTAGGTGAGCTGAAGTTTTAGTTTGTATACGGCTGTGGGCTTGAATACATGCACAAGTTGCTTTAGAGTAAGCCTATTGAACAGTCCTTAGTACAACTGCCTACTTCAAGGCTGCTTTGCACTTCTGTTATGATACTGACTTTTGAAGTTCAAGCTCTTTTAGCCAGGTACTCAAACTTTCACATTCATTTTGTACTATTATCCCTTTTAAATTTATCAGCATGTGTTTGTATGGATCTTATTGTACTGGATTGGTAAAAAACCTGCATGCTTCCACAGGGAAGTAGAACTGTTATAACATTCCAGATTGTACCATAAAATTTGGGTTGTGTTTGAAACCAACAACATATAACCGCAGTCTTGTTGGTTGCTTGCTTTGTGAAGAGCGACAAGCAACAATCTCCTCATGAATGATACTACCTAAGGTAAATAGTATGTGAAGCTCTAGGGCATCCTATGTTTGTTGCCAAGACACCAATGGTAGAAAACACAGCTGCCAAGTCAGATGCAGTTTATTTAGGAGTCTGGAAGTATGAGCCCATGACAGCAGCATGATGTAGAAGCTCAGTTTGGGCTCATTTGTACTAAGGGGCAAAAGGGAGAATAGCAGTACCTTGACAGAGCCTTTGGCTGTCTGTAGGAGAGAAGCAGCAATCAAGAATGGGTTGGGGAGGGGAAAGAATTGCTGGGTTTCAAAAGCCTTTTAACCTCTGACTTTGGAGAAGAATGTGTGTCAAATCTAATGAAACAAGGAGGCAGATATGGAGGAGCCTAATGGTGACACTTTTATAAGACAGCAGACAAAGAAGCTGTCTTTGCTGAACGGAAGCTGACAGTAATTTCTCTTTTCACAAAAATGGCAACTTGCTGCAGAAGAAAATAAAAATGGTAATGTGTAGTTATATTTATACATCAAATCCCCCTGACTCCTGCAACAGAACACTAGAAAATGGTCATGCTGGTGGCTCTTCATCATTTAATAAGTCTATCCACACTCACTGTGTTTCTTTTAAAATTTTTTCCCAGCTTAGTGATCCCCTTTACAGCAGTACTTTCCTATCATAAGTCAGCAGAGCTTCTCCTCAAAGGGAAGAAGCTAATGTTACAGAATATATTGCCTGTTTTAAGCCAACTATACATTTCCTTTAAACAGAGGTATGAGTAGGGGATTCCATTTCTAAATGACTGACATTTTACCTATCCTTCATCAATTTGGCTTGATTTTCTTCTTCTCTTCACAAGCAATTTTGAAACTATAAGCCTTAACATAATTGTTTTTGCTGCTCAGTTGGTGTTATATAGGTGATGTTTATTTTTTCCTGGGCTGCCAAGACTTAGTTGATAGTGAACAAAAATTTGCCTATGATTAAATCTATTAATGCCAATATCCATATTGAAGCCTGAGAAACATTTCCCATATAGTTAGTCTTTTCGGTATTCTCCTAATTACTATACAAAGAGCATATTAGATTCTTACAAATTTTGCCAAAATACTGGCCTTTAAAGGCTTAATGCCGAGTAAGTGACATTTTATGTGGACTTGTAGAAGGGACATTACAATCTAATGTCACAAATATGGAGAATATTGAGTCAGCAGATTCTTGCATATTTTAGTTGCACAATGGGTAGGTAATATGTTTAGAAAAAATGTTTTCAGTTGGAACATGTTGAAAATTTCTCAGTCAAGAAAACCAACAGAAAATGCTGTTTTGTAACATTTCAGTCAAAACATCTCTCAGTGACGTACTGTCTGTGAATCCAAAGCAAGGTCTTAAGGGAACTCTGCATTTGTAACTTATTGATTTGCCTTGAAATTCTTTGCAAACATCAGAAACATCAGTTTCTCTGAATAGGATCAAGCTCTGAATAGCTTTGTGTTTACCTCAGCTTTGTTTTTATCAATAAGCTGCACAATTTCAAAGAATCATAAGAAAATTCCCTATGAACTCAAACCTCTTGAGGATCAGTTGCTTTTACGTTCTCTGCTCTAAGGACGTGAGCTAATACAATCCCATGTAGAAACTAAGAGGAAAAGGTGTGCAAATAATTTTAATTCTAGCTTCTGCTTTTTAGTGAGTGTTTTGAAGCCTTTTCTAAATAAAATAAAGGGAGATGCAGAAGTAAACAAGGGACATGGTCCTTCATGATACAAACAAAACACTTGAAGTGTAGAAATGATTTAGCCAAATTTAATTCAAGAACGTGGGAACCACCTGGATATTAAAATACCTAAGATGACGCTTAGGTTCTTAGAAGGTAAATCGGCATTCTCTGGGGATTATTTCACTTAACAGAAGTAACAATGTATTGCAACACAAACCATATTTGATAACTAAATAATATGCTGAACCAGTCCAGGCTTCAAGGAAGGGCTTTACACAGAATTGGAACGATGTCTTTAGCTACTGTATCAGAATAATGCAACTGTCGTAAAGTTTGAGGTGTTGGTATTCTTTGTACTTTCTGCTGCTGGATGATCTGTAGAGACACCATAAGGTTCTTAGGTTTCTCCTCTTGAAAGTGTGTGAAACAAGTGAAGAAGCTGCTTTTATTAAGATTTAGAATAAATTAATATTAATTTGGACACTGGGGCTGTCTCGCCTCCTTGATTACAGTTTCTGAGTTGTATTAGACGAAGCTTAACCAAAGCCAAACAAGAGGAGGCAAGTGTTATTGATACAGGAATGCTATCAAATTATGAGGACTGAGCTGAGGTATCCACATTCTCACAAACAGAAATTGGAAAGGAACCACAAGGCAATACACATAAGTCTTCTGGTAGTAACTTTGATTATTTTTTTCCCTAATAAGAGCGAGCTGCAATATTAGTGGGATTCATCAGATGATGCTGCTGTTGATTTACAGATATCTTTTCCTGAATGCATATTTTAGATCTTGGGGTTAAATATTTCATTGTTGCTTATGATACATTTTTATTATTAGTAGCATTTTTGCTGTAAATTATGCTCCATTTTAGAATCTTAGAATAGTCTGGTTTGGAAGGTAACCCCAAGGTCTTCTAGTCCATCCACCTACTCAAACAGATCTAGTGAGATCAAGTTGTGCAGGTACTTGTCTTGAAAACTCCAAGGATAGAGATCCTGCAGCCTGCTCCAGAATTTGACCACTCTCATGGTCAAAATACATAAAAATTTCCTTAGATCTAATTGGAATTTTCTGGTTGAAATTTCCAGCTTATGTCCATTGCCTCTTGTCCTATTGCTATGCGCCTCCGAAAATAGTCTGGCTCTGTTTTCTTTGTACAATGCCATATGAACAAGCCCTTTCAGCCAGGCCCTTATAAACACAGGCACTCTGAATTGCTAAGAGAGATAGCTCTGTCTAACACAATTAACAGTTGCTCCTTAGTAAAAAATTAGATGCTAGTATTGTTGCTTTCATCTAGGTTTTTACTTCCTGGCTTTTATTCTGGCTGCAGCTGCTTTTCTTGATCCTCAGTTTCTGTTTTGACTCCTGTTGCTGAACTGTTGCCCTGGTACATATGATGGTTCCAGGTCTTTGCTGTTGCTGCTCTGGCCCTTTGCATGTGAGGCAAGCAAATACAATATTAAAAAAACCCCCAAAACCAAACAAAACAAAAAAAACCCCCAAAATGCAGCATGAAATGTAATGCTGAATGTAAACAAAAGGCAGACAAACCAGTAAGTACCTCCATCAATGTCTGAAAAATCAAAATACTCTAATTTCATCTTAATCTGTAGATGTAATTTGAGTTTTTGATTAATCTTGCTTCTGTAACAAGGAGTTTTCCAACTAAATACATGGTACTCTCACCATAAATGTATTTGTCTTAAAAACACTGAAGATTTAGGAAAAACTTCTGGAGAGAGATTAAATAGTCACCATGCAATTCTGAGAATTATATATTACACAGAAAGGAAACGCAATATTTTTTAATGTGCTGAAAAGCTGTTAAGAGAATTGAGAGGACAAGTTGTCTTCAATTCAATGTGTACCTGTAGTCAACTCTCAGTAGACCTTCCTCTATCTCCAAGTGTTTAATAAGATGTGCTTAAAAGAATATAGTCGTTAACTATAAGCACCAGTGAGAAGAAAGGTATCGGATATCCTGTCAGTCAGCAGGTAGTTTGAAATCCTGCAACTTTTGATACTCTAGAAGATAAGTTTTAACTTTTTCTTCTTTTATGTTACATCTGTTTTCTGTAAGCAGAGTGGCATTGCAGATGGCAAAATTAAGTGATGACAGGATGGTAGAGGTGAAAGATTCTTGAGTACTTAATGATAGAGGCACTATTTTACCTTCTTATAATGGCACAGTTCTGAGAGGGCTGGGTGTGTCATGAAATACTCAGGATTTGCAGACCTACAAAATAGTACCTTAAGCACATGGAATAACAGTGACATTATAAATAAATCTATATCTTTATGCATTTTCTATGGGCTATTTTTGCATTTCCATAATGATTTGATTTCTTGTGGACTAAATTGGATCACATTAAGACACAAACGAAGCAAGAAAGCTGGTAATGGAAGGAAAGGAGTACTACGTATTGATACTTCATGCTGTGGTATCTTAGTTTCTTCAGAGTTAAGATCCGTTGTGGTTTTGGCTGGATAGAGTTCCAATGACTGCACTATTTGAAAGCAAAGGAGGCTGGCGTCTGGACTGAGGGCCTAAGAATGTAGCTTGTAAATAAGAATCCACTCCCTGAATTTCCCCAATTAATTGCTGTTTTCCTTCCACGTCATTCTTTACTGCCATTTGTATCCACTGAAAGTTATAGAAAGCTATCTTTACAAGGTTTGTTAGTGGCATAAGTGTATCTGGAAAACCTATTCCTAACTCTTGGCAATCTGCCTTTGCAAAACTATTTAAACTTCAAAAAGAATTGTGCTTCAAGATAAAACAGTAACAATAAAAGCAAAGCGAGAGACCTTGCTCCACAAAAGGTAAACAAAGGAAAGAGAGTTTTTCAAGAATGACAGTCAGTTTGCTTCTAAATCTCTTTGCTACTGTGATTTGTGCTCCTGAATCCAAACTTGTGAAAAATCTCCAACTTCTATTACATTCATCATTCAACATATTAGCAACTGCAGAAGGAAACGAAAGGGAAAATCCTGTTATGCAAAATGAGTGTCTATATACTGAGGCAGATAAAAGTAAGTGTGGATTTGGCTTTTATTGGATAATATACCACCTGACTCCTAGCCCCAATTGCAGACTGAGACCTCGTAACACATATTTAAATATTCTTTCCATTTCTTAATATTTTTTTTTTTTAGCATGAATTAACTGGCTGGACATTCTATCTATATAAACATTTGCTTCCACTTCTGGTTGTAAAGGTTAGGAAATCCCCCCCAGTGACAAGTTATGCCTTCTACTAAAAACTATTTGATCAGATTATAATTTTTTTCCCCCATGATTTCCTTGTTCAATTAGTTCTTGATTTACAAACATAGGGAAGAAAGTTCTTCCCATAGCATCTATGCTGTGCCCTATCTATTCACTTAAACTGATATTGTAGATGCCTGGTAGCATTGCAGGGAGTGGAAAAGAAAGCTAGAATGATTTTTGCCCAAGGTGCTATGGGAACAGGGGTATTTTATTTTTCCACAGAGATTCTATAACAGAAAAAATAGAGTGAGAAATTAAGTCTCTTTACTACCATCTTAGGCATTAGTATTGATGCCACTTTATGGTTAAAAGAAATTAATTTTCCTGCAAGTTCATGAACAATTGTTTAAACAAAAGGCAATCATTATCACTCTTTGATGTCTCTTCATTGCTGTATTGCTAGTTACAGAGGGCAAGTTTGGCATGCTGTTTGCAATCTGCTATTGATTATTGTTGCACTGACACCAATGTAGTGAAAGCTGCCATTTAAAAAAAAATTTTTTTTTAGTTTGAAAAAAATCTCATAATCTCTGAACACTTTGTGAAGATAACTTCCTCCCACTCTGAAATAAGTTGTCTCAACACATTTCTTAATTCTGTGTCTTAAAAGAGAGACCCCAATATTCACTTCTAATTGACCTCTGTTGTACATTTTGTGTATTCAGTACCACAAGAAAGTCTCTTTTCAGCAGTCCCTCTCATTATTAGGAAACTAGCTTGTAGCAAAACTGAGCTGCAAAAATAATGGCAGACTTAGAAATTGGAAAGAATGAAGTTGACCATAGCAATGTTGTTGTTATTTTGGGCTATACAGATTCTTTTCATTCAATCAGTCACTGTTCCAGTAATGAGCTCCAAATTCTCCTATCTCAAAGGACCTCATCCTGCTATGTCATAGAAGATCCATTTTATCACCCCACTTTTATTCTTACTGCAATTTGCTTGTCCATTACTTCTTCATTTGTCCTTTAAAAGAACATTTCATGAAAGCAAGTAGTTTTGGTTGATAGTTGGAAAATACCCCATGCTTTTTTATTGAGACTGGAGCTCAATAAAAATACCCTCCCACCCATTCACACTGTGCTTTAGGGATAAAACATCAGGCTCCAAACCAGCTCTGGAAAGTACATAGCGGGAAGCAACATATAGACTTCATTTGCTGGTAGGTTATTCTCTGGACCTTCACATTTGACCTCTGTCAAAGGAGGATATTAAGAAGATGGACCTTTGACTGATTCAGTTCAACTACCTTTGTGTTTCTTTATTTTTATGACCCAGGCAACAATAGTAATGTATTTCTAATGATGAATTATCAATTAATTGATTGCAAATGTCAGAAGTGTATTCACAATTCAACCATGTTTCATCACAGAAAGTGCTCGAGTTTTGAAGTTAATAACCTCACATTAGTTAAGTACCTCAAATGCTTCTTTTCATTGCTGCTTCTGTTGCCTACAGTGGCCCAAACTACTTGCAATTCATCAGTGGTGTCTGAAAAAAGGTTTTATCAGAATTCTGCCAGAACTTCCTAATCAGGTGTAATTAAAATGTTCCACAGTGATAGCTAAATTAAAAATGTTCTTTTGTAAGCAACAAAACTAATGAAGCTTAGTTTTCTGGAGATTTGTCTTGCGTTCCTATGGAAGCAACTTCATTCCTTTATAAATCCTTCCATTAAATTCCTATGTTGTTCACCCCGTTGCCTTCACACTCCCCTACAACATTCTCCAGGATGTGCCCTGAATCTTGTATGATACTCTATGCTCCTTCTCATATCCCACATTGTTCTCTGGACAGGAGGCATCTGTACTTGGCTAGGGTTATCCATGTGCTGACAGGCCAGCAAGCAAAACAAATTGAACAGTTGATCTTGCACTGCACATTTCTTCCCTTTATCCGTATGGAGATTTCCATAAAACTCAAAAAACCCCCAAACCAAACCCAAACCCCCCCCCCCCCCCCCCCAAAAAAAAACCCCCAAAACCCAACAACCAAAACCTCAAACCTGAAACCCACCAAAATTCTTTCTGCCTTTGAGATCTCTTTCAAAGTTTGTGATTTGGCCAGTAAACTAAGAATGTGTGAGAGTGTGACAGATGAACAGATGATGTGATTGTGTAAGTCTGCCTTCATTAAAAAAACAGGGCTGAAAAGTTCTGGTAGACACTTGCTTGTAGCTGACATGCTGCCTGGATCCTCTCTGACACAGTCTGCCGTAGTTTAACAGACTATGCAGCTTTCATCCTTCCGGCTCTGAGGCGGCCTGTCACAGGAATCCTTTTGTGGAGAACAAGAAAAAGTGTTGAATTTTTATTTTAAATGGGAGCAAAACAATTTTCAAAATTTCTCTTTGAAATCTGTCTGCTCTTCTATATGTTTCCTGGAATTTTGCTTTCTGTAAATATTTGCACATTGTTCACAGAAAATGAAGAGATCTGGTACAAATGTAAGACTGCCACAGTTTATAATCTTGAGAGAACAGTCATTAAAAAAAAGATAACTGTGTTGGATTCAAGGTTTACTAAGGTATTCTGAATAGTTTGTCTGAAATCTCAAAAGAACAACAAAAAATGTTCATTTGAGGGAGCCAAGAACTTCCAGTAAAAATTTTTTTTCAGGGAAAGTCATAGGATGAAAATTGCATATATTTAAGAGGAAGTTATATATGTAACTGATTTTTTGTTTTGAAAATCATTAATTAGTTTAATTTTTTTTTCCTAGCTTTTTGTTGTTACCTCACTTTTCTGGATTGCATGTATTCAATCTCATCAAACTCAAGCCGCACTCTTTTTCGTAAGTCGTCTTCAAATGACATCTGGGAGCCTTCATTTAACTACAGGATCAGGTACCACCTTTATGGCTGATCTCTTCGAGGCCTACTCACTGCTGATATACCTATTGCATCTTTTGTGGTGTGATTAAAGAAAAATTGCAATAGAATGCACCATTTTTACTCCTTACCCCCTAACCCAAATTACCATCCAGTTTCACATTTATATGTCTGAAAGTTCATAGCATCTAAAAGAAGATGAGGATATTCATTCACACTTATCCTGCTGTTTGTAATTGAACAGAGGGTTTTGATTTTTTTTATTATTATTATACACATAGACAATGCTATCTTAACCAGAAAGTACTTCATAGAGGTCATCCTTACTCACTTTATCTCACACTGCAGTAGTTATCTTAGGGAAAAAAAAAAAAAAAGTAGTTCTAGCCCTGATGTCTATGAATCACATCTTACATAATTTGTGATGTGTATAGAGCCACTCTGCCATTTCTTCTGTTGAAAATATCGTATCTCAGCATCTTAATTCAAGGTAGGTTGCAAATAGAGAGCAAAAAATCTTCTGCACAGCTAAAAAGGTTTTTATCTCCCCATAGCTTTATTTTTATTAGTTTTTTATCTCTTCTCCTTATGTTTCTGTATATCAGCAGCAGTATTGAATAATAATGATAAATAATGTAGACTCAGCCAGCACCCTGCATTAGGAATGTAGGCACTAAACTCCTGAACAGTATTCTCTCTGTGTGTGTGTGTGTGTGCATGTACACATGCAGGAGGCCAAGGTGCTTTTTCCTAATTATTTACTGGCATGTTCTTCTTCCCCCTGGCTATAAAAGTTAAGTCAATTGTTTCTGATTCTTGGTAGCTGGTTGTTAGTCAGCTCTGCTGGTTGGCAAAAAAAAAAAGAAAAAAAGTAGGACATTAAAATTTTATGACAGTGGATTTTCTATGTTAACATATTTATCTATAGAATAGTTCTAGTCTGACAATACTTCATGTCTATCATGTTAACAGAAGCAGAGATCATTTAAAGGTGGTCCATTTACACAACTGAAATCACCCTATTAACTTCATAAAACAAAAGATTTTTTATTTTATTTTCCACTATATCTTTTCTCCCTTTAAAACAATCTTTGTAGATGTACCTGTGAATCATCAATGGATGATTCCCCACCAATGGATTTAGTTTTTCTTTTGAGCAAACTGTAATTTCAGCACATGAGGGAAAGCAAGAAAATTTCATCTTACGCCCAGTGCTGATACTGGCATCTTCTGTGGTTTTGGACGAGGAATTATCTCTGCTTTTGCAAGGCACACAATAATTCATTCACAGACCAGATCATGAAATTGGGCTCAGTTGAGCAGATAATGCTAATGATTGCAGTTAACTCTCGCAAATAAGAACAGAATTTAGCCTAGTGTTTGCAGAGCACTTAAATGCATGCAGTGAGCTGCATGTGTGTTACTTTGATTATCTCTGAGTTATAGAGGCTATGTGTGGCCACTACAATTGCTTCTGTTAGTGAGATTTGGATAATGCTTTCCATTAAGCCAGAATTGTGGGAAGTATTTGAAAAATAGTTGAACAAGCGTGGGTAGCATTTTTATTTCCATATTGAACTTCTGATTGTATTGATTAGGCTCTGATTCAATAACACAGTTCCTCAGGGCATGATTACATTTCATTGTATCTTAACACCCCCCCCCCGCCCCGAGTTTTTTGGTGTACATAGCAATAGATTTTTTTAGATTGCAGAGGGAAAAAATAATCAGAAAATAGTTGTGCCATGTAAAGAGTGTGTGAATTGAACAGCAGGCTGCAATGAAATGCCAGTATACTTGGGGAGTAGCACATCCCCCAACAGAAGACCTCCCAAAGTATAAAGAAATAGTAGTGATTATAGAAAAGCTTGGTGCCAAGTACTCTTTAGAAAGCAGCCATGAGTTTCTGTCTGGCTTAGAAAACACATTTCATGAGCTACAGTTATGAAATAAAAAGGGAAATCCATATCAATATGAACTCACAGCTTTGTGATAAAAAAAATTTGAACTAAATGCTTGTACTTTTTTTCAGGAATATTCTCTGAAGTTAATGTGTTAATTTTTAGCCTTAATTGCAGCAGCAAACTAGACCCAGCATTTTCAAACTCAGGCTATAGTAATATTACAGATAAAATATAAGAAATTATAAAACAGGTCTGGTTATTTAGCGAAGAATCATTGCATCAACCATAAGGGTATATGAGAAAGGGCAAGGAGAAGAAGGCAGAGGGCTGTAATGATTTGAAATAAGAATCGTACATTCCAAAGAGTTCATTGTTCATTCATCTGGTCACCCCTTTGGCTCAAAATTCAGGAGTTTAAAATTCAGTATGCTCACTTTTGATGATGCTTGCCTTTGATGCTTAAATTAGGGATGGGTGGTATACATGAATCTGGCTTTATTTTGGATCTGGACTCATGCTTTTGAAGAGAATAACCTAATTATCTCTGGTGCTTTTGTTTCAGAGCATGCCAGCTGGTTTGCTCCCCAATAAAACTAAATTAGAAGATGTGCTCAAAGAGCTCACCTGATGTGCCCCAACCGTTAATGAGCATTCGGGCCATAAACTCAGGTTATAAATATTCCAAAGTAAAATCACTAAAACACATATAGACCAGATATTGCATTCTCAGCACCAACAGCTTACCTCTGTAGGCCTTCTACAGTGATCTGCGCTAATATACACTAACTGGTGTTGGAGACCTGGCAATGAATTTTAAGTTTGTGAGTGTGCCAGTGTGTGACATGAGGGAAATGGATCTCTTTTTTTTTTTTCCCTAAATAGTGTATTTCCTTGCGGAGATTTTCAGTCTTTTTGAGACATGAAAACCATGTGCACCCCCACGAATGAAAAGACTGTTTTTATGAAAGCATTTGAAAAATAGAAACAACTTTATTTCTTGCCTTTTGATCAGTTAATATTTGTCTAAACTATGCAGCATGGCTCCTGTGTATTTTTTGATTATGGAAGATTTTATATTTCTGTGGAGTTGCACTCAATTATGTCTTTCTTCCAGGAATAAATGCAAAGGGTCAAGGTGTTTGAGAATTTCTCTTATCTTCTGCCCCATTTAAGCCGCCTAAAAATGTCACCTTTTAAAAAAATTCTTGGAGCTTCTAATGTCAACTGTTATTCACCTCAGCTACAAATGAGAGCCTTGGGGTCATGTCTTAATAAGGTTGGAACTGAACTACAGGCAGTTCTCAGAGTTTACACTTGCTGAAGTGCAAAAAGTTTTGAGATAATTTTTAAGTATATCCATACTTACTCAAACTTACTATGTCTTAGTAATAAGAATGAAAAAGACTGTTCAAATTAAAGTTTTGTTACAAGATTTTCTCATGAGATTTGACAAGACAGGTTTACCACTGTAAGTCATAGAAATATATCTACTAAATGAAGGACTTATAAAGAAAAGTGGCTTTTTTCCACCTAAATATCAAAGAAAAGCCTCAAAGTCAGAACTGACCGTGGTTTTTTAGCAAGTGTTGTTGTAAGATGTGAGATGCCATCTGAACTAAAGGGAACAGTATGTTTCTTGCATACTTCATGTATGAAGAGAGTTCATGTGGTTTATATATCTATATGTTTTTGCCTTTGGGTGTTTTGTGAAGGGATTTGGTGATGCCATGGAAATTCTGTTTTCTAGATTAACATTGAACATGGTAGATGTCAGACATAACTGTTTTGGTTTTAATGTTACTTTGTTGAGGTTTTGGTTATTTTAGAGTTGAAATTGAGTGCATTCAAATCTTTTCTGAAAGACTCTGAAAACCCATGTTCACACAGTGGGATCATCTGCCTGATACTCTGCACGGCCTGAGGATGCCCTGATCTCATCTTTTAAACCCCAAAGTTAGCACTGTCTCCTCCAGTCCTTCCCACAAGCTTAGCTAAGCCAAGTACAGAAATGAGAGAGAGGTATGGAGAGCTCCTAAAACCAAACAAGAATTCACATGAATGAATACCAGAGTTGTCACAAAGTGAGATCCTGTGATAGCATTTAAGTAATAAAACTTGTGACAATTAACTGATTTTTAGAAGTTTCAGTATAAAATCACCAATATTTTCATAGATGCTTCCAAAAATAGGAATTATGCCTTCTTTAGAACTGTTTGCAGTTGTAATAAAATTTTGTTGTTCTGAGTGTTTATCTTCCAAAAGGAGGCAGCATTTGCTTATTATGTTTCCTCCAGGGATTTTTACAGTGTGCCTTTGTGGACTATATTTTATGGTGTGTACAGGTATTATAAAAGGTTTTCCCTCTTTGGTAAACAATCATGTTTTCCAAACTCAAAGAAAAATATGCTAGTCAAACATTTCCCAAATTTCTCAGAAAGAGTGAGGGTAGAATAAAGTTATAAACTAGTAAATTAAAAAGTAATTTTTACCAAAAAGAAGCAACTCTTGCTTTGCTATTTCCTCACAAATCTCTTCCAGATTAAACCTTTTTAGCAAAATGCCAATCGCAATTTCTCAAAATTGCTGAGTGATTACTAGGTGAACTAATGACATCAAATGGAGTAAGAAATGAATCATAGTACATTGCTCTAATTATGCCTTTTTATTAGAGCTGTAGCCTGGAACTTTGTTGGCTTATCTAACAGTACTTAGAAAGTAATGTGCTATAGATGAATGTATCATACCTTCTCTCCTTGTCAGGCTTAGCTGTTGTTTTTTGACTTCCCACTTCCTCAAGGTAGCGTGAGAGGTTCTTGCAGAGCCCATTGCTGTCATGTCCTAAGTTGGTGGCCACTGCGCAGTGCATTGGGACATCTTTCCATGATGGTAGTAGTATTGCCATTTTACAGACTGGAAGAAGCCAGCACATGCAGGATGAGCTCTTTAGAGATTTATGTTGCATCATAATGGTAATTTCCAAGTGCCCATGAAGAAAATCTGTGAGCAAATTTAAGCAAGCTGCTGCAAAAATAGGTCTAAAACATTCCGAGACTTAGCCCACCAATATTCACTCATATACAGATAGGTAGTGCCTGTCATTTTTTGTGCATCCTATCAACAGTCAATATTTAACAGAACAAGAATTTGAAGATGGAAAGCAGCCATATTCCAATAACCAGATTATGCAGCTCTTTACCACTACCAACAAAATAATTGCCTGGTCATCATTTCTAGTGATATGTTATAGGAATCAATAAATTCTCTCGTTCATCAGTAAGAAAATCTCCTCTCTATTCCTTAATAATTATTTTACATTACCATAACTCCAGACTAATTTTATGAATGATTGCAGAGAGATATCAGTATTAATATTGCAGACCAGACATAAATGCATCACCTGGGTAATTGTGAACTAAAATTTTTTATGAAGGTCATAACAAAAAAAATCAACCTCTTATTTTTATTTCTTTTCAGCATCAAAGCTGTCTGGCAATGAAAAATTAAATGTATAGGGAAATGAAAGTACCTTATAGATCAACAACCTGGCGCCTCTCTGATATATTAGATAAATCCATTATATCTATTCCACTCACTACTGAAATCAAGCACAGGGCAGGCTAGCTGAAAAGCTCATGTGAACTATAAACAAAACACTGCATGTTGGTAACAGGGATATTCTTGAGGCACTTGAAAATTATAGTAATAACTGGAAAAGTCAAGTGGTCACATTTACCTTAAAGATTGCAGCAAACATTCCCAGGGAACACAGAGTACAATTCAGGCTCCTTACCTGTATGATGTAGTGGTACCATAATTAGACATACCCAATTCCAGAGCTTTCTCTGTTTCAGGACATCATAGATCACTATCATGAGCAATGGCAGGGCTATATTCAGGCACTGGCTGTCTGGGCAGCTCTGGGATATGTCTGCATTATGTGACCCAGAGATTCTGCGGGACAGCAGTACCTTTAGACTGTGTGTGGTAGACCTGTGTAGGAATCAATAGTTTTGCAGGAATTGCAATCTTTTAGATGGCAGACTCTAGTATTTAGGTTGCTTGCTGAACTACTAAAGCACAGATCAGTTGCCCATAGCCGAGATGACCCACTATTGTCCGAGGGCATGTGATTTTTGTGAAATGTCGACATCTCTTTGCACTTTTCAAAAGGAGCTGTCATGTGCCTATTTTGTTTGTATAACCCCAGATACATTTGACAGGATGCACTCCCTAAAATTAACAGGATAAAATAAATACACTTTTGGAATGTAGTTAAATAACTTAAACAGTCATTCAAACCATAAGTGCTGCCAGATTCCAGGCACTTTTCATATCCTAAAAATATGGTCCAGTAAAAAGGAAACTACTACAAAGTTTTCACACCAGAAAGATCTCCAGAGCACAGAACCTTAAATTGCAAGGGAGCAAGCAAAGAAGGTTGTTTGACCATCCTCTTTTGGTCCTTCTTTCTTAATAGATTTTGCCCTGTTGCAGATACTGAATCCTTCCTTTCTAGTATCGCTTTTGTCACTAGAAGAAAAATCGTGAACCCAGTACTGAGACAAGCAAATAAATCCTTGAAAGGGCTGGAAGTCAAGTTGCAGCTGTTTTTTTCTCTATTTCTTAATGTGAGTCTGCATCTGCTTGCTGTAGTATTAGACAAATATTTGTCACTACTAGGTCCATGCATTCAATTCCTAAGACCTGAGCACTGTGGCATCCAACTTCTTGTTGGCTAATTTTCACACTACCTTCTTGTAAGGTATTTCATACTAAGGTTTTTAGCTGCTAGTACTTTATGGATAGTTGTGCAAAATAACAATCTAATCCAAACCCAAACTTGAAGAAAGGTTTTGCATCACTATGTTATTCAGTGTGGCCAAATGTACTGAAGACTGAAAAAAAATGATGAATCATCTGGATGTGCAGAAAAGAGCAAGTAGTGAATTAATTCACTGTGCTTCTCTGCTCACATCAGCTTGCTATAGTTGAGCAAATTCCTCAACCATTTGGATAAAAGTGCCAAACTTTAGAAAGGTGTACAAAGGCTGAGTAATCTGCCATACATCTATAAAAGTGACAGTATTCAATGCCTCTCAATGGAAGTCTGATAAACGACTTTAGAATTGCTTCCACTGTAGCATAAATGAGATTATCTACCTGTTATCTGAAAAATGCTGTGAGGGTACAATCTGCCAGGGACACTAAAAATACGTGCTACTTGTGTATCATTTAAGAAGAACCTTCAATCATTTGTGGCCTGGAAATCTGCACTAGTAAAAAGTTTTCATCAAGGAAATCTCAAAAGTTAAAGAATGTTACCGTAACTGCTGCGCACAAGAGAAAGAACTTGGCAGGGTTTTTCACCTTTTGTACTCCTGAACTGATGAGCTATTCAGACACTGTCCTGTTCTCACCTTCTGCCTGTGATCATTTGTCTGCTTTCTCACTCTGAGTATTTACTATGTATTCCTCTTTCCCAGTGCCATCTATTCAACAGTGCTGACAAGAAAAACGCTCTGCCACAGTGGACATCTCTGCCTTAGGAAATATCCTTTCAATTAACCCATGTCATGTGGGTTGTGTTTATTCTAGGGATAGGTAATTTACTATTGAAGAAAGGCTTTTAAACTATAATTCACAGTAAGAAATGAATGGTTGTGATGTTCTGCCTTCAAGACGGTATCATATAAATAAAAAAGGGAATGTCTGTGCTAAAAAAAGCAGGCTGAGCTACTGGGGAAGAAGTTTTTTCTTTCCTTCTGCATTGGTTTGTTGATGGCTTTAAGCAATCACATAACCCAAGAAAGGAGAGCTCACTCAGCATGTAGTATGACTTCCCTCAAATACCGTATCCAGTAAGCACTAGACCTGTTTTTCTGGAATATGTTTGGCTCTGAGGATGAAAACACTCCAAATTACAGTGCTTACCAAGCAGGGTACTCCCTAGGCTACAATGGCTTCTGGAGCTTAGGAAATGGCAGGGGGGAGGGGGGGAGTCAGCTGCTTATAGCCAAGAGTCTTCTGGAGATAGTGTGGAAATGACGATGAGATGAAGAAAGAAGAGTATTGGATGAATGATAGATTGGATATGAAGGATGGCAATAAACAAGGAGCAGTCCCAGGAAGAACTAGGATATTAGGATCCTGATGAGCACTCTAAGAGATTAATTCCTTGGTCTTTATAAATCTCTGGGACTGTCTGTGTTTATAGAGTGGGGCAAGTGAGGATTAGTTTCATAAGTTTTGTAAACTGTTTTAATGATTGTGTAGTCCATAAATTCTGGTGAAGCTTTCTGAGTTTCTAATGAGAAACATCAGAAGTGTTAGTTTCTTTTGCTGTAAAAATATGTGCTCAATATCCCTTAAAATTTAGTGTGCATTGTTATTGCCTAACATTTGCCTTAGTAATGATAACCCTGACATTTTTTTCTTAGTTCTATAAAAACAATTTTGGGTAATAAACTAATTTAAATAGAGGAAACCTGCTAGAAATGCTTCCTGTCTATACAATTCCTTTAATAACTGTAATAAATGCTTTGTGCTATCACTGAATGAGAGCAGACACACTAAGTAACCTATGCTGCACCCTCTTACAAAAATTCTGAATAGAACTTTATGCCATACAGATTAAAGCAGAAAATCCTTAGCTTTATTAAGCATGTTTCTCATTTCTTTATGGAGCATTTCCCAACTTGTAGCTGTTTTGCATCTCTTTAGCTGCAGGACTTTTTTAGATAATCAGGCAGTTTATTTAATATAAACACTATTTTACAAGGCACGTTGAAAAATCTAGATTATCTTCACTCTGCCTCATATAGTCCTTGTGCTCTTATCTTCTCTCCCTAGCTCTGCTGGTCAGCATTTTTTGCCTATATCTTAGCCTATTTCTTGAAACATTGTATTTTTACAATTTTCCTTCTTTCTGTATTTCTGGTGTAAAAAGAATTATAGTTGAATTGAAAACTGTTCCCTATGAGATTAGTGTAACTTCAGATTGTGCTACAATATTTTACAGGTTGTAGATAGAGGAAATGTTTGCTTTCGGTTTTCTACAGCATGTCAAGTCAACGGTAGGTAGCTTATGTCTTCTACTGTAAGCTACCATAATCACAAAAAAAAGTAGATGAGATTCATGCTATTACTTTAGGTAGAAGATCAAATAAATGTGATACAAACCCATTATACTGCCATGTCTTTATGCAGGAAATAACTTTTTGGATGATATTTGACAGTGATTTTTCTTATTTCATATGATCATAGAAGTTAGTGTCTTAATATTACTTTGTTGTTAATTGTAAAATATAACATTTCAATATTTGGAATGTTGAATTTTCTAATATTTCAAAAGGAATGTAGAACCAATGTTCTTTCCAAAGACTCCATAGTGAGGTTGTTGATTACATATCTTAACTCCAGCCACAGCTTAGAAAGAACTGTGTGGGATTTTCTAATATGAAATAAATCTTTGAAGTCTTTTCTTAAGATCCTTCTTCTATGCACACGTTCTTATACAGAAACCATTTTAAGAAAAGGAGCAGAAAGTTTGCACAGGATATAGTATCTGTCTAACAGAATTGGTGGCAAAATATGAATTTTGTGCCTGATTGACTGCTGCTCCCCCCCCCTTCATTTCTGGAATGAGAGGGAAAAGTAAAAATCATGATAAATTCTAGTAAATTCAGGATACTTTTTTGTATTTCCCTGTGTTCCTGTCCTCTCTGTGTATGTGTGTGGTGTTCTTGATCAATTACAACAAATAATTCTCAAAGTATGCTCTGTTTCTGAAAAGATGTATTCAGATTTCTCATTACAATATTTTTTTTACTGTGAAGAGTTATTATCAGTTTTGCTCAACCCAGCCACAATGACATTTTGCTTTCTGAAGGCTGCATTGTACATTAGAGGCATAGTTAAAAGTTGCACATTCAGAGCAGTTGTCTGAGTATGGCAATGTATTCTGATCAGCTCAGCATCTTGACAGGTTTTCCAGCAGGAAGTGGAGGAAGTTTTTAATGTTTTTTTTGTGGATTGTGGATTAATAATTTAGAGAAGTACTGTGCTTGTTTTATGACCGTGACTGTGCTGCATTTGATCTTTGAATTTCCAGAGCTCCAATCACCATAATATTATCCAGGTACTGTACAAAAATCAGTGCAGCCTGTTCAGGATGTTCAGGGAAAAAAAAAAGATGAGATTTGTATCTGCTAATATAAACACCAAAAAAATTAATTTTAAAAAAAGCAATACTTACTCTACTATTTCTCTAAAACAGCCATGTACTGTCCAGAAGCTTAAGTTATGAAATTGTTTATATATTTAACAAAAAGATATTCACCATTCCAGGTTCCTTAGAATCCACAAAAATCTGTTTGACTTACAGGACTAAAGTGGTTTAAATGCAATAAAAATATCACATTAAATACAATAAATATTTATTTTAGATATTTAATGACAAATTCCACCAAATACGGTGAGAGCTATGGTAGAATGGTAGGACCTGGCACCACTGTATATCTTTATGTTCCTGTAAGTTTACTCAAAATGCAGAATTACTGGAAAGAGTTACTTGCTGACAACTTTGTCCATATCATTTGTCTTGCACAGTATGCAAAATAAATGGGCTTTTATCTTTTGTACATGGATTTTATGGACCTTAAAGAAAGAAAAAGTTAACACATGAGTTCTTTTTGTTATCAAAATAACATGACTTTGCAGGGAGGAATTTCAGAGTGAACATTTCTGCCAAGTGATATTTTTCAACAGTCACTATATAGGATGCACATTTTGTGATCTGCTTGATTTTTAGCCTGGGAAAACCAGCATAGGTGAAAAAGAGAGACACTGACTTCTTTTATTTAGCAAATGTATCTCTATCTGATAATGTTTCTGCCATGAATCCTGGCAGTGATGCATAGCCATTTTAATTTAATTCTTGGACAGCAGTCCAGTGTCTCTGTGACTAAAGAAACAAGGAAAGAGAACTGATCTTCCTAAAGGTTTCTTTTGAACGTGCTATTTATAGGTTCAGTGCTTGTTAGCTGCAAAGCTTTTTGAATGCACAGATGGAAGACCTTTCTATTCTAATGCATTCAGGTGAAGGAGTACACTGACTACAAGGAATGCTGTAAAGAGGAGAAGAAAAGAAATGCATGGGGCGAGGAGAAGGTTGAGGGAGGGAGAATATTGAAAAAAAACCCAAACTAAAACCCAACCCTGAAAGTGGAATCTTGATTAGTGTAGGAGTTTCTTCCTGTTCTGTGACCTCTGAACCTCATAGGTATTTTCTTCTTATTGGGAAAGAATATTACAGTGAGTTGTCCAGCACAGCAGGATACCACCCCAGCAGCCAGCTGTCTATGAACTCTCTCCTCTGAGCATGCAGGCTTCTTTCTTTTAATTTTTTTATTTCACACATCATTTAGTGCTTACTGCATAATGCTACAGAATGAGTTTAATACTGATGACAGTGATAAACTACCCTGAGTTCTCCACAGAATCTGACTCAAAATTATTATCACTTCCACTTAAGAAAACAAAACAAAACACTTCTTTTGTGGTATATACTCTTCCAGAGAAATTAGTCAAATTCAACAAAAATTGTATTGAACTGTAATGTACATCAATAGCTCTTTGAATCCAACAGTGGTAGGAGCTCTATTTATTGAGTTCCAAACTGGCATTTTTCCCTAGCCATGGGTTACTTCATGGTACTGTACTTTAGTTGGTAGAACTATGCCTTTTACAAGAAGAATCAAAACACCAGCCTGTTCATATTTTCTTATTTGCAAGAATGATAAATTTAAAATCTTATACCTTTTGTATACCAGGACAAATCACCATGGGTCACCTTCACCTGAATGAGCTCTGAAAGATACACATAAAGTTCCTTATTCTTGCTTTTAGAGAACTTTGGATATTTGAAGTACGCATATACAGTAAGAATTGTAACTTCTGGAACAGGAGATCTGTTATCCTTTTGCTTAGGTAGATAAGAATAGCTATACTACTTCAGTTAACTAAGGGAAAAGAATTCTAAATTTATTTTCTGATTTGTTTTAATTGTGAATTTTTTCTTTGTTTTGCATTTTTTTCAGATGTTGACAATTTCAGATCCAAGTTGTGTTACTGAGCTTGCATACTCTGTGTGACAGAATAAGGACGTTCTAAATATTTTACTGGATATACAAAATCCTCTATTAGGAACCAGAAATCACCTGTGCTAGGCACTGAAAAACCTAAGCCAGAGTGGTCTCTTCTCCCCTCTTTCCCGCAATTATTCAGTGAAAGATAGGATTTGCCTAATAGCCATTATTCATATGTCCCCAGTGAACTAATACTACCCGTTTGTATAACTTCTACTTAAGTTAAAATAAATGAGGCTTAGTTCTAAGGAGTTATTGTAGGAAACAGGATCTCCTTATTTAAAAGGGCTCCATAAATATGGCAAATCTGCCTTCTAACTGTGCTTCTTTGTTCATAGTGGTTCCTAGTCTCTCTCTTGTGAGGAGTTTTTTGGACTGTTTTCTTGCGTTGTCATTTCCACCCCCAACCCCTCAGTACAATTGCAAAACAGAATTTTACCATCTGGTCCAGCCCAGTAAATCTATCTGTAGCACAGCATGCTGCCACTTACAGGAACTTTGCTTGAGCCAAATTTAGTGGTGTCATAAATGGTATAAATTACATGCCAGTAAATCAGTGCAAGTCAGCATGAAGGCAATTTAGATGCTAGAAAGCATAGGTTATAATAGGAAAGAATCCAATTTAGGTATGTAATACAATGGAATGTTGTGTAACTGATCACTTTTGTAAGTTATACATTTAGGCTCTAAAACCACTGTTTGGAAGGCTGCATCTAATGGCATTCAAGATAACACAAGATTTTCCATACAAAACCCCCGGAAGCTCCATAGCAGCAAAAAAGGAAGACTTTATTTAATGATGACCACGATGACAAGCACAAAACAAGGGAATGCAAAGGGACCTGAATGCATGGTGTATGAGCTATGTAAAAGAGTAGGGAAACATTGTTACCTATGTTATTTATAAAACTCAGCAGATGGTTTGACATAACTAATTTGCTGATGAATTCTGCTTTTTGTTTCCATTTGAGAACTGTCTCAGGATACTGCTTTATGCTCTTAATTCCCCTAATTAAGCCCATCGCTTTTGTGTATACATTTAAACTAAAAAGTTATTAAAAAAAGGGGGGGGGTGTTGAAATGGCCAAATTAAGCACACAGCATGTTAGGATTCAAAGACAAAGATTTTAGGTTCTGCAAAAGGTGGATGTATTTCACCCAACTTTAGGCATCTATTCCTTCTACAGACCCTGATGGGAAATACATGCCTCCTGAGGGTGATTTATCCCTCACTGCAGCTGCCTGAAGCAGGCACTTCCTGTGACTGAACCCAGCTTTCTCTCTCCATTCACTTGAAAAGAAGCTCTGGTTGCTATGCCTGACATTTTCATGGTGCCTTTCACATTTCCAGCCTGCAAAGGCCTATTGTAATCCAGTCTATGTCATCTATGACAATCTGTTTTATGGCTAATCTATTCCAGGCTTTAAGTACTAGTACATAACCGTGCATGAGGAAGTTGTTAGGCTTGCATTTACTTCACTGAGCCAGTGGTCAGAAGGATGATAGAGGCTGTATCTATATTAGTGTGAATGTGGCATAATAAGAGGAGATCTGTGGAGTGAGGCTGCTGGTACTGAGGATCCAGTGATCACAGTATGTGCCTTTTGTAAGCATTTCCCTGATTGCTATCGTGAACCTCAAGCATAGTTGGTGAGAGTGGTGCAGGTGATAAGACCAGCCTGACAAGAGGAAGTGATGCTGTGATGTGGTTGGTTATACATAAGATCAAGCAAGAGTATTTGAGCAGGGCTAGAACTTTTAAAACTCTGAATGTTGTAAATGTCCTCTAACACAATAGAGGCCTTGCGTGCTCCTCTTGATGAAGAAAAAATTATTGAAACCTCCTTTTTTGAGTGGTTCACTCTTTGATAAGGTATTTCACAGAACAGGATTCCATCCTACTTGTGCTTGCATTCAGTGCTGCATTTCTATGTCTGGATAGCAGACGTTGCCTTTATTTCGTTTTATCTCCATTTCTGATGCTATTTGGAAGGGTGATTTTTGGAAAACACTGCAACTTTGGCTCTTATATATATGATTTAGCACTTAAAGATAAAAGCCTGCCCTTTTGGGCAACCAGCTGGAAAGCTATTACCATAGACTACACTTTGGGAACTACTAGCATATAGAAACAGCATTTTTTTTCTATTCTAAATTTTTATGTAATTTATTCTCATCACCACTTTATATGACTGTAACAAACTAACTAGAAGAAATTTATGTTAAGCTTAGTCTTCAAAATTTAACAACTTTTCCAATCCCTTCTTTTAAGTGGCACCTTCAGCAAATTGCCAGGCATGTACTCTGTTTGCAACAAGATGTGGAAGAGGAACATAGTTAAAGCCAAATAACAGCAGGGGTCTACCTCAGGTGTCATTGTTGTAATGTCTGTCCAGATGCCTAGTCAAAAAGACTGACTCATTTTTGGCATTTAGCTCTTTTCTGTGAAAGGTCTGTATGAGCATTCATGGTAAATGAGGCTGAGGTTTAACAAATGTTCACCACAAGGGAAAACACAGTCTTGTGAGTCAGAGCCCAGCAGCAGGTAAGGGTCAAGGAGGAAATGTGCTTTATTCTGAGAGCTTTTCATGGGCTGATTCAAAAGCTGCATGGTCTGCAGTGGTTCAACTTTATGATGTCTGATGCATCTTCCCCTACTCTGTCATCTTATTGTGACTGAAGGTACTCTAATTCACTGATACTTTGTAGAGTAAAATAGGGTTGTTATACAGCTAAAAAAGCATTGCTGCTTAAAAAAAAAAAGACAAAGAAATGGTGAGAAAAGTGTAATTTCTTTTGGCACCAGCTGGTTTTGTGTAAGTCAAAATGAGGTGAAAACTGAGGAGGACAGCACTGAAGAAAAGTACGGTCAATGTGCTGCTGCAGTGATGGTAACACCAGCTCTAACCTCTTGGCCCCTTACTTGTATCTTTACAGGTCTTGTTTTCTTCTTCAGTACATATGGGCCTGTTATATCTATGAATAGCTGTATTCATTACTTCAGTTTGGCTGTTTCTTGGATAAAAACATCTGCTACTTTCTTGCAAAGCTAAGCTTTTGTGTAAGATGAATGACTGTCTCAAAGGTCCCTTATAAAAAATTGTAATATTTTCTTCCATCATTTCAATGTTTCATTTGCTTTTGGTAACTATTTGATACTATGTTTTTCATGCTTTTTTCTTCAACTTGGGGTCAAAATCATCAGGAAAACTATTAAATTATACTGACTTTTTTTTTATAATTAAAAATGTATCTTGTCAGTTTATTAATATGGCAAATATATAAAATTGACTTTCTACTTATAAAAACGAAGAAAAGGCTGCAAATATAAAATATCAGCAGTGATGCTGAATGAATAAATGTAAACAAATAGGTTAAACCAATACTAATATTGCTATGCTATCTATACTAGTGAGTGTTGATTTGGAAGGCTGGCAGCCACTTAAATGTTGATCCAGCTATATGCCATTGATCATTTCAATAGAAATGGAGTTTGGCTGGAAAAAGACTATTGCTCTTAATGAAAGATGTGTTTTCAGTACAATCACAGGCAAAATAGATGTTTTTATATTTTTTTACAACAAAATTAGCACTTCTTTCCCAAAATATTGAATAACAGAGCAGAGTCTTGGACCAGAGTCCTCCCTTGCTTACCAGAGTGTCTAAACTATTAAATCTTCTGTTTTGAATGTCTTCCTGTTCCAAATAAGTGTGTCAAAACTGATAATACTTCCTTGAAATAATTGAAGTTCAATAAAAAGGTATATTTCAATAATGAAAAAAAAATTGTTTTTCAAAAGAGCCATCTATTGATGTAGCAGAAACAAGCAGGCCAAGGTTGTCAGTAATACAGACACATTTATGTTCACAATCTGCATTTTTTCACATTTTCAAATGCTGTTTACTGATCATAGAGAGGTTGGAGAGGGTTGAGCTAAATTGTCCTGTATTCCATTTCTGATTTCACCAGTCAGGGGTTTCACTGATTTAAGTAAATAGGAGGATTAGCTGAAGGCCTTATGCTGTTTCATAAAGCTTCTTGGAGTTACTTGTGATTGATTCCTGAAATAATTTCAAATAGGTCACACTGGCCTTTATCTTCTTCCTTCTCTGCATCTGTTGAAGTATTTAAACTAATAAAGAACTTATTTGCGCATTTACGGAAGGAAGTAATAGCTTCTGGCATTTTAAATGTCATTTTTAGATTTACCAGTTCAACTGCTGATCAATAGTTGTAGGTATGACCTGAACTGAACACATATAGAGCGTAATATAAATTGCTTGACTATCTGCTGTGGTTTAACCCCAGCCAGCAACTAAGCACCACACAGCTGCTCACTCACTCCTTGCCCCCCTGGTGGGATGGGGAGGAGAATCAGGAAAAAAGTAAAACTCATGGGTTGAGATAAGAACAGTTCAATAATTGAAATAAAATATAATAATAATAATTACAATTGTAATGAAAAGTAAGATAACAGAGAGAGAGAGAGAGAAAACCCAAGACAGACAAGTGATGCACAAGACAATTGCTCACCACCTGCTGACCGATGCTCAGCCAGTCCCCGAGCAGCAATCTGTCCCCCCTGGCCAACTCCCCCCAATTATATACTGAGCATGACATCCTATGGTATGGAATATCCCTTTGGCTAGTCCGGGTCAGCTGTCCTGGCTATGCTCTATCCTAGTTTCTTGTGCACCTCCTCGCTGGGAGAGCATGGGAAACTGAAAAGTCCTTGACTTAGGAAAAGCACTACTTGGCAACAACTGAAAACTTCAGTGTGTTATCAACATTATTTTCCTACTAAATCCAAAACACAGCACTGTACCAGCTACTAGGAAGAAAATTGACTCTATCCCAGCTGAAACCAGGACACCACATCAAGGAGAATTTTATTTTTCAACTGTGTGTCCGTTCCTATGTGATTTTCAACTGAGGATTGCTGGAAAATGTCATGCTCTGTTTATATAAGATTAAAAATGTAAATCCTATTGCCAGTCTCCTGCCCGTACAGTAAGAATGTGGGTTGTTACTGCTCTGATCTTATGTGTTTAGAGAGCTTTATTCCTGAGTGCTACATAAATGTGAATAATCTGTGGTGTTTAAAGGGTCATGGGCCAGGGTTACAGTGCTGAACGCTACCTATCTTGTCACCATTTAATTTGTGTTGATTTAAATGCCTTTTTATTTATGGTTTATTGAGTGCTCTTTTTACATATCTAGCATTTGCTTTTTGGCTTATTATTCATTTTTAACCACTATGTTGAAAGGCACTGTAATTGGTCCACTCAAACACTGCCAGTTATAGAAATGAAGTAACTGTGCAGGACTCTCAATAAACAAGCTGATTATGTTTATCTTAGAATCAAAAGAATATTTTTTCCTATGAGAGACCTAAAAGCTTGCTTTTTTTGTTTGTTTTCTATTTTTGTTTGATTCTCTGAGCATGTTTACTTAAAAGAAAATGTATCTAGGAATACGTGTGTTCTTCAAGCACGGGTTAAACAGTATCTGTTGGTAGTGACATGGACTTTGTTAATTCTTTGAAAATGGTGAAATAGATGACCTCTGACGTACTTCTTAGAAAGCCGCTTGTATTTGTTCATGTGGGTAAGATGTTACACTGATGCTTTAATATCTCTAAAGGTAGTAAGTATTTCTGAAAAATAAAGTTTATGATCCTGTTCTATTAAGAAATATGGAACTCTTTAGCACACTCGGAAATGAGTTTAAACAGAATCTGCTGAGGGAATTAATCTGTTGCTATTCCTGCCACAAATTCTAATTGTGAGTACAATTGACCCTTTCCATTTTTTGCTGGATTGGGTTGATTTCTACATCTCCTTATGAGATACAGCATATCAGATACTGCTGCCTTATACATCTCTATGAGTGTAGAGTATGAATGTATTCTCATTTCTAGATATTCCATCCAAAAAGCCAAATACCTAAACCAACTGGATATACATCCCTAGGAGGTTAAATATAAACTGGACACCAAAATTTCCAATAGATGATTCTCCTAAACATGCTGAGCACCAGGACAGAGGAAAAAGGTCAGAGAGTTAAAGAAAAATGTAATCACCATTCTCAGATTTATTTCTGCAATTGCAACCCAGTGAAGAGGAAGTGAGAGTTTGCACGGCTCTAAACATTTGAAATGGATTTAGCTAGAATTCACATACTCTTCAGTCAGTACTTTCCCGTGTACAAATTAGGTTCAAGTTTTTTTGACATAAGGAATAGAACTGTAGTGATTTAATCAACTACTTTAATATGGCTGCCACTCACAATGCCAAATATGCCTTTGGTTATTGTAATGTGAGTATTTATCCAGTAAGGGAACTGAGGTTACTAGTTAATTGTATACAATAATCACACAGCTTTGAGACAGTAGCAGCTGCTGCTTTTAATTTTTATCAAAATCCCCACAGATACATGCTGAAAAGAGTTTTCTTCCACAAAGACACTAAGGATTTTTATTGCCTTAATTTATGGGCAGTGTGAGGTATCTTGCAGTCTGATTATTTTTCACTGGTGGGATAGTTGGCACTTTCCAAAATTCAGAGCTCTGCAAGATGATCATTTGCTGATTACTGAAACCATTGGCTTACTATCATAATTTTAATAGGGAACTGCTCAACCAGACATACGAGTCATTTAAAAAACACAAAGGCAACATATCTTCCATGTGTTTGTTCTTTACCATAGTTCTATATGTTTATCTTCTTGGTCTCTTGCTCTCCGAATATGCAGAGTTTAACCTCTGCTTCCAGTTTTGCATCACTGACAACAGCAGTTTATGGTGCAATGTAACTTCATTAATTAGTTTTCCTTTTCCCAAGGTCCGTTAGAACATGACTGTGCTGTATATTTGATGCTTCAGTGATGAATCCTTTTCCCTAGTAGGAATCCTTTCCCTAGTGCCTATTACTGCATCAGGAATGGGCTAGCTCTGCTAAGGTTTATTATTGATCACTTCACTCAAGTCAGATACTGAGCTTTGGCATCATGTTGAGGTGAGCCTGAGACTAAACAAAAAATCTGGCTTTGTTTCTGACTAAGTGAAAACAATGTGGAAGTAATACTATTCTATCAACTGAAATTTGAAGGATCTAAAATTAGAAAAGCTTTGGGATTGGCACTGGCAATGTGTCACACTGTGAAGTATTCCAGACATGCCAGAAACGATACTCATGGAAATAAATATAATGTAATATTAAAGTTTTCTTCTGTTTTGTTATTTTGGCTCCTTGGGTCCCTTTGCAGTAGCAGATCTGACTGGTTAAACAAGGAAGTAACAAAATGTGTACTGCAACTTTTTGTCATGATGATTTTGTTCAAGAGACTTAATAGTGTTCAGACTATTATTATTAGGGTTACAATGGGCAACTGAAATGCACTAACCACTGGATACCTGAGTAAGAGTCCTTGCAATTGATTATGTCACCTGCCATTATTCTCCGTGGCAGTGGTTTCACTGAGAGAGAATACCACTGCATGCAGCAGAATTTCTTCTGGTGTTCTGCAGTATAGATGAAAGCAGAGTTTTAATGCCCTCAGATTTGTTAGTGGTTGACATCCCTTGCTAGAAAGTTGTCAGTAGCTTCTGTTTTGAAGGTGACTTCATTATCTACAATATAACTTTTAAAACTGGAGACACAATGGCCATTTGGCTAGATCTTTGAGAAACTTTATCCTTAATCTCTGAAGGTCTGTTTTGCAGACATCCTGGTTTTGCTGCCTGTTGGAAAAACTGCTTTGTCTGCCTGAGCAACAATCAAATTAGGAAATGGAACACTGCATTGCTAAGGCCTAATCAGGGTATTTTGTGAAAGTTCCGAAAGCATCAAAATACAGCAAGCAACCAGGTTATACAGCTCAAATCACAAATGAACATATCCTCAAGTGCTGAAAAATTGCTGTTTCCTGGCTTCCCGCTGAACAGTTTATTAGAAAAATTGCACTTTTACATCACACTTTGATATGCTTCTCTTTTCATATTTGAATAGCATTTGCTATTCCCTGTTTTCTCAGCCGTGCCTAACCTTGTCTGAAATCTTTTATGCGATAGTTCTCGCCTTTCTCAGGAAATATGCCTCTTAGTTATTTAACTGTTAATTCACACAAAGTCCTGGAAACTATCTGTGCTCTCACCTCAGTTGTGTGAATTTTTCTGCCATTTTAAGTCAGCAACACTAACACTGCAATCTGTCTGAAGTTGCAAATTTACCAGAGTCCTGTAAGACTGAACACCAGACCATTCCAATGTCTCCCAGAAATCTGTGATAAATGAGTGGCTGTGTATCTCCTGTCAGCTTTAATGGTGCATCACAGACAGCAGCTACATTCCTTGCTAATACCACCAGCAGTAGTAGTAAAGTATTATTTATTTATTTATAGAGCTAAAGTAAGGGTGATGTTCTACCACACTTAGCTATAAGCACAATTAACTGCTAACCAAAATTCTAGTTAGAATAGTCTGAAAACTTTGCTCCATCATCTACTTTCTTAAAATTCTTCTACCTTATGCCATTTCTTACCAAGTGGACAAGTTTTGCACATCAGTCTGATATCAATCTCAAAATATCCTTTATAAGGAAAACTAATAAGCATGTGAACAGGTTAGTTTATACTTCCATGAATGAGACAGGAAAAGGCAATGAAGTAGCTCTTGTGGACTGTGCAGAAACAGACAATTTATAGTTCAACATGCTGGGCCTTTATAAGTAGTTCCCGTTATGCTAGAGGTAAGTGAGTTTGACAAGATACTCCATACTGATTCACGGTACAGGGTTCACAAATATCTTTCCTAAAAACCAACGAAAGTTCAGCTGAATATATCATCGGAGTGCACTGATGTACTGAAGTCTCCTTCAAAGCGTTCAGTCAGCATTCCCTCAGCAAGTTACAACTTTCAGTTTACACCCTGCAGCACTTTCTTCAAGTGTATATTTAGACAGTAACAGAACAGCAGTTTCAGATAGGCAACTTCATCTTGGTTACTTCCCTAAGGCACCAGATTTGCCAATTTGTTAATGCCCTTTGCCTGTAGCAATTTCATACTTGGGTTGTCAAGAATATTTGTTATGTATGTTCAAGCAAAGACTGCAATAATGAAAAATACCTTATCCTGCAAGTTCTTCCATCTCTTCAATTCCAAACTGAGAGCTGGAGCTTATGCATACCAGCAGTAATTGATATTTAGCTCTTAGCGTTTTTCAACTAAAGATACGGGAGACTTACAGCAGAGGAAAGCAATGTTACCAAAAGAAGGAGAAACAAAAGTATCTGAGGTTAAATATGACAAAGGCCACAGGAAAAGGCAGTGTTAGAGGGAAATATACAAAACTAGAAGAGGTAGAAACAGAGGAATGTGTTCTCAAGTTGGAATAAAGTTCATAGAGGACATGGGTGTCCCGATATGTTAATAGGAATTGTGTATAAAATCATATATATATAATTTATATATATTAAATACATTTAATATTTATAAAAATATATTCAGATTGCAATGGCAAGACTTAAAAGTTTGGAAAATACCATTTTGGATTGACTATGAAATCTTAATTTTGTCCATCTTTGTATTCAAAAATGAAATGAATAGGGCAGGGATCCAATGGAGAAGCAGCAGGCTTTTCGGGCAGTGTAATTAATATGAAATTGCATCTAAAAATTGACTGGTTTTAATGTAATGATACTAATGTTATAACGTTGAACTAAACCTTTATTGATGTCAGAGAATAGGTAGGAAAGAAAACTACAGAGCTGTGTTTAAACTGGGGCCATTGGCCTTCTAGCAAAGAGTCAGCCTAATCCATTGGTTTGGGAAATTTAAGAAAGGCACTAAAATGAGTTGCTTCAGCATAGAAAAATACCTAATTCTCTTAAATTTTCAGTCAAAAAATAGTAATCCAGTACTCAAGATCACATTTGCGGCAATTTACGAGAGGTTACAATGGATTAGGCTGTCCTTCAAACACTGCAGAGGAACAGCTTTTTCCTAGAAGGGAAAATAGGCCAGTGCTCTTTTCTAGGAGTTTTCTGATAGGCTTGGTTTGGTTTTTTTACCCAAATTTTACTTCTGGGTAAATTGCCAGCATGCTGTCCTCAAAGAAAGCGAGGAGTATTGAGATCATTTGGGAAAAGGATTGTGAGCTGCAGTCTGGCAAGTAGCTCTCCCTATCCCTGTCCTAGTAATAGCCAGGCATTCATAGCAATATGTCCTGTTTGGTTTTTTTGTGGGTTTTTTTGTTTGTTTGTTTGTTTGTTTGTTTTTAACGTTGGAATGTTTGGAATAGTTTGTTCACATAGTGATAGGATTTTTCTAAAACTAGGATTATCCTCATCTGACCTGGTTAACAAGACCATGGGTATTTCTGGAAATATTTTGCAGTCTGGTTGGGAACTATGTACCTAGAGATAAGTTAAAATGAGTTGAAGTAAAGCAAACCTTTTCTGCTTAGTTGTCTGAATATATTATGGAGTATAAACAGTGACCAGGAAAAATACTCTGAAAAAAAAAAAAAAGGAACCAGACTCACTAATGTATAAATAGGCCCAGGATGCAGAATAAATAATTTCAGTTCCTCTAGCTCAGCTATTACTTTTGTTTTTTCCTGTCTGTTCTGTAACAGTATCTCTTGAGGTTTTCACTATCCTATAAGGAGTGCTAGCTGCTCCCAATATTCAGCACCAATGTACATTTACCTTCAAAAAACTGGTTTCTGCAGGTAAAAGCATGCTTTGAGAGCAGCTATTGTTATTGACTGACAGTAGTGGATTTAGACTAGTAGTCCATGCTTTAAATGACACAATAACAATACCTCATCTGCAGCAAAGCAGTATACCAACACTTTGAGAATCAGTGAGATCCTACAACAAGTAGTTTCTTGATACACTGTTTATTTTTTGGAGAAAAATAGCTATTTGAAAAGCTCTTGGGTCCAATTCTCAGCTGGTGTTTTTAAGACCCATTCCATTGATCTGAATGTTTCAAAGGGAATGGAAGCTTTGAAACACTGACAATACAAATCATTGCGTGCAAAGAATATTTCAGATGTAGCAGGTGTATAAAACAGGTATATGAAATATCTCATACATTGGTTAATTATTCTATTTGAAAATTCCATTGTGTCTTACAGGCCTCTTCACAATCACTTATTTAACATGCTCCCCCTGCCCCTTCCTTTTCTTGAACTACCTAACATCCTAAAATGAGTCACTCATGATTGCAATCTTATGTCATCAGAACAATTGCCTAGATCTGTGGTTATGGTCAAACTACATGCAGATAAGAAAGGAAGATGAAAGTGTTAGACAAGTGGTTTAATAGTTCGCTTTTTATAACTCCCATTTTATAGCTGCTTCATGTACCAATGGCTGCACTGCACCAGCTTAGAGCAGCCTCTTAGGGAGGGGAAAGGGATCTAGTGTGCTGAACTTTATTTCTTAGGGCTTAATTGATGGAAGAATATTAAAGCAAGCTAGTGGAGACAATTGTATAACTGCTTCTTGTGGGAGGGGGTTGGTACCATTTCAGTAGTCAGGAGACAAGGCAAAATCCTGTTCCTGACACAACCCATATGCTGACTTTGAAGGAGCACCATTTGCCAATGAAAGCAGAAGTAACTGAAAAAATCAGAGTTTTTGTTTTGTTACTTTACGTACTGAAAAAGTTTTGTTACCCACGTACTTTGACAGTCAATATTAAAAAAACCATAAGCCAAGGTCCACAAAAGGCAGTGTAAAGATGTCTGACATTCCAACATGTATTCAAATGAGACCCAAGTGCAGCTGCCTGGGCATTCAGTGGCCTGATCAACTGCTGTTTTTCAGTGATATTTGTTTTTCAGTGATTAGGAAGGTCATTCAGCATGACTAATCATGTAAATATTCTTATCTACAAATATTACAGGAAGGGGTTAAAAAATAACAGCCCAAGTAGTGCAGTTTTTTGATGGAATATGGTATTAGTGATATTTTAGAGTACGAGATAAATGTTGCATGGATCAATCGATTGTCCAGTCTGCAACCTCATCATATTTTGGTGTGATGAACTGTTTGTTTTGTGGTATAAGACCTACATCAAATGCAATTATCACTTAATCAATCTTGAACGATATAAAGTGTGTAATGGGCCACTGGATCAATTAGGAAGTTAGATCACTTCATCAATATAGCAGTGCAACATTATTTTTAAAACTGATGTCCTTTCTTTTATATAATGTGCTTTATATGTCTGAGGCAAAACTGAGGTCAGGCCTAAATTATACATGAAACTATTTTATTATCAAAACAACTGTCCTAAAATTGAAATTAGGTTATTACTGAGTCAGTCAAATAAAACAAAACATAATACAAAAAAATGTTCGTGCATAGTGCCATTCTTTATGCAGTATTTACATCAAGTATTTGTTCTAATTCATAAATACTTTCTAAGCAATTGCCTGGTACCCAAATTCACTTTTCTCATCTAGAGTTTCACCCCTTAATTTGGATAAATGAAGCTTATCAAAGAGTGCTAGAGCAGTCTGTTACTGCGAAAAGAGAACATCAGCTGGTGAATTAATTAAAAGAAGATATCTACAATTGCAAAACATATTATGAAGATTTTCAAGTGAACATAACATTGCTGAGTGGGAAAAAGATAAATCATTCTTCAAAAGAGGTATTTTAAATTAGTGGGGGTTTTGTGGCCTTGAAATTGTTACAAGTAAGTCTTTGAATGGCTTCTTGAATTAATATCGATATGGTATGGTGTGGTTTTATGTGATGTCATAACTGTAGTAATGAATCTTCTTTTTAAATCCTTTGATAGCGGATCTGGTGGTTCTTTACTTTGAAGTAACTGTAAAGACACTTTTTTTAATGATAAGAAGTTTCAAATTAAAATGCATAGCATATATAACTAAACAGATGCATAAATAAACCTATGGGAAAATGTTACAATTTTGACATAAACTAGTAAAAGCAGGGCCAAAAAATCGGTCAAGCCAGCAACAAACGTTCTTTTGACTAGTAGCACTGAATGAAGTTGTCATGAAGGGGTCTTAGTACATAACATACTATCCATTGACCTGATTGAAAGCCTAATTATAAGACAATGTCAATCTTTCCATGGACTTCGCAGCTGACTTTGAATTAGATCCAGTAAGTTGTGACATGTTTGTCTTTGATCTAAGTTTCCTCTCTGGTGCTAGCTTAAGTTTAACATTATTTCTACAATAATCTAAATATTATTCCTATCTGAATACTATTAGGCCTGTAACAGTCCTAACACATCTTTGGTTACCATTGAAAAATCTCACAAAACCAAAAATTAAAAAAATAAGTATTATGATAGATAACCATTCTAATCTATTTTAAGATCCACATGAATTCTAGGATAAATTTCACAGATGACTTCTGTAGTCCTTTGCCATTTGAATATATGTGGGATGTAAAAAGTAAGGAAATACTTGGGGTTTGTGCATATCTCACAACTTTATTCTTTAAGTATGTCAGGGCTTTTGGTAATCATACATGGAAAAAAAAGGGAAAGGCCATATACACAGGATTGCTTAATTTATCTTTTATTTTTATTTGGAGTAATGTCTTTCAGTCAATATGGCAAACAGAGATGCTGGATCTCAAAATCATCTTCAAGGCAGTTCTTTTGGCTGCAATTCCATTCAAAATCTTTTAGAAATAAAAATAACTTACCTGTTCAAGCACAATGGTTTTTCTCCAATTTTCTAGCTTTTGTTCAGCTTTGAATGTAGATTGTGATTTGATCCTCTGAAAACTGTCTGTCTTTTCCAAAAAGAGCTCCCATGGATGTGTTTCTATAAAGCTTCCTCTCTTAACTGCTAGGTAGTAACACAGCTGTTAAGTTTTCCAGCAGGAAAGCTAAATGGGGAATTAATTTAGAGAGAATCTACAAGTCTGAATCTTTGGTTTCCCTCTTCCAAAGTGTAGATTTTTATCATGGGTTTTGCTATAGCATTATATCACAGGCACTCCACAGTTAAAAGCTTGGGAGCCATGCCTAGAGGGGTAAGAAAAGTTGCTCTGGTATGCTGTGTGAGTAATAATATGAAAGAGATGACCAACGTAAGAAACTATATAAACAACTGGTATTTACTGAGAGCTGTTTGCTGTCAGGATGAACAAGACAAATAGAAAATTACTCTGTAGACAAATAGGAAAAACTACTCCCAGAAGAGTGCAAAGGTCTTTTATAGTTCCTGTATCTCCTGAATGATTAGGTCTGAACTGGGCAGAAGAAATTCTTTGTATATGTAGTTGTAGCATTCAACAGTATTTGTATATACCAATACATAGGTAAAATGTTATAAAGTAAAAAATGACCAGGCGTTAGGGATAATTTAGAAAGTCAGATGAGTCCAGCAACTCCTTTCAGGTATTAGGTCATATCAAGGGATTCCTGCCTGAGGTATATTTGAAGAAGGTAGGAATGAGCCCTGTTGTCAGATGGAGATGGGAATGATATTTCTTATACTCTATAAAAGAACCCTTTTTCTTTTTCAGTTTTATACCCAAAAGCCTAACTTTGAAGCTTGCCAAGTAATTCTCATGTCTATTTTAGTATTAAACCTTTCTGTCACTGAAGCATCATGATGGATCAGAGGAAACCAACAAATCTATGCCATTCACAGGTGTGAATTCAGCATAGTGGTGTCCAGCCACAACCAGTCAGTGCAGGGGCAGCGGTGTCTGGGGCAATTGCGGGGAAGCTGGGGGCTGACAGTAAGGGCTGGCAAATGCGGTGGTAAGGGCTGGCTAGCCAGGCAATGCCTTTTATCAGGGAGAATGGTCAGCAAAAGCAGTAATATGTCCTTTGTGCAAGGAGGTACTTTTTGGTTCCTAGCAAGTGCTGAAGCATCACAGCCCCAAGAAAATACTAATTATCGAGAAAGGGAGCATTAATTGCAAACACTGGTACATATACTGTGAGCCAGAATTACTGAAATCTTTAGCATGAAGAAAAGGTAACCCACTACAGTGAATATGGCACTTAATGTACTATGTGACTATGGACTGTGTAGTGCACTCAGCTGTATGTGCTTTTTATGTGAAGAATATGTTAGAGAATGAGGCAGTTTGGAAAGAAAAATGGCATGACTGTATTGACAAGGAAACCAAAAGGAGTATATATAAATAACATATACTAATTTTCACATACAAACAGAATACATTTAAAATCCTCTCATGTGTCTGTAATAGAGTTACCCAGCAATATAATGCTTCAGAAAGATTGGTATCATTTCTATACTACAGAAAGGAGCCAGCTGGATTCAAGGTTTAATTGATTATATATACTGATTTAAGCTATTAGAAATGGTCTAAACCAATACATTTACAAAAACTCAAAACCATTTTCTGTTTAGATTGCAGTGAAATGAAAATATGACCTGCCAATTAATTTGGAAAATTACTGCAGGAGTAGAATCCTGAAAGGTATAGTATTTCAGAATAAAATATTTCTCTAAAGATTCAAAATGACAGTAGCTTCAGTTTTGAATCATATATTATCCCTGTCAATATAAGTTGATTCATCTGTAGACTCAGTATTAGCAGGAACATTTCAAACAAAGATAAATACTTGGAAGAAAAAGCCTTCTTAAAATGAGAAACACTATGTATTACATTTAGTTTGTCAAGGAAATTATGATAAATCA
Organism: Harpia harpyja; assembly: GCF_026419915.1. NCBI lineage: Eukaryota > Metazoa > Chordata > Aves > Accipitriformes > Accipitridae > Harpia > Harpia harpyja. The sequence continues at coordinate 22,525,998 of NC_068951.1, read as the reverse complement.
TTCTTAGCTCAAAGCAGAAAAGAGTGATTAAGTGATCTGAACAACTAGTGGCAATATCCATCCTAATTGCTTTTCCTGTGATTGCATAGTATCTTCTGAAAGCATAGCCTAGCTCATCACAAAATACAAATGTGATAATTGACATTTTCAAGCTAGGGCAGCAAAGACACCTAGGCAAACAGCCTAGTTCTTAAAGGCTGCATTACAGTTTTTGTGCATGCATATATGTTCTTACAGCATATGGTACGGAAATGTATCTTTCATTCTGTCCTTAGAGGAGTCAAGTTTGTTCCCAGAGGAGATGATTTTAGAAGAGAGTCCTATAGTCACAGACAGCTGTTGAAAAGACTGCTTTCTCATACTCTGTAACAGAACAACAGCAGAAAGGAGCAGTAAGGGCGTTAGTATCTTCATGTTTAAAATTGACATTTGCCAAGCCAAAAACCAGAGGCAGAGAGATGATCTTATTGTTTTCTATAAAAACTTCAGGGATAAACACTGTGGAGGTGGAAGAGCTATTTAAGATGATGAATGATGCTGGTATAACAAAAAATGAGTATACAGTGCCCCTGAATGAATTTATGGTGGAAATTAAGAAGAACTATGAATGGAATAAGGTTCTGGAGCAGCCATCCACTGGAACAGAGGGGACATGAGCACATTTGGTGTTAGGATGGATTTTATTATGCTCAGAGTTATTTGATGTGGTTGTCTGCAATAACTGATTGGATGACTGTTATGTCTGATGTGCCTTACTGCATCATTTCAGAGTTTTGTTCTACCCAAAGAAAGCAGCTGCCTTGGGAGGTGTAAGCCAGGAGACAGTGGCAATTTTTTAGCTAGTTTGAACTTAATGATCACTACTGTGATGAGGCTTTGAGTTTAATCTAGTATCTGATAGGTAAAGGATGACATGATTTAAGCATCAAAGCCATGCGTGCCTTTTGTGACAAGTATTTGTTAACAGGTGTGTCAGTCTTGAGAAAGAAGATGACTTTCATCCTCCTAGATAAGAAATATCTCAAGATTTTGCAGCTAAGCACTGAAACCTTATCAACTTTGCCATCACTAGTATATGTAATTAAACACTGGAGATGTTTAGCAATTGAATGATCCCACTGAAATCTTACAAATAAAAACTGATGCCTAAGAAGATTGAGACACATTTTACACATTTTACAGACTGTGTTATAGTGCTGGTCAGATGAGACAGCTGTAGTAATCAATAGCTCCTATGAGTCTTTCATGGTTTAGAGTTTGTGAATACCTTTCTTGGTACTAAAACAAGTGTCTGATTTGCTTCCTATTTCTAGAATTTTACCCAGTATTAAGACAGTTTATATCCCAATTCTGAGAAAGTTGTAAGTTTGAAGACTTATTTTTCCCTGAGCATTTTATTTCTCATTTTTTTCCACAAAATGCGATGAAAATGTTTCCAGATTTAGAAACGTTTTAGTTGTAGCTGGTCAAAATACTATACTCATGATACAATTTCATAACTTGCTGTGAAATAATAGTGCAATGCCTGAAGTAGATTAATTGCATTTACTGATGTATGGTTTCCTTAAACATTTATAGTGCTATATCCTCTATTTGATTCAGAGGTATTGTGTACAGTCTGTAGGTAGTATAAAGCCGAAAAAAAGCATCAGTTTAGAAAATATATGGATTTCAAAAATGCAAAAAGGCTGTGGTATTTGGAAAGCCAGGATAGTATTGCCTTCTGTGATATTTTGATGTTTTCTAGAAACTCAATATTCTTAGCTTATAGTAAATAGTTTACTTAAACAAGAGTTTCGGATTACTTCATACCATAATCCAAGGAAGTACTTGGTGAGGGACCTTTTTTTGTGGTGGTAAATGTGGTTTTCATTCAGTGCTATAAACCACTGCCAAGACTTGGTCTTAGTTAATGCAGCTAGCACTTTGTATCATGTTTTTCTTCCTATTTTCATGGAAGAACACTTCCTAAGCACATTTCAAACACATGATTAAGTGCTGTCTGTTGCCTACATTATGTTATAGTTCTATCCATGACTAGTTCTGAATATCTGATTTCTGGAGAAAATTGTAGGTGTTGATTTTAAGAGAAGATCATCCCATGTGTGTCATCATACTTCATCAGGATAGTCAAACCTTGTTATTCTTGCATTGTCACGGAAGTATTCTTGGCTTTCAGTTTAATTATCTGGAACCCTATTTTTGCAAGATTTACCTGTGCTTTTGGGAAGAGATATAACCCAGGTGGTTAAAAGAGGGAGATCATCTCAGAAACTGCAAAAGAGTTTATGCAATATAATTAATTTGCATGCTGAATATAATGCTATGAAGGAAGATGCAATTGGGTTATGAGAACACTTGGGAATATTTTTTTTTTGTTATGTTTGTATTTTATTTGCAGAAATTTGGAATTAATTATAGTCTATTTAAAATATGAGACAGGTAAAATATAAATAAAAATAAAGAGATCACTTTAATGTGTGTAGGAAGTATATTCACATTGCCATACATGAGTTAAGGTAGAATTTGGGTGATTTAATCTATAAACAAGGAATTCTCCAAACATGATTTCAAGGAGAAAGTCCATCTCAGTGTGACTTTTATTTGAGAAAAAGTCTAGCAGAAGTTATTCCTTTTATATAAACTATTTTAAAACTATAAACTATGTTAAAACATACTGGCTGTTACAGTAGATAAATGACTTTAAAAAAAATGCAGTATGCGAAATAAACTGAGGTAACTTTTAGGTGGTACTACTTCTAAAGGCAAGGTTAAGTTACTAGTTGAGGCTGTATAATTCTAGTTTAAGACAGAATAAATGAAGAAGGAGAAATATGAGGATATATGGCATGTTACCAAAATCTACAGTGCTTGGAAGTCATGAAGTTGTCCTTTCTACTTAAGTAACTGTTTGTGAACAGTTAGATACTAAATTCAGGTAACTTGTAACATAACCATGTGTATAGGCTGTAAAATTAGTTTTGAAAGCCGGTTCTGTGGAATTTACTGCAGAAATGAATAATTACTCCACAGAAGTGAATTTTTCTTTTTCTGAAACAAGTTTTTAAAATGGGGAGGGTTGTTTTGCTAAAATTAACTGTTCTTTTCCTTGTTTGGCAGCTGCTCACTGACAGAACTAACTCTTCTCATTCAGATACTGCTAGATCTTTAGGAATAACTTAAGTGTTTCTGAGACATTTGCAAACTTTGGAAGATCTCAGGGATCCATTTTGTTGACATGGGTATCAGTGTAAGAGTGGTGCAGCCTCCTTATGTTAGTAATCTATCAAGTTACCAAATTATAAACCCATTTAGAGGCTGCAGTTTTTGCTGCCTCTAAACCATCAACAGACCTTTCCTCCAGCCTGTTTGCTGTGAAACTGTCATGCAAGGAGACAGGTCCTTGCTCAGGATATGCCATGTGTGATTGAATAGCTACACACTAAGTGGCATTTTTGGTGTGGATAGAATTAAGTCTTAGCTGGAGATACAATTTGTGTTCTTTAGACGAATCAGTAGGAGGATTTTGCCACAGGGAGTTGGGTGACTTGATGTGGTCATTGATATTCAGGGTCCTGTTATTTTCATGCAGTTTACCTTATACATGCAAGTCCTGTCACCTTCTGCACTGCTGACTGCTAGATGGTAGCTTTCCTACATATCTCTCTGTGCTTTTGGTCCATCATATCAATGTCATCTGACAATTGACTGCGTAGCAATTCAAATATCTGTTTCAGTGGCTGCTCCTTCAGCCTTAATTGTTGCTGAGTATTGCTCAAAGAGGTGCACGGTATTGAGCAGCAAGCAGAGCTGAAACTAGTTGCATATCTATTGAATAGCATGAACTGTACAAGCCCTTCATTAAATTGAACTCTGCTGTCTAAAGAGGACCATAGCATGTGTATGATCTCTAACCTTTTGGAAGACTTGTTTGGCAATAAGACTTTTTTCTCTGTAAGACCAATCTATAACATCATCAGTTAATGGATTAACTAATTTTAAAAGTTTAGCTGAGATTTTTATTCCTATTTAATGAGGACTAGTGGACATGGATTGAATTCTAGCTGAATGCTAGCTTAGCGGCTTTGTATTTTTTCCATCTGCACTTCTGAAAACCATGATATTTGTGTAGCGTACAGGCAACCTTAGGCTTGAAACACAAAAAGATTCAGCCGCTGTAACTGGGAGCCCTGCACTTCCCTACCAAAAAATGGAATTAAAAGCTCTGAATAAGATTCTAGTTTGTCCTTTTAAAACAATTGAAAAAATATAAATGCATAGGACTGGTTTCTCAGAAACATCATGAGAGCAGGAGATATCTAAGTTAACCAGGAGTGAATGCCAAGGAGGTGGATGCTTCTGCCAGCCATGCAATGAATAGTGTCTGACTACTGATTAAAAGATTGCAAGTTTGATTCCTGCCTGGCTTTAATAATTTGTACATAGGAGTAATTAGGCACCTTAATTCAGAGCTTTTGGATAGAAAGTCTCTTCAGATGTGCATCTCTGACAAAACATCTTTTTCCCATTAAACAATAAGATGACTAATGCAATTACATTAATTGTATCAGTTTTCAAATACCTATTCTGACTGATTTTGAACAGGAACTTTAAACTCAGTATTATGGCACTCTTGAACTAAAAGTAAGGTCTGCCTTACTTATGCAAAGTATCTTGTTCCTACTGTATCTAATTAGACTGATGTTTAACATCATGCAGGAATCCCTTTTATGTGGTTGTACAGTTATGGCTGCTAACCTCTATGTTTAGGTAGCAATGTAGTTTCAGCGTCTGAAAATTAATTCACCTGAGATTTGAACATCTCTTTCAGGACAAAATAAAAGTTTTCTCAGATTAACACTTATACAGAGAAATTAAGAACAGATAAAGTGTTAACAGGGTCTTGTTTCTTGTCAGTATAGGAAATGACTCATTCTTGAGAGGTGCATAAAACACTACCTCTCCAGAGAGGAAAGGACAGTTATCTATCTGTTAGAAAAAGAGTTAAAACTAACTACTGGCTAAACTGAGGTTTTAAAAAATCCACAAAGCTGAGGGTAAGGGTTTGAATATGAATAGAACTGTAAGGAAGATGTGGGTACCCCAAACTAAGATCCTTTTCCCACAGAGGCAAAATTCCAGGATACAGGATTTTGATCTGCACTCTCCTGGGCCTAGATGTCCTAATAGTTTAATAGCTGGTGGCAGAAAGAGACAATAGCTATGACATATAAGAAAATATAGAATAAATAAACATATGATTTTCCTTTTATTTTCTATACACCTGTCTCTAAATCTGTAGTAACAACATTGTCTATGTTTGGATTGTATCAGTATGTTCTACCTTCATTTTTGTCTTAGACTTCATCTGCTGTTTATGCCAGTTTCTGGGATACCATTTCACTCCAAACCATCTGTTGCTATCAAGCTAGTGGTCTATTCTCACTATGCCTGGATGCATACACACTCCTTAGTGGTACCATTCATAAAAGAGTATTCTTCCACTGAGGTGCATAAACAATGCAAGTGTCACACCAAGAGCTGGTATAGAAAATGCATCTTCTGGTGATTAATGTTAAACAGAGATTCCATATTATGCAGTGGGATAGAAGAAAAGGCTCTCAGTTCTTCATGCCTAGCCTCCCATATCCTCAGAGATATAGAATATTGGGCCAGGCTTTTGGGCCCCAGCTCTGATAGTCTAACATTTTTCTCTCAATGCTCTTCTTTCTTGTGTAAGTGACATGAATTTTGGAGCATCTTCACCATTGGTGATTACCTAACAGCAGATTGTAGTTGATCTTTTTTCTAAATGGAGAAGAGGAGAAGGCAGGGTGAGCTCAGGAACTCATCAGTGCTTGTCAGGTTCATGTTAGATTCCTAGGTCCCAAAATATTAGCTCCGTTTCGTTCTGGACTTTGCCTTATTTGTTTAGGTATCCTTAAATGTCTGTTGACAAAACTAGGCATTATATGGCTAAACAAATAAACGTTGAGAGCGCTGTGTGAATAGGATTCAGTTAGAATTAAGGCTTAACAGCACAGGTTAACAGAACTAGGAACATTTTAAAAATCCTTGCTTGCATTCAGGTAATGTTGCATTTCATTGAAGTGTTAGTAGAAAAAAATAGTGCAAGACTATATTCTAGTATTGATGTTACTGAAAGTTCATAGTTTTCCTCCTCAGGTGCCTGATGCTTGACATCTAATCTGCATCTAATATTGAGATGCAAATGGAATTTAGGGCAAACCATTTTCAAAATTAGTTACTAATTTAGATGTCTTTGGTTCTGAACATTGGGCATCCTAATAGTGAGCATTCACCACACAGTTAAAACTAATCAGAACTGCAGCTTTTGCCTAAAAAAACCTGTTGGAGGAACTGCTCTAATTTAGAAGTTAAAGATAATTTATGTGTATGGTGAAATACTATATACCCATTACTTTTTTCTCCGAGAGTGGTGATATTATTTTAAGTGGAAAATTTGTTTGAAGTCCATTATAAAAGGTGATTTTTGATAACTGATGATAGTGGGGGATGGTAATGAAAATCAATTGCGTATGTTTCTAAGTGTTAACTTTCATCACACCTTGTGAGGATAATCATATTGCTATTATTCACTGATCCATAAGGACATGCATTTTCCTAACCTGTGGCCTGTAGTCTAGACAGGTTCACAGGGGGAACTCTTGAGCTCATGCTTATGCTGATGTTGAATATATTTTAATGCATATGGTGGGGAAGAGTTTTGTCCAAATGTCTGTTAGTACATTGTCCAGCTAATGTTAAAACAAATATGTTTTCCCCGGGTGGCTTACTTGTTTGGTCAAGTACCATTCTGGCCTGCTGTAGTTTTTATTTTGTTTTATACTGTTTGTATTCTTTCATGCCAGATCTTTAACTTAGTTCAGAGTTTGTTTTGGCTTAGTACGGTTCTTGGCTTTAACCCCAAGTTTCACAACATAAATCCTATTTTTATCTCCCTGGTACATTTTGAGATCTGCATAGTTAAATGAGGTGAGGAAATCAATGTCAGTGTGAAGTGCTATATTGACCTTTACACCTTCATTTTCCTTCTGAATAACTGTTTTCATCATGTTATTCATCCACAGCACCTAGTGCAGTAGATTCTCTGTGCTTGATTATTGGCCTGTTGGTGTTTCTGTGTCATGGTTTAACCCCAGCCAGCAACTAAGCACCACGCAGCTGCTCACTCGCTCCCCCCCGCCACCCAGTGGGATGGGGGAGAAAATCGGGAAAAGAAGTAAAACTTGTGGGTTGAGATAAGAACGGTTTAATAGAATATAAAAAGAAGAAACTAATAATGATAATGATAACACTAATAAAGTGACAGCAGTAATGATAAAAGGATTGGAATATACAAATGATGCGCAGTGCAATTGCTCACCACCCACCAATCGACGCCCAGTTAGTCCCCAGGCAGCGATCCCCCCGCCCCCACTCCCCCCAGTTTCTATACTAGATGTGATGTCACATGGTATGGAATACCCCATTGGCCACTTTGGGTCAGCTGCCCTGGCTGTGTCCTGTGCCAGCTTCTTGTGTCCCTCCAGCTTTCTCGCTGGCTGGGCATGAGAAGCTGAAAAATCCTTGACTTGAGACTAAACATTACTTAGCAACAACAGAAAACATCAGTGTTATCAACATTCTTCTCATACTGAACTCAAAACATAGCACTGTACCAGCTACTAGGAAGTCAATTAACTCTATCCCAGCTGAAACCAGGACTCTAGGCAATGAAATCATCATGCTCGCAAGCCAGTGCAAAATTAATTAGTATCTGTGAAGGAAGGAAATTGAGCTTTTAAGGAAATAATTTTTAAAGCTCTTAGGGAAGCTGTTTTCTATAAGTTGGAAAGGAAAAACCTACCAGAAACCTAAGGGTAATTTCAAAGAATGAGATGTTACAAAATAGGATTTGAAGATACTAAGTCGATGCCTGTAACGTCATTATCTAGTAAGAAGCCTAGAGTGTAATAGATTTTCAAGTCACACTCACACATTATCACAAGAAGTACTGAAAACTTGGAACAACTTCTGTTCTAATTCATGGATGCTAGCAAGGACGTATTTTTGTGAAATGTTTAATGGACAGGCAAATTGTGATTGAGATGGGAGTTTTCACTTTGATTCCAAAGTGAAAGCAACAGGATTTGGATGAAATCATTTAGCACTTAAATACATATATACATATTTTTATATATATATATAAAATGAAAATGTGATTTTTAGCTTGAGGGGAAAAAAAAAATCTGGATCAGTTCTTTCATGATCAAAAGACAGCAGAGTGTAACTCTCTTACTCCAAGTTGATTTATTTACAAAGTGGGAATTTTGGCCTCAAGCTCTGTTCAGTTTGAAAAAGTGGTTGAAATAAGTTTTGTCAATCATTCCTGCCTGTGCACTGAGCTGAATATCTTTGTTTCTTTTCAGTTAGGCATCTTTCAATTTGCTGTTTTCAAAGCTTGGTATTTCCATCAATGCAAAACCACCCCCATGAGGTTTCTTGCTTTGATTAGTTAGTGGTCAACATTTTAGAGGAGTTTTTAAAACAAAACAACCCTCCCCACCCCCCTCCTCTCACATAGGCATATCCTCTTTTCACATATCCATATCCTCCTCTCCCCCATCACATATCCACAAATGGCCTATCTCAGATATTCTCTAGATATGTTGAATTGCTCCAATATCCATGTGGTATCTTTTTCAGAGAGATTAGTTCTGAAGCAGGTATCATAATCATGTGAACATATCTCCTTCAGTGAATGGTTGTTGTTGTACACCTTGGTATACTATTGTGAAGGAAACTGGACATTTAAATATGAAGCATCTTATCAGTCCAAAATTTGTACTAAATTAGCAACATGTCATATTGTTGTTATATTTCTCTCTTTCCTTTTTCTTCTCATACATTGTACAAATCTTATATTCTTAGCTTGTCTATTTTCACGGAACTCCAAAATTATTATTTTGGTTTACGGGTGATAAGAAACCTCTGCATGTATGCAAGGAATGATATTTTAATTGAATCTGCTTTCCTTCCTGTGTAATATGATGAGCTGACTTGCTTTGTCATTTGGTAATTGTTGCTAAATACCTCTAGCTTATTCATCTAGATTTTAGCAGTGTTAGAATATTGTCATATTTCAATGAAACTCAGGGTTGAAGTTTTAGAAATAGAAGAACAGAGAAATGTGTGCTAGGCCACATTAACATATGCATTTCAAAAGAAAACATTAACCTTTAAAAATACATACAAAACTATTTTGGTGAAGAAATCTACCTAATTTTGTGGGAGGCTAAAAGATCTTTGTCACTGAATTGAGTAATAAGTTTGAGAACAGTAAGACCTCAGTAGCTACAAATCCATTTAGTTTCCATTTATCAGAGTGGTGATTTTATTTCTACACTAAAGCAGATCTGCCTAGTATTTGTTGTTAATTTTATTTTCAAGCCCACCAATAGCCACATGACAACAGTGGTGTGAGTGAATAATCTCTGGAGTGGGGATTTAACAGGGTTAGGTCTTAGACTTCGTGCCACACCTCCGCAGTTTACCTCTAGATTTGGGAGCTCAGAGCACAAGAAAAGCAAAGCAATCCTCCTAGGGGGAAGAGGAGAGGAGAGGTGATATATTTCCTTTCCTAGATATATCCTGAATGACTTTGAGGAATAACGTAGAATTTCCCCGTTCTGGTTCTCTAATTCACAGGAGAGTAAAAAAGCATGTTGCATATTGTTAAGGAAGTGCTCAGGTGCACTTCTGGGGAGAACTGTCAAGCCCCATGACTTCTAAAAACCAAGATACTGAAGAAGTCACAATGACATTGAAAGTACAAAAGAAGAAATTCTTTATGATGGGAGTGGTGAGACACTGGAACATGTTGTCCAGAGAAGTTGTGGATGCCCCATTCCTAGAAGTGTTGAAGGTCACGCTGGGTGGAGCTTTGAGCAACCTGATCTAGTGAAAGATGTCCCTGCTCACAGCTCGGAGGTTGGAACTAGATGATCTTTAAAAGGTCCCTTCCAACCCAAACCATTCTATGATTCTACACATTGATGGACATCCCCATTCTTAGTAGCTGTGAGAGCAAGAAGAGAATTGAAACACTGAGCTCTTATTCCCTTGTAACAGTGAGCAAGATTTGTTAGGGAAGTTCCAAGTGCATGGAAATTTTTGTTTCTTTTTGCTTCATCTCCTTCCTCTGAGTGCTACAAAATTAATTTGGTTTTAATTTAAGGACTTAAACTTAGGTACAAATACATCATAACTCTCAGAATTACTTTCCTCCTTGAAGTTATGGTCATTTGCTTTCTAGAAAGGAATGTCATAATTTGAATTCCGGTGTGAAATAATGTTGCATGGTAGATTACTCCTATATGCATTTAACAAAGTTGTCACATATTACACATCCTGGAAAAGAGACTATAATGGGAAGGTTGCAGATGGTAGCCTATTAAAACACATTCTTTAGCAAGCCTAGCTAGCCAATGAAACTGAGCCAAGCAATGTGCTCGCAGAGAGATTTTCTAGCTGAGGTTATTTACCTTCAAAAGTACAAAGTAATGAGAGAAAGTAGGTAATGCCTACCTCTTGAAAAGAAAGCCGCATACAGGTTTTTCTTTTAACTCATATCTGCCCTGGGTAACATTTACAATCCCTGGGATAAGTGAATTTATAATAAATGAAACAACACATTTCACAGAACAGGTGCAGGTATTGCAACATCTGCTTTTTAGATACCCTGTGACCAGCAGAACTCAGCCCAGAGCAGTGAGTGTATTTTCTGCTATGTAACCTGTAGGCAGGAGTTAGGAGCCTGAGGAGAGGACTATATAAAGTAGCCAGGAGGAGACATATATGTATATTTCTATCAGGTTTTCATCAGGCTTTATGATAAGGAAAATGGAGGGGGTTTTGTCCATTCCCCCCCCCCCCTTTTTTTTTTAATGAAACATTGAACGTGTAGTGATTATTGGCTAAATAAGTACAATTATTCTTCAATTACCATGAAATTGTCATTCATTCCCTTTCCAAATCTCTGGCAGTTTCATTTCCTCCCATCAATGTCGTGCTGACTAATCTCACATTGGCAGAAGGTGGGAAAACAGCCCTTGAAATAAGAATTATTCTTATTTGTTGAGCACCAAGGTTTGCCTTTGAAATTGGACTAATGATACAGCTGGCTAGAAATTGCTTTTATTGGGTGATGAAATGAATGTTATATTCTTTACCTTTAGCTCCATCGAGCCCTTTGTGCAAAGCTCTAGTTGCAGGTTTTTGATCAGATAAGTTGTGGTTAAGGTTGCTCAAGGTATACCCTGAAAATGCTTTTCACTGAAATACTGAACTTTGCAAAATGTCCTCAGCTTTCCAGTTGCATTTCCGTCTAACAGGGAAGGAAATTGAAATAATGGAAATGTGACTATACTGTGTATAAAAGATCCCCTCCCCGCAATGTATTAAAATAATTTATAAGTAGGTCTGAGTAAAACTTTGAATATACGTGTTGTATGGACTTGCCAGAGGTAATGTAACTTTTCCAAATTTTAAAAGCTTATATTAGCTCTGGTCTTTGTGCAGATAGTGACAAGGAAGGATGCAGAAACATTTTTATTTCTCTGTAATTGTTTGCACTATAAATTCTAGCAATAGTTACCCCCTTCTGCAACTTTGAGATCTTGAATTGTGAGACTTTCTGGTATGTGTGAAAGAAAGAAGGGTCATTACCCTGCCCTCCTTCCATGTTATTATGAGAAGGACACTGTAGCATTGCAGAGGTTACAGCACCCTGAAGCCATCAGAAAAATTCATAATATAGTAGCAAATTTGTCTGGTTTTTCCTTGCCTTATTTTTTCCAGTCCAGGTCTTGGAAATAAGAAATGAGTAAAATTCCCATTGGCTGAGTAGATGAGCTCATATTTTTCCATTATTTATGCGTTTGTTGTGTCTATCCTCCAATAGGTTCCAAGAGACTTGAGAGTTCTTGTCTGAGCAGACACAACTGAACTCTGCCATTTCCCATGTTAATAAAATGTTGAATTATTGCATTAAGATAATACTGAGTTCAGAAAGTCCAGTTGAATAGGCTGGTTTATTAGCTCGCTCTGTGTTAACAGTGTGTCACTGAGAGTAGTGAGAATAAATACACCTCTACCTTAGCTACACACAATTAACAAAGTATGTACCTCCTCCTCATAAATATCCCCTGTTCAACGTTGGAAAGTTGCTGTCTTGTACCTCTATTTTGGCAGGCCCTAAAGCCTGTGGTGCTTGGGACACAAAAATTCTATAAAGTAGTCTTCAAAAGACCATTTTCAAGTGCTGCGTTAAATATCACAGATGCCTCTGTCTAATATATTTGCCGGCAGGGAACAGGAAGCGATTTGAGTTTGAGAGAGGGCAAACATTCCCAGCCTTTGGATATATATTACATTGGCCTTTTAAAATCGCTCTCCCAATTTCACTTCCTCACTTAGAAATAACCTGGTTTTTTACTTTGGGGAAAAAGTTTCAGAAGAGTCTAAGGGCAAGGAAACTGTGAACAGAATTTTCTGTCTCTGACTGACCATCTAAAGAATATCCATGTGGATACATAAAGCAAAACATTTCTGTAGCTGGGCAAAATTCCTGGTAGATTTCTGAATGATATACAGTAATCTAATCTGGAGCTTTCTGTAGCCCCTGAAGTCTCCTGAGGTGCAGAGCACAGTTGGTCTGTTGTGTTTAATTAAGAATAAACTCAGCTGAGAGGGCTTTTTTTTTTCTTGTTTTATTTTATTTTAACTACTTCTAATGTGTTTAACTAACTTAGACAAGTAGATGTTTGTTTGTTCGGCTGGATAACTTGTGATGATTTGATTTCTAGTTTTATAACAAAGCTAGGAAATGAATGAGGGGTTGTTTGAAGTTTATTCCTCAGTGAATAATTCAGTAGGAAAATGTTTGATGAGAAAAGAGCTTGGCAAGAGAAAATCACCAGAATTTTTACCAAATTGCTCCACAGTGTGATGGCCTTATCTGCTTCTAACCTCCTACTACAGTGTACCCTTAGGGGCGAGTCAGTTTATAGAAATGCAGGAAATGCAGAGCTTGCTTCTGCTTGACTCACAGGCACTGCTCCATGATTTATCATCCAGATAGATTCCTGTTTTATTTTTCACCAGTGATAACAAGGGTGATTAATATCATTCACTAAAATGAAATCTTTAAAATTTATCAGGTAAAGATAACTCATATTGCAGAGTTTTCAAAGAATTATCTAAAACATTTTCTTGTCCACAAATCTACTTCTGAATAAATCTTGGAAAAATTGAGAAGGTATAACTGCCTAAAAGAAAGCTAGGCAAGTGCTAATATTTTAAAAGAAGATCACCCAAGCACATGTAAATGTATATCAACCCAGGCAAATAATGGAAAAGCTTAACTCTTATAATGAATATTACCTTTTTCCTTTCAAGTTTCCAAATATTGCCCTCATAAGTTTTTAACAATAGATTCACCTAGATTCATTTTGTGCTTCTGTTAGAAAGTCCGTTTGCAGATGTCTTATTTTAGTACCATGAGAGTTATTTTTTGGAAATACTTTCTTTTTTACCTCATTGTAGACATTTATAGAGAAGTTAGGCAATATTAGATGCTTTATCTGGTAGAAAGAAATTTTAAACACAAGACCAGTATGATGAACTTCTAACCTCAGGTTTGATTTTGCTGCTGAAGAGGGTGAAAATCCTCGCCACAGGGGGATATAATACAGGCAAAAAGTTGTCAGGGTCTCAAAATAGGAGTGGACAAATTCAAAGAAGAAAATACTTGTGAGCTATTGGATACCAAGAGGTTATCTGTGGCTGACAGAACCCTTAAGTCATACCTTATGAAGGCTTGGAGAATATCACCATTCTTATACTCTTCTGTTTGCTGCTGATCACTGTTAGAGACAGTGGATAGCACACTAGGCAGAGCTTTTGTCTAACCCGGCTATTCTTACATAGAGCACTTTGTGAGCTGTAATATGAGACAATTCATTCAGCACACCTGATGTAAATTGGGTCCAGAGTGCTTAGAATTCATAACCAAAAGCCACTGCTTCTTTAGCTTAAGAGGAGTTCTTGGAGCATCGAGTTCTGCATCGTTAGTTTGTATTGTCTTATGAGGTTCAAAAATTGCTTTGAAAAATTGGTTTTTGGATGGTTAGGTTTTCTTATGACCCCCAGTTTGACTTCTAACCTTCAGATAAACAGTGTTGGGAGAACAAGAGTTAGCCCATTCAGAGCTGTCTGTGCAAATCAGGTATATATTCAGTAACATTAAAATGAACAAATAATACTTTCTGTGCAGGCTTTCTGATGAAAAGCTGAACATTTCAAAGGGTGAAATTGCCAGCAAATACAATGTAATTTCTGCTCAAAGTGTTTGCTGGGGAAAAAAAAAAATCCCAGGGAAGTCACTGATATGTCTAAATATTTGAGGGAATGCAAGTTCTCAGGGTCTTTTTAAAAAAATCGAGACCTTTTCCCCTTCAGCTTGTGAGTCTTGTGAAATATTCTTACTACATTTGAGTCACAGTAGAATTAATGACTTGAGCTTAGATTTACTATGATTTGTTTCCTGCCATGAGCTGCTAAAAGTAAGCAATGCAAAAATCTCATAGTAACTAACACATTTATAAATGCAAGAGCACATCCGGGAGGTTTTTATTTGCAGACCAAAATCCCAGAATTTATAGAGTCTGTCTTAGTTACTATTGTGAAGAGGGGGAAAAAACCCCAGTGAACTCTATTAAAGAGATTGATGCATGGCTGCAAGAGCTCTTGACAATTGAGATTTCTCTCTGAAGTGTTGTTTAACGTATGTATAGCAAAAGGAATGCAGGGGAAGGAAACAAATTTTCTTAGAAATTTTTGAAATACTTTGAATCTAGCAAAATAATGAAACGATTGAAACACAAATTCTGTGTAGCTGAGAAAGCAAAACATTCCCTTTTTACAAAGCTAGAATTCATGCCAGGAAACAAAAGCAAAAATATTTCCTAGGTATCTGAGCTATAGGTAGGCTATATGGCTATGATAGTTGGGTCTGGTCAAACTACTCTGGCCACTTTTCTTGAGTCACTGGCTGGGACAAGACATTTCTGGTTTGAGTTTCCAAGGTGATAAGTTACATTTCCTGTGACCTGCATGCTCCAGAAAATGTCCTTTCGAAGAAAAAGTCCTCCTTCTCTACTTTAAGCTGATATGTACCTTACTGGATGAGACCGATGATCGTTGCCCTGTGGACTCTCTCTAATACTGCTTTGTACATTGGAATCAGTTTTGTCCCTGAAAAAGCTTTGCAATATGTAACATAGTCACTGTTGATTTAAATTTTGTATAATGCCAGCTGCTTAGGACAAAGCAGTCATTTCCAAACTCTGTTGTGACATGATACTACCTGGTAAGTTATTCCTCTTTCTCTTAGATGTTTACACCTTTCAGGCACGCTGTTATTTTATTCTTCCTTTGCTGTCACTTAGCTGGATCTTGAGTACTTCGTTCTCTTACATACACTAATGTTCCTGATAATGTTAGTGAAAGCTTGAGGTCCGGAACAAGCTCATGGTTAATTTTTGTGTGTAAATTAATCCTCTCTGATCTCCAGTAATTTCACTTATGTCTTTAAATAGCAACAGTTTACCATTAACTTTCAGGTAAAGAGATGCCTAAGCCTGAATTTTGTTCCAGTTACATATCACTTCTGGTTTTCTATTTGCTATGGCAGAAGCAAGTAGCCAAAACCTTTGCATTTATGGACATGTGTGTCCCTTATTTTTTTTATTTTTATTTGCTAGTATGTAGTCTGTCTTTTATTATATATATATTTTTGAGTTCTACTTATATTTTCAAACTCTCCATTACCCAGATGATTTTTAACTTAAGAAGTATTTTGGGGGAATGGTTTTGATTATTAGTTCTTTTTTCATTTTTGTTCTTTCTCCTAATTATGATTGCAGAACCTCATAGCTTTTAGAGTGTATTTCTCAGCAGCACTAAATCACGGCTTTATAGCCCAAAACGGAACACTGGCAGGCTGTGTTTATATTTGTTTACTTATTTATTGCTCTGCTTTATTTGCTTAAAATGCTGTGATTTAAAATAATACTTGTCTGTAGTTCTGTACTTCAGAATTTCAGTTCAGCTATCAAGTTACTTTTACACATTGTATAGAGGTGCAATGTGAGTCTCATCACATTACGAACAGTAGCTATGTTAAACATTGGGAATATTTTCAGATTTTCAGTCAATATTGTCAGTTAAACATTTAGGCCCCCAAAGACCACTGCCTCTTTTTGTGTAGAAGTGATATCTTACAGGTGGACCAATGTTCTCCAAAGTTCTATGATGGTCTTGGAAATATTCTTGAAGAAGGCACTCCAGACCCTTGAATAATATTGATACTAATTTCTTCCTGATGGGTTGTGCAGCAAGTGGGTGATAAAACATTGTAATACCTTGGCTTTATAGTTGATGCCCATATATTTCTGGGGTTTGCTATGCAGGGTGGGTTGGTTAGTTGCTTTATGTCAATACAGGTTAGCCAGCTGCACCTCTGACATATCTCCTACCTGCCAGCTAATTTATGATCCATCCAGGAAGGCAGAGATGCCACTGACTATATCTCTGTATGTTAGACTGATGTTGGTCTTGATTTCATCACTTAACAAAGTGGGTAGCCACCATCTCAGAATATTTTCTTTCAAATTGGCATTATTTGATTCAGCCCAGCTGTTTGCTTGGCTTTGGAGGAGGTAGTTCGACAACCACCTTTATTTTGTAATGTTTTTTCAGCAGGGTTGGTTACAGATATTCCAAGAGACAAATGGTGGTGAAATGAATTGGTGGCTCATCTAATATTCAATTACATATACGTCTTTCATTTGTTCACCTTGGCCACCTGCCCAGCACAAATAAATGCTTATTGTTCCCTAAATAAATTATGCTGGTTCTAAGCTGCTCTGCAATTTGATACTTACAAGAGTTCTGTGTTTATTTGCTGGCACAGGCTGCTCTAAAGATATTCAACCTTCTGTGTTTTGGCTTCTGTTACACTCATTACCTTGAAAAGTAATTATGCAAATATCACACTGCATTAAATACAGGCAGGTGTTTATTTATTTATAAACATCTCAAAATTTCAATTTCAGGGCATGCAGCTGAAATATGTCTGCACAGGGTGAGAGATGGTGCTGCCTCCCCACCCATTGCTGTAACTGAGCAACAAGAAGTACATAAGCAAAATTATTCCATTCTTTGCCTTGCCTGCTTATTGAAAGGAGGAGTGCAGTAAATTGGGCTGTAGACATCCAGTCACCATGGGATTTGGCTGTGCTCACAATAGGCAGGCATTGAACTGTATGAAAAGAATTTAACACATTTTTTTTCTCCCATGAAAATAAAGAGGCAACCCTGGAGAAAAAAGCAAAGCAAGCTGAGATAGAGATGTTTGAAAGGTAATTTGTTTGAAAAGAAACATAGGCTTCAAGCAGCCCCACAATAATTAATAAAAATCTTAAAGCTTGCAAGGTTGGACTGATTCTGATCTCTTAGTGATATTGATAAAATGTTGCCCTGTTCCAGTGGTCTGAGTCACTGTTCACATAAAATGGGAATTGGAGCTTTGCTTGGCTGTTGCACAGAGGTGTGTACTGCAAATTGCATCTCTTAAGAACTGCTCGGTACAGAAGGCTGCTATTACCAATGGATAGCCAGGGAGTACAAAGGGATTTTACACAGTTCATCTAAATTGCAGTCTTATCCATCTACAGAGAAATATACTAAAAGGAATAACAGATGGGTGAGCTTCTGGGGAACTATAGACCATCAGCAAAAACTCACATGTCCTTGAAATAGGTGTAAAATGTTGCTGTCTGGGGAAGGGGTTTAAAAAGCCATGATTATTGAAGGAATAATTGGGCTTTACTATCTGGAGAGCTCAGACATTTAGATTTCTGCAAAAATCTAGCAGAAGTTTTAGATTGCCGGTGCTTTTCATGTGTAACGATCAGGCCCCTTTTAAATGTTTCAAAATAAGCTTCTCAAAATCAGACGCTGCTATAATTGTTCGATAGGTTTGAAAATGCAAACCTCTTTTAATAGCCTTTACTCTTATCTAGAGGCTTCGTCAAAAGAAAGTATGCTATCAAGGAAAGACTGCACAGAGATCCTGGCAAGAACATAGGTATTAACTGACACATCACTAGTAGCTCACCGGCTAGCACAAGATAGAGAACTAGGTGCTCTCAGAGTTCAGATTTTGGCTTTGTTGTCTTTTTGTTTGGACTCTTTTATCACATTAGCCATCCATAAAGTGGGTAGAATATTACTACCTTGCAGTGACTCTGCGAAGCTAAACCAGAGCTTCAGAAATTAAAGGTGCAATGGAAAAATTATGTATTAATAATAAATATACCTAAGTTTTATTGTTTGCCTTAAGGAAGGTAGCAGGAGGTCCAAGATTTCATGGGGGGTATTCATAATACATGATTTTCCATAAACAGATTTGTTCTGTGCTGAATGTAAGACACAAACATACAAATGCACAGAAGGGGTTTAAAAGAGCTAGTAGTGGCCCTGATCCTACTTGCATTCCCATGTAAATGCCCTACTTAATAGGACTGAGGCAAAGGGAGTTGTAAATGCATTTAAATACATATATGTGTGTGTGTATACGTGCAAACATATATAGAGAGAGATGTGTATGCATACATGTATATGTGTGTGTGTGTAAAAGTATAGATAGATAGCTAGATATGCATACCTGGTTGGTATGGCTGAAGTGAAAGAACGGAACTGTGCAAGATCATCCCTGCACAGAGAGGGACATTAGCTATTACCCTTGATTATTTCAACACAGTAACTTGCTGTGGATCAAGTAACTCCTGTTCAGTGATCAGAGCTGCTGTGACTTCTGATTTTACTTGCAGGTACTTTTTAACAAATTGATACTCTGCAACTCACATAGGTGACCGTCACAACAGTCAAGTAAACCTAACAATTACTAAGTAAGTGCATAAGGAGATAAAACTTGGTCTGCCCTCATTCTTGTGCTTCTTGTCCTGCCTGTTGCCAGTGTCCTTCTGTGTGTATATGCACATTGTACTTCAGCTGAATGAGGCTGAGACCAAAAGTGTACATGTACAGAGTAGCTTATTCTGCACTTTAAAAATACGCAAAGCATGATATAGGCTCTTGCAGTGCTTTATGAACTGGTATTGAATGGTCTCATAGGGAATAGTAATCACAATGTTAACTTACAATGCAAATATGTAATTTATTTCCTTTGAAGCTGCAAAGGTCCCTCAAGTATAATGGATTTTATACTATATTTTTATGCATGGCCTAACATTTTCCTTAGGTGTTGGTGCTACATCTGGAAAAAGAAAAGCTAATGAAAGAAAGGCGGTGGGAGGTGTGTGTGGTTATTATTATTATTTGCCAGAAAGCAATAATAGTCTGAAGAGCTCGCTGTTACATCTCTGGCTGCTAACTTCAGTGGAAAATGGGATATTGCATAAGAAAGGATACACATTTTCCAGTTCAGCAAGAAAAAAAAAAGAATCCCAGGTTTCATTCTTTGTCTATCTATTTGGTGTATGCAGAGCACCCTGAATACTCTTCTGCTTCTCCCACCTGTCTTCGATTTTCCCATAATCATCTGAAGTGATTATCTGCAAGTAGAAAACAGGAATATATTAAAGTAGAGAAGAGGTACCTGTATTTACTATTTTGGGGATACGATTTAATTAGTGTCTGTTTTCAAAAGAACTTACCACTTACAGATGTATTTTCAAAGCAGTCAAACTGTCTATCTGTGTTAAACTTTGGAAAGTCTAAGTACTTATTTTGGAGGCAAAATGGAAATTGAGCTCTTTAAAAAAAACGTACACTGAAGGCAAGCAACTGTCGGGTGGCAAACATTAAAGTGATTAATACAATATGTAGCCATTAGGCTCTGGCAGCTGGTCATTTAGGTAAAGAGTTTCAGATATGACCACAGGATTTAGAAGCCCACATCCTATTAAAAGTCATTTTGCCTTGCCTTCCAAGGTAACTTTGAAAAATCTCCTTCTAAAGGCTTAATTGACAAGAGTATGATGAAAAGTTAAAAAGCAACAAAATCATCACTAAAATTATCACTGTTTCTGTGGCTGACAGCTTCGAGAGACAAGTTAAGGAACACAAAGTCTATTGGCATGTGTGGCAGGCCACTGTGAACAGTTGCAGGCTGCTGCTGTCATTGAGAAAGGGTGGGGCAGCACCTCTTCAAGATTGCTAGTACTGGCAGCAACTAGAGCAAGGATTGCAGAATTCCAACATTTTCCCCTCCTGGTTTTCTAACTGCATCCTTAGTGCTTCTCATTCCTCCTCCCATGGCAGATGCAGCCAAATCCTTTATCTCTGGGGCAACAAATTTTTGCCTACTCTGTTGAAAGTCTCCAGGGAGCACTGAATTTCATCCTTAAAGGATTCCTTGTCACTTGCCTTGTGGCACAGTTTTGAATGGTTCACCAGGACTGTTTAATACAGCAGTGTGGTTGATAAGGCAGCCTTCAGTTTCTGTCATTCATCCAGGATCTTCCACAACCTCAACACATACTAAAAAATATCCCTTATCCAGGGCAGTGCAGTACAGTGTAATTCTTCCAATTGACTTTTAAATTAGAATCCAGTTGCCAAAATCATTAACATCTTTTGCCAGTTTGGATGTTCGAGGGTAACCTGCCCCCGCCTTAGTTGCTGCTCTTGAAGTGCATCTTCCAAGTCTGGTGTCACCTGTCAGCCCTGTGCAGATATGTTAGATATCTTTGGGCACTTCCTGAGGCATTAGGAGCCTATATTGAGTCAATTGTGTTGAACTCTTCTTGGGCAAGGAGATCATGCCATCTGTAGCAGGTTCTATGATCATGTAACAAGGATATAGTGGTACTTCTATAGTGTTTCACACACCAACAAATGGCTGAAATTGAGGAAGCTGCGATTCAGCTGTAAGCAATCACGCTACTGGGCTAAGAAGAGAGAAGTTCCCTCACTCCTAAAAGCACAGAGACTACATTTTTTTTTGCTTATGAGGGCTGCATACAGACTTGGGAAATCTGCTTGTAATGTTAAAAAACACCCTATGGTTGAATAACCTCTTTTGTGGGAGTTGATATTTCAGGGTATCAGTGGCATGGCATCAGCTTTAGTTCGAAGAATGAAATAGTAGCTGCTGTATAACAAAACTTTCTGTCACTTTCCTCCTCTTCATACCTTGGTGCCTTGGCTCCTGTGACCTGTCACAGTCATCACAGTCACATTCTCTCACAGCCTTAGTAACTGTTACACATGAAGAATGACATTGCTCTGACTAAATCCCCTACTTAAAATCCAGTGCCATATTTTCTTATTAAGAAAGTTCTTCCAAGCTTTCTGTGTAGTGTAACTGGTAAAGTAAAATAGTCTGACATTATGCAAAAGGAACAGAGGTAGTTAGTTTTAAAAAGAAGATTTATAAAAGTCTGTCATATATGCTGTCTTATTTTCATTTGCTATGAAGCTCTTCTGTAAATTACAGCAGATGTTAAGTGAGTTTGTGTTTCTCTGGAACATTAATATGACTGTGCTGCATTAAGAAAGAAGAATTTTCAGAAGAAAAATCAATATAGCGTTCCAATGTGTTAGATTAAAAAAGAAACTACTGTGCTCAGTGTTTTAAGTATAGGAAGTGGAGCAGTCCAGGAAGGTATTGTTTGTCATTAAAACTCATGGAGTGAGTGGGATGTCTGAATGCTGGTTCAAAGTTGAGACTTACTCTCTAAATGTGACAAGGCACAAAAGGCCTGGAAAGGGACAGCACTTGGTGCAATTGATATAGGAAAAGGCTGTGTACTGGTTTTGGCTGGGATAGAGTCAATTTTCTTCCTAGTAGCTGGTACAGTGCTGTGTTTTGGATTTAGTAGGAAAATAATGTTGATAACACACTGATGTTTTGAGTTGTTGCCAAGTAGTGCTTATCCTAAGTCAGGGATTTTTCAGTTTTCCATACTCTCCCAGCGAGGAGGTGCACAAGAAACTAGGATAGAGCATAGCCAGGACAGCTGACCCGGACTAGCCAAAGGGATATTCCATACCATAGGATGTCATGCTCAGTATATAATCGGGGGGAGTTGGCCAGGGGGGACAGATCGCTGCTCGGGGACTGGCTGAGCATCGGTCAGCAGGTGGTGAGCAATTGTCTTGTGCATCACTTGTCTGTCTTGGGTTTTCTCTCTCTCTCTCTGTTATCTTACTTTTCATTACAATTGTAATTATTATTATTATATTTTATTTCAATTATTGAACTGTTCTTATCTCAACCCATGAGTTTTACTTTTTTTTTTCCCCACAATTCTCCTCCCCATCCCACTGGCGGTAGGGAGGAGTGAGCGAGCGGCTGCATGGTGCTTAGTTGCTGGTTGGGGTTAAGCACAACAAACTGTGAAATGCAGTTAGAACCAGAGAATAGCACCTACCAGTTTAATGGAAGCCATCTGCATTTTATGCATTGAAGCTCCTCAATACAACCTTTAGTGAAAATTTATCAAGGAGAGAGCATGAATTAAGTATGTATATGTTCAGCAAGGCATGAAAAACTAAAGGTGACTTCAGCAAGAGATTTGGGATGCCTAAAGGGTGTTAAAGTGAATTCAGTAAATGTCTTAACTTTTGACACCTTTGTGAATACCTTTCTACTCCTTTTAACTTTATCTTTGCAACACTTTTCCTCCTCTTCTAAAACCACAGTAAAGGAGACTCATGTCCAAAGGTGTCAAAGAATATTCTTAATCTTCTGTTTGTTTCCTCTCTTCTAATGATTGCCATCTTGTTCTAGCATGAAAGCTTTTGGATCTGACACTTTGTACTCTTACTCTGTGTGCTCAGAGAGATTAGTGCAAAGGCAGTCTCAGTCCTGAAGGAATATGAATTACAATGATTTGCCTGATGTAGTCATGACACAGCATCCCTGCTAGAAAAAATGAGAAGCATTCTATGTAGGTCAAGCAGTTGCAAACTGAGCGAGAAAGAGCAATGTATGGAAAAATCCAGTGTAACTATTAGTATCACTTACCTAGATAAGTGAATAGCAATATTCCATTTAAGCAGTCTCCCTCATAAATACATGGGGTAAAAAACAGTTGTGGAGGCAAGAAAGTTAAGGCAAGTCTATGAAGTATAGGAAGAATCTACAATACCTTATAGATCTCACTCCATTCTCCTTGACCACTTGCGTTGACAGCACGGACTTTAAAAAGATATTCTGTATTTGGATCCAGATTATGTATCTCAAGGTTCTGTTGCTGTATTTTGCTTAGCTGGCCAGCTAGTTTTGTCTGGACAACGTTATCAGGCCCAATACCAGCAACTTCATAAAAATCTACCTCAAAGAAATCCACATCTTCTGTGGGACAAGTCCAGTAAATCTGTGAAGAGAAAAAAAATCTGTAGTACTTAATTAAGTACTCTATTTTTGCTCATTTTCATTTTTACTTTTTTGGAAGGCCCCTGTTTGGCAGATTTTAATTTTGAAATGCCAATGCAGCTGAAAGTCTAACCATAACATGGAATATATGTGGAAGATACGTAGTTTCTGGTCTTACTTGGAAAATGCTAAGCTTCCTTCTGGTAATTTCATAGTACCATCTCCTAACGCACTGAAAGTAATGCAGGCTGACAGCAGTCAGCACTTTGCAACATGTACTTGTGATCTTATGCAACTGGCATCCTGATCTTGTTAGCATCTATGAGATGTGTAATGAGGAAAATTACATGGATATGATGCCATCACATTGAAGGCCAAGACCAGGATCGAATTATTTGATCTGACATACAGATACTTAAATACAAACATGGTATATCTATTTCTTTCTGCATTGGATCTTTCCATGTAACATATTTATATCACATATCTAATAATATAATAACCCTATTGACTACAGTAGGAATGTGATATGATTTAATTTATGCTTCAGTTTATCTCAAAAGGCAAGTTTGAAATGCATTGTCTCCTACAAATAAAGTATTTGAACGGATATTGTAGTCTTATTTACTCAAACTCGTATGGGTTCAGGCTCTATAACAGCCTGGAAGTATAATGATCTCTTGTATATATTTAGAATTAATGTCTTACTTTGGCAGACCTCAGGTAAACAACAGTCTGGTATATAACAACAGGTCCTGGGACTGATTCATTGTCTATAGGTTCTGGACTTGAAAAGTTAACAATCTGATATTTTCTTTCTTTTCTTGGAGTTTCACAAGCTGTATCCCGGTATGCACACACTTCATTACTCTGTGTAGAATGATGGCGAGGTGTAGAGCTTTGTTTTCTGACAGTATCTTTAGACAGTACACCTAAATCAAACAAGGAATTTAAAGATGGGCTTCGGAACAATGTTTCTTGCTTGGATTCATGAGTAGTTGAAACATGCCTTGGAACCATTATCTCTGGGTTACAAGTATAGGCATATTTTTCTGCTTTACTTTCTGACTGCTTTATTCCACTAAGGGATGGGACAAGTCCCTGTAAAATGGAGAAAAGATCATCAAAGTTGGGTTGAATTTTTTTTAAGGGATCTTCTCTTAGATGTGGACTAGGTTGGAAAACAGAAGGAACTGCATTTTCTATTTCTTTCACTAAGCAGTGTGCAGATTGCAGAAAAACAACTTGGCTTTCCTCCTTAAGAGCCTCTTTAGAGTATTGAATAAGGCCATCCATATATGATAGCTGACTGGATGTATAGTTTATGTATTCTGAAATTTCTTTCTGTTTTTTAAGTTCAATGTTTTCAAGCAACTCGATCATCTCCTTTTCTTGTTCATGAAGAACCATATGTAATTTTAAGAATCCATTCCTGATCTCCTTTCTTTTGGCGTCCTTATAGGTCTTGAAATTATTTTTTAACAGGATAACTTCCATTAGATCGTTATCAGCTCCTTGGCGTACTGTAAAAAAAAATAAATAAATACATCAGATCGGTGGTTCCAAATTCATATTAAAATGTAGTAGTTACAAGAGGCAGAATGACAGATTTTTAGTTTAAAATGATTTCAGGTTTGGTAGAACGTGGGACAAAAATAAGGATTCTGGTATTTTTCCTCTAATCTCTGCTGCTGGTAGGCCCTGAGGGGAGTTGTTTGGATTAAAATGTTCATATTTGGGTGTATAAAATTTGGCAGTTAATTGCTACTTTACTATTATTTCCTCACTCAAATTTCTCTCTCCCAAAATGGGCTTTGATAATTTTTGCTTCATTACATGGGAAATCCTGAAGCTTAATTTATTGTAGCTCTATATTATCTTTGAAAATTCACTATGCCAGTATGAAGTTAAAGTAATGGCAGCAAATGCACCTGCATAGCCCACATTATGTCTGTGGCTGACAGTGCCTTCTTCTGATGGCTGTTGTGTGAAGGTGTGATTAACTCTTCTGACACTAAAAATTGTGAACTGTGAAGGAACACAGTCAAAAATACCAAAGACTGATAGTAAATTTCAGTGGCATTCAACTAACATCAAGAAACAATGTCACATTACAAAATCCTGCACAAATATTCTACACCACTTTTCTCAAACTTAAGACTGTTTCAAAATACAGAATTTAGTGCTTCCAGCTGTTTCTCATTGTGCATGGTTCACTTTTACTTTTCTGAATGTTATTTTCCATGCAACTTCATTATGTCCCCAACGTTTGTGAATTTATATGCAAAGATCAAAATTAAAAGAATTTCATAAAATCCTAGTCTGTGTTCAGCCCCTTAGTTGCTATGGATCAAGTCTTAGTTCAAAGGAATGACAATGCTGTGTTACCTCAGAAAAACATGACTGCTTTGCCTGTTAGTCAGCATGGGCATAAAGCATAAAACTGACTGAAGAGGGACAATTCATACCTTGCCTGCAGAGGAAGAACCAGCTCCTCCTCAAGCATATATTTCTGATTAGAAGCTATTCACCATTTTATTCTGCAGATGTAATTGGTGTTTATTCCATGCTGGGTCCTACAGCATGAAATGAAAGTTCCCCTCCCTAGATGCACATTTCTGTTCCTATCCCACATACAGATCCTTCATTCTCTAACAGTTGAGTCTGGCTTATGATGCCAAAATTATGGGCTTGTTCCTTTTGTTTTTGTGCTTCTACAGTGGGAACACACCACCTTTCTTACTCTTGTGCTGTGCAGACCATTACTATAGCTTGTCAACCATATGTTCAAGTTTCTTTCCTGAGGAGGCATGGGGAAGTGTGAGAAGCAGCAGAAATACAAACCTTTTCTAAATTTCGCGATTGTATCAAAGAGGGAAGCAGCCTCTCTTGAACACGCGACTGCCAAGGGAACAGTCTCATGATCATTGTGCAGTGAGTTCTTGCAGAACCCACAGATCAGTTCATGGTCATCCAGACAGTATTCAGAGAGCTTTGAGTTGTTGTGCAGTAAACAGAGCCACTGTTCATGATCTTCCTGATGTGCTTTGGTGAAAATGTGGTCTTGAGCACCATTCTTGCTGTGATTTAAATGCAGACATTCATTACAATAATTAATTCCACATGTTCTACATCTTTTGGTTGCCACTCTTCTTGTCTCCCTGCAAGTTTCACAGTAGACTGGTCTTTCACTATGGTCAAATCTCCACCTCAGAAGGCCATGTCTGCGCATGTATTTCTTGGCTAGTTTTGCTCTGAGATAATTCTTCCTCAGCTGAATTTTATTTGCGTACAGGAGGCAATGCGCTTTGCTACAAACTGGGCATATGATGATATAAAAGTTTTCAGTTACTTCAGCATTGGTCTTGCTTTTAGTTATACACTTCTCACAAATGCAGTGATTGCATGGCAGCATAAATGGTTGGAGAAACAATTGCTTACACAGTGGACAGGCAAGCTGGTCACGGAAGGCGTGGCTGGAGACATTCCTTTCTGGTGTAACGACAGATGCATTATTCCTAGTTCTAAATCTTGACATGACATCTTTTGACCTAAATAAAATCAGGGAAAAAAAACCCAAACAACAAACAACCCCAAGAACTCAAACAAAAATATCTTAATATTAGGGTACCATCTAACAAAGTTATAAGCAGTTCTGCTTTGCATACAAATGATCCTTTTATTCTGACTGGTTATTTTTTTAAACAATTGGGTCATCACTATCAAGAATCCATTTTTTCTTTTCCTTTTCATAATTATTTCACTATATGATGAATACCGTTGCCAGCAATAACAATAAACAGACATCTCAGTCATTGTAGGTCTGTATGAATTTGTTGAGTTATTGCTGGTGGCCAAACGAAAAGAACACCACAGTTTGGTTTAGTACAAAGTGAAATGTACTTTGTCTCCTTTTCTTGTTTGATTATTTTTCAAAATGGAAACAACAAATAACTAGAGTGAAGAAAAGCATTTTGTGCAATTCAAATGAAACTCTTTATTTTGTTTCAGAGGGTATTAAATGCTTTCTTTTACAACAGCTTTGGTAATATTTTTAGAATATTTTCTTTTTCATGAAAACTTAAGACAATAAATGTTAAAATGTTTTCCTTTTTTATTTTCAAGATGGAAAATTCCTCAAGAAAGTAGCACAACTAAGTGTTTCACCATTTCCAAAAAAGTATTGAAGGCATTTCTGCTTAACATAGTAACACACATTTACGTGTGATCCTCCTAATTTTTAGTCATTTAAGAAATCATTCACCTCTGAATTATTTCTGATTTCTAGAATGAATTAAGTTTATTCTTAGTGTTAGTAGCAGCCGCCTGCCTCATCACTGATTCTTTATATTAATTGCAAAGACTTTCAAATGGGGATTTTTTTTTTTTAATTACTATTATTTTATTTTAGAAGAGGACTGATTTTCAGGATGTGCTAATCCCTGTTCTCTTCAAATCTTGATAGTCCTAACCTGCCACTTAGCCTGTGGACATTGTCCTTTTAAAAATGCAATATTAATTTTATAATGCCTCCTTGAATATTTTCTGTAGCCTTGACATGAGCATCATTATTCAAGATGGACACCTGGTTCTAGGCATCTATGGTCTGGCCTCTGCTATGCTTCTCTTTAGGATCCATGTTGTTACCACTTTCCTTCCCTCTCCCCAGATGTTCAACCATGCTATCTGCTTTTTCTGTCACCCTAAACAACAGTAAAAAACCTCAGAAACTAAAGAGAATAAAATCTTCTGTTACTATGAGGATTCCTTCCAGTCTTCAAAATTTACCTAGGTAGGAATTAACCATGCATTTCCAGACGTCCTCTCAGTTCCTCTTGGTTTGGTACTATTCTAGTCTGGAGCTCTGATAACTTCATTTCTGACCTCTCCTTCGTGCCCCTCAACATCTCCCCCCCCCCCCTTTTCCTTTTTGTGCATGGTCTTTAGTATAACATTTCTACAGTAAATAGTCAGCCCCTTCCCTTCTGGTTCCAGTTTTATCTTCTAAGGCTGTTACTATGCCTTCTTTCCTCTCTCTGTGCGGTATTTCTTGAGCCTTTATAATTATTTGTCTCCTTTTTGTCTTATTCTGAATATAACTGCTTCCTTCCAGTTAACAGCAGTTTTACTGTTCTTTGTTTTACTCCAATTTTCCTTGTGTCCGTGCCTACAGCCCCCTTGCTACAAACACATTCCTATTTTCCTCCTTGTTTTAAGGTTCTCTGTATGTCTTCCTTCTTGTTGATACATAAGTTTTACAATGTGAGAATGCATAAGCATATATTAGCCATTTGTGGATTTTGTCTGGAAATCAGGTGGTCCTAATTACAAGTGCAGTGGTGTTCTGGAGTAGCCTTTGCCCCAGTCAGAGTAGCGAGCATAAGATTTCACTAGTATCAAGATAAAACTACTTTTTTTGTTTCTCAGAAGAATGATATCCTGTGGTTATTTGAAATAGCTCCAACAAGCCAACAGATTGTATGTTCCTAAATGAACGCATCCATTAAGACATAATGTCAATTAGAAAAACAAAACCCCAAGAAATTAAGAGCCCTTAAATCCACTTACTGAACCATTCCTGGAGTTCTTGAGCGATGTGGTTCATCGACAGAGCTTCTGCAGCACTTGCTTTCGTAATACTGACAAGCTGAATTCTCTCCACCGCAGCAGCAGCATTTGCAGTCTGGGTCGTTTGAACAAGAGCAGCAGCACCACCAGCAATTTGCATGCTCTGCACATGAGCAGTGGCAGCACTGGCAAGGTTTGTCAACTTCATATGGACATGGGAAACAGCTGCAGTTCTGCTCACTGGTAAACAAGAAGAGCCAACACGAGCAGCATTCTTCCTTTCTGCTGTGGCAAGTCGGGTAACAGCAGTTTGAGCAGCATGGCCAGATCGAACAGGGATGCCCATTTTCATCCATCCCTCTGTCAGATACTTGGAAGAAAGTTCATTGATCCTTTCAGCTTCTCTGCACACTACATCAACGGAGCTCCAAAAAGGCACAAGCTCCGACTGTTGGGTCAAACTCTTCATTCTAATCGGAAAGTGATGTCACAGTGAGATATTCAAATAAGGACACAGGCAGAATTTTGTGCACACGTACCTGATATAGCGATTACATCATCTATACATCACGATAACTATAATTGTTCTTCCTGAATTCCTTGAAAGCATTTGCCTTGCTCTTCATTAATTGTATGGGGAGTTTACACACTTGGATTAGATACCCTAAGGCCGCTATCTTGTTAGGACCACACACTTCGTAAGCATTTTGTTGGCTCAGCTGGATACTGTAAGCAAACCACCTGAATCAAGACCTAACCAGTGACAGAGAGAGGTTTCTCATCAGGTCTCTATAAGACTTTAAGCATAACTAGCACATGTGAAAGAACCTAACACTTGAGATGCATCTTGAAGCATATCCTTGCAACTGTCTTAATTATTTTAAGCCCTTGTCTGCCAGTGTTTATGGTCTTGAACAATGTATGGCATTCGTTCCCCCAAGGCCTGAACTAGACTTCCGTCGTAGGTACAGTGCTACTGCTCGTTTGCTGTGGACCTGCCTCTTTTCCTATAAATGCAGTATCAGACATATTATTTCAGTTATTCTTTAGTTACTTTGTATTAGGCACCTTTTTCTTTCATTTAGTTTATTTATTCCAAGATTTATATAGCATTTTTTACCTATTTATAGATATGATAATTTAAAATAAAAATGAAATTCATGTACATAATACATGAACTTCTCAATATTGCGTGCTTACTATAGCGCTTATGTGTAAGAGGTTGGACTCAATGATCTTAAAGGTCTTTTCCAACCTAAACGATCCTATGATTCTAAAAAAGGAAATCTACCCTCTAAGAGTTATCTGCAACTGACATCTGAAACAGCTTATTCTCTTACTTGAAACTGTAAAGGACAGTGATATCTATATGGTACAACTTCAAGAATACTGAATTTAATGCTGGCTTCTGTGGTGTAGGTAACTAAATTTTTTCCAAAATTTAGCAATTCTACTTGTGTTGATGGGTTAGTATATAATTGGGAGTTACTAAGATAGGTCTTGACATAGTTTATTGTAACAGCTCCTTTGAGCCTATTTGCTCAAAGTCTGTTCTACCTAGCGAAATTTTAATTCACTGATCCAGAGCCCTACAGACCATAATGGCTGTGTCATTATGTGTAACCATTTATATGATGGGCCATAATAAGTTCCCTGGAATGGTTACAGCCTATTGTGTCAATTGGATTTTCATGCATAAGTACTAGATCTGTGTGCTGAATGGCTTTCTATAGTATAACCTGGACCTTTAATGGATGTTATTTATTCCCTTTGTCTTTCCAGTTTAATCAATGGTAATTTTTTTTTATTGTGCATATTTAATTTTCGGATATTGAAAGGCTTTTGAATTCAATCATTAGAAAAAATGTATCTTGTGATCCTTGTCTGCTTTTCTTTTGCAAAACATTCATGAATGTGTGTGAGTTTTTTTGAGGAAGGAAAGGTAGGGGAGTAAGGAAAAAACCAAAAAGTATGTCGTGTGCCACATGCTGATACGTGGACACTCTTTTCCATTTTAATATAATACAGAGGTTAATAGCAACTTGTGCATATATCATTCTCAGCAACACATGTCTTTTTCTTGGATTCTCTATGAATTGTGTTTTTCTACTGAGTCTTGGACAATTTTGTCTTCTGCGCCGTACAATTCCTATAACTTATTTCCTGCTATCTTTAGTGCTCTGGTTTTTGCTTTACCAAAACTACTTTCATGGACAGCCTCATTCTTGCGCTGCTCCCAGTATAAGTGGCCCTCTCTGTAACTCCCTGTAGGCATGCAGCCAGTTCTAAGGTGGTCCTGTTTCATTAATATGTTTATTCTCTAGCAGATACTGAAACATCAGACTGGCTGCCAGAGAAACTGAATTAGATGCAATAGCTGCAACCAAACTGATAGACTTTTAATAGTGTTTGCAAACATGTTCCCCCATGCCTCTCCTGTGGTTTGATCTGTGTTTTCATCACAGTTCTCATGATAGCCAAGCTGTGATGTGGTTGACTTCACCTACAAATAAGCTTGACCCTGCAAGGTATTGAGGAAAAAAAACCATGTGAAAGAAAAGCAGTGCAGTGAGGACACAGTTTCAGTTGAAATTACTTCAAATTAGTTAGGTGTAGTCATTTATGCTGTACTTCAATTAGCTATTAAATAACTCAGTATAATATTTTCTACTTCACAATTTATCCTGTTCTGTTCTGTTTTGCAAGATAAGTTAAGATTGTTGTCTTTTTCTTTTTTCTTCCCCTTTTTGCTCTACCTCCAGATACACCTCACTGATATTTCTAATACTGATATTTGTGATACTGATATTTCCAACACAAATTTGAGATTGCAAATCAGTACCGTACAGAAAGAAGCTTGAAGAAAGACCATATGCTATCAGTGGCTTAAGACTTGACTAGTGTATGTAGTAACACTATATAAATAATGGATTTATTATTTATAAAAGTGCTTTTTCTTTCCATATTTACGCAGACCATGATGACATGCTAAAATTAGAGAAATGGAAACTAATGAAAATAATTCACAATCTTTCTCTGTATTCTGTACTCCTCACACAGCAAAGTAATACCTGACTCCATTGCTCTTTTCTATGTCTGTCAATGGTATCAAAGACTTCTTCTAGCGTGTTTGTTCTGTCAGTTACAATGTAGAAAACCAGCAAAAAACCCTTCTGCTCCTAGAGGTGTAAGATAAGGATGTGAGTCAGGGAGAGAAGGAAGAGGAACCGTTATCACCCTTAGGATGGGGAAGGAATGACCCTTCCTATAAAACCATGTAGTCCAGCAGGATTCACTCTCTAAAGGATACAGTAGTTCTTTCAATAAATTGAAATTACTTAAGAGATTAACTGACTGCAGCACATAGAAATGTCTGGTTTAGGGGGGAGGTTTAGAATGAAATATGAGAAGCCTGACATGGTACAACCCAAAACTGATGCATTCACAATTGAGAGTTGCTTCTGAAAGCATTATTTCTGGCTAGCTGTGGCTTGCCTGCAACTAGCAAGAGAAGGGAAGAAACATCGCTGTCCTTTCTTCATAAGAAAAATCTCTGTTTCTAGCTCATTGTCTTCACCATCACTTTAAAACAAATTAGAGGGCAATTTCCTAGTGATGGGAACGCCTAGGAAATAGTGGGCTTTACAGTATTCATTTTTTCTCATTTTTTCTCATTTTCATAAGCTTCGTTGTTCCTCCTTTGTTCAACCCTTTACCTGTAGCCAAATGGCTACCCTTGACTTATGTTTCAAGCAGCAGACATATTTTGATGGCTTCTACTGAAAAAAGGTAGAGTTGTTATACACAATTGCTCTCCACTTCTTCTGAGTAGAAAGCTTGAGATGGTTTAGTTGCTATGGAGGCACACTGGAGACAGCATCCAGACCAGAGCTGGGATGATGGTTTGCTATCAAGATTAGCATCTGGTAAAGCAAAAGAGCAACAAACACTTCGTAAACTTAAGGCTTCTTCATTACTCTAAAGCTGTATAAGAAGTATACCACACTGAGCTCCATATGCCTTTACCCACGGATAAAGAAACGGAGGAAAAATGGCAATAAATTTTCTTTTATGACTTTTTGCTTATAGATACAAAAGAGTACAATCTGATTTATTTCTGTAGTGACTCCATTGACTAGGTAATACTATATACATTTTATAGTCATTCAAACTCTCTTTGACTTCAGAAGTATTTCTAAATACTATAGACCACAAAAATTACAACTGTTATGATTGACTGGGAATGAGAAATATTGTATTTGGGCAGTGTATTATTTGAACCAGAGGGAAAACTAATAGCAGACAATGCCAAAGGAAAGGAGTCACTACTGACATTTTGTGTATTTCTTCATTAAAAAACTTAACTGAAATCACATAGTAACACAATTAGCACCAGAAATATATAGCTAAGAACTGTCTAGAATAAAAAAAAAAAAAAAAAGAAAACTATATTGCACTTAAATAAACCTAATATTTTCGAAGTATCGGAGCCTAATAAAATTCACCTAAGGAATATAGAGAAATATCTGAAATATTCACAGTAGTTTTAGGAGTTCTTTTTTGAGAACACATGAAAGATGTTGGAAAAGGTACTGGACTAGATGAAATTTAAGATTACACAATTTAGATGAAAATCTAAGAAATCTCATTTTGGATGAGATGCGTTTCCCACAAAAAAAGGGCTTTCTAGTGCTTGTGTGCCACAGAAATCACACCATTTCATGCCCCTTTGCACAGATCTCAAAGGTATTGAGTCAATTGCTACAAAATGCTTTAGAGGATCTATTTGTCACAGATATTAAGAAACTACAACAGCATACTGTTACTATGGGTGTGCACGTACGGTCTTTCACAACCTATTTCTTATTCCTGTTATGCGAAGCATTTTTGTCTTACTGTCACGATGTGAGACCTGTTGTTATTTGGAAGAAGTAAAAGTTTGGGCATTTTACAAAATGATTGGAAATACTAGGTATGTATTATCTGTCTCTGGCTGATTCCACTCCAGCCCTTGTGTGCTTTGTCCTCGTCCTGATGGCCGCATGCATTTCCTCCACCTAATGTGTTTTTGTTGTTGGTTTGGCTCACTCTCAGTTCCCCTCCCACGCCCTCTCTGGGTGCTTTTTCCTCAGGCTCTGACTTTTTGACCTTGCTTGTACCCAGAGTAAGGGTGTTCATCTCCTTAAGGTGAGGTGTGTCTGTGCTGCTATTGAGACCACAGAGAAGAAACTCAAATGTTTTAGCTTGAGCACTTCAGCTAAAGCAGTGTTAGAACAAATGTACCAGCTGCAAATCAACCCATTTAAAATTTAAGGCCATACTATGTTAAAAGGTGCTGGACTGCATGTTAAACAGCTGTCTGTGGTTACAAGCCAGCCAAACCTCTTTGAGTGTCTTTAAAAAAATAAAAAATCCTTTTCTACTACAAAATTGTAAATGAATAGTACCAAGCTTGTTAATGCCAAATCTTTGTCCTGATCTATAGTGATTAGGTGAGTTGGTGATGAGGCACTTGCCCTCCTTCAGGCTGCTCTGTTGGTGTATCTGCTTTCCTGACAATAGTACCTAGCTTCAGCCTCACTTTTTAGTCTATTTTTCCATTCTTGTTTTGGTTCTCTGCTGGACATCCTGACTCCTCTCCTGATTAGCCTGGCTCTAAGCTGTAACTAGCTTATTAGGAGGTCCAGCTGAGCAGTGAAATATGTGTTAATAACTCGGCTCTGCTTAAAAGGAAAAAAATGAAAAAAATATTCAGTCTGTCATACTGCCTTGGGGAAGAGGGGAAAATACAAATGAAGTGGGTGGAGGTGAGACAAAAGGCTTTATGGATTTAGGCAGTGGATAGCATAGGGAATTAAAGCTGTGGTAAGCAGAAGTTCCCTGTAATCAGGGAAGAAGTGAAGTTTCTCCTTCACCCCAGAAGTTTCTCCTTCTCACCAGCTGAGAAGGTTATAATATATGTAAAAGAAAAATAAAATAAGTGCTTTTTAGAAGAACTTGTGAAGAAGAAAAAAAGGTCTCCCCCCAAGAAAAACAACAGGTGTAAACACTTCATCTTTAATTGAAATCTGAAGACAGTGCTTGCTGCTTACATACCCCTGCAGAGAGGATGGGGAATATTGCCTGCCTACACGCACTGCAGAGGTGAAAAAGCTTCTTGAGCAAAGTTGCTTGCTGTGTGTCTAAGCTTGCACTTGAATTAGTGCTGGAACTATTTTGTCACGGACTGTTAACTTTCAGTTGTACTTTCAGGTTTGCAACTCTTTGCTTTTTATTCTTCTTTATGACCCCATGCTTGCTGTATGCTTACCTCTTGTGGTGGGTTATCCCTGACTGGACACCAAGTGCCCACCAAAGCCACTCTATCACTCCCCCTCCTCAACTGGGCAGGGGAGAGAAAATATAGTGAACGGCTCGTGGGTCAAGATAAGGACAGGGAGAGATCATTCAGCAATTACTGTCGTGGGCAAAACAGACTTGACTTGGGGAAATTAATTTAATTTATTGCCAATCAAATCAGACTAGGGTAATGAGAAATAAACCCAAATCTTAAAACACCTTCTTCCACCCCTCCCTTCTTCCCAGGCTCAGCTTCACTCCCAATTTTCTCTACCTCTCCCATCCTGAGCAGCTCAGTGGGACAGGGAATGGGGGTTGCAGTCAGTTCATCACACGTTGTTTCTGATGCTCCTTCCTCCTCAGGGGGAGGACTCCTCACGCTCTTCCCCTGCTCCAGCATGGGGTCCCTCCCACGGGAGACAGTCTTCCACAAACTTCTCCAATGTGGGTCCTTCCCACAGGCTACAGTTCTTCACGAACTGCTCCAGCGCGGGTACTTTCCACAGTGTGCAGTCCTTCAGGAGCACACTGTTCCAGTGTGGGTGTCCCGTGGAGTCACAAGTCCTGCCAGAAAACCTTCTCCAGTGTGGACTTTCTCTTTCCATGGGGCCACAGGTCCTGCCAGGAGCCTGCTCCAGCGCGGGCTCTCCACAGGGTCACAGCCTCCTTTGGGCATCCACCTGCTCCGGTGTGGGGTCCTCCATGGGCTGCAGGTGGATATCTGCTCCACCATGGACCTCCATGGGCTGCAGGGGGACAGCCTGCCTCACCATGGTCTTCCCCATGGGCTGCAGGGGAATCTCTGCTCCGGTGCCTGGAGCACCTCCTCCCCCTCCTTCTTCACTGACCTTCGTGTCTGCAGTGTTGTTTTTCTCACATATTCTCACTCCTCTCTCCCCACTGCAATTGTGCAGGTTTTTTTTCCTCTTCTTAAATATGTTATCCCAGAGGCGCTGCCACCATCACTGATGGGCTCGGCCTTGGCCAGCAGTGGGTCCATCTTGGAGCCGGTTGGCATTGGGTCTGTTGGACATAGGGGAAGCTTCCAGCAGCTTCTCACAGAAGCCACCCCTGTAGCCTTCCCGCTACCAAAACCTTGCCACACAAAACCAATATACCTCTTCTATTAGAATATCAGAGGAACGTTTGTGTAATTGCATGAGACTCATTTCTACCAGTTTTCTCATCAGTAGTAAGGTTAAGGATGCAAAAGTCTGATGAATAGTATTTCTCACTGGAAATCACACTTTTAATAGCATAACAGACAGTTCCTTATGCTGTTTCTTCTGTTCCCAATTTAAGTTTTGGATATTTCTCTGTCTGGTGTTTTGGAAATGCGTAGGAGTCTCTTTACATGTCCTGTGTCCTACTTAACAGGGGAGAAGAAAGTTTTCCATTGTTGATGTTTTTTCATTCAATTATTCAACAGGGATTTAGAGAGTGATGCTTCTGCCCAAATGCTTAGGTTGCTATACCAACTATTTAAATTATTTTTTCCCTAAAGTATTTTTATTATTGTACTATAGTAGGGGACCTAAATGCATCAGTGCCGTTGTAAGTGAAAAATGATGCAGCATTTACAATCATTTAGCTTACAGTTAGAGGTGATTATAATGGAATTAACTTAATTTGCTGTTTCATTGTTGGCTGCAGAAAATACTGTGAAATTACTAGCTAGTGTTCTCCATGTCTGCCTCAATACCTGATCCATAGACATCATGAACGTTTCAGTTTGGTGGTGGTTGCTGTTGATTCTTGGGGATTTTAGCCTATACTGCCTTCAAATAGAAGGATAATATCATTCACGCTGTAGCAAGGTAGTTTAGCATCAAGAAATAAACACATCCACCTGTTGGCATATTCTAGGGACTATTTTATCAGAGCAGAATAGTACTTCAAGACATAGCAATGCTCACCGGGTTCATAGGCTGGGTTCTAAAAGCTGAACTTCCATCTCTTGGAAAATACTCAGAAGTATATAAAAAAATTGAGCATGTTTCCTGACAGATTTTTTACTAATGTCCCCACATTACTTGGTGAAAATAAATTTAGTATGCTTTCCATTTAGGAAACTTTATGGAATGAATCCTCTTTTCTTTGAATTAATTTATAAGCATTTGCTGAAAGTCTTGCATGGCAAACTTCAGTATATACTATATCTACGAGCAGTTCACTTGCAGCAGGCACTACTTGTGGGAATACATAATGCGTCATTTAAGTCATAGCTTCCCCCCCCCCCTTCTCTGTCTGAATGATAAAACTTTCCAAGTAGGAAAATGAATTTGCAATTTTCTAAATAAAAAGAAGTGATCAGTAGCATACAGCCTGGCTTTCACAGGAATCTGTTCTGATACAAAAAGAGGTATTTCTAAAACAGCAGGTAAACCACAAACACTACACTGAATGATAATAACAGTGTGTAAAAGAAATTTGTGTTTGCCTCTGCACTTGGTTCTTGCATTTGAAGACCCATCATGACAGTTTTTCTGATTGCCAGCATCTTCTCAGGGAAATAGCGATGCTAAAAGATATGGCTTCTTGAATGTGTCAACTTATTAGGATTATGACAATGGGATGAATTTGGGTTTAATTTGATCTCAGTACTGTCTACAACATTTTAGTAAGAGAGCAGTCTGCTCCAATGCATGATTATGACACTGAGACGGAAGAACTGACAGAGGAAAACATGTAACAGGATGAAATCCTCTTTAGGTTAAAAATAACTGTATCAGTGAGAGAGATTAAGCTGTTACAAAGCTTCAGGAGTAGAAATAACAGTGTATAGCTGAGGTGTTTAAAGAAAGCAGACTGTAATAACAGCTGGATTATAAATGAACAAAATATTAAACAATGGTCCCTCTATCCTCTTGTGGTTAGCTGCTCAACAGTTCAAAGTGAGCAATGGAAAAATAAACTGCGGTTTGATCTATGGCCCTCAGCAAGTCACTTAACCTTGCTGTGGTATAGATTTGATGCATAACTTTCTTCTAGGATATTGGTTGCAAGGCTTAATTTTTAATACTTTAACCTCTTCAAGATTCATAGGCCAAAGAAGGCCATATACATGCAAAGGTTTAGTTTAATAAATTAAGTCATGAGATTTCTTTATGTTGAATCCTACCTCTTTTTTGGGGCTGGGGGGTGTGCTAAACAATGAATACTGGAAGCTGTTCCATTTAATTAAGATGTTAGCCATTGAGCTCACCTCCTGAGATGCACATGTTGTTTTCCAGGGGATCCCCACAGGAAGTTGCAGTGCTTTCGATGGCACTGGAGCAACCTGCAATAGAATACTGACAGTGCAACAAGGGATGCTTTGCTTGAAGTAGTAGACTGAAACTTTAAGATGTCACAAATCTAGGTCTTTCTACATTGACTGTACATATATTGGATATTGTTTGGCTAGCTTGATGTTTTCCTTTTTTTACTTAACAATCAGTCTCACAGAAGGCTGCATCTGATTATTTTGTTGTTAATAATGGAAATGTGGCTCAATATTATACTGCAGTGTTTCGTAGCTTTACTTTATGCTCTTGAAATATCATACAAAATTATGTGGCTTCACATGTTTTTTCCCTGTAATCTTCCAATTTTTTTTTAACATAATCCCATTAGAAAATAAGGAAAAAACCCCCACAAAACACATAGGTTTGGGCCCAAGCCAACCTATGTGAGCTAAGGAGCTAAGTTTCATTCAGTGGTATGTATCATATATCTCAGTTCCTTTCCATGACCAACATCTGACCCTTTCTTTCCAGCAATGATGATTCTCCCTTTGTTTTTCACTTGTCTTCCTTCAGCTGGCTTTTCTTTCAATAAATTTTTATCTTGTTGCCATACAATTACAATAAAGAATTTGGCTGATGACTGGAATCTCAAAGGAGCAGTATGAAAGCTAGTATAAATAATTTTGTTTCAAATAGGAAAAAAGTGGCTCGTTGCTCCCTTTTGCTTGTGAGCCTGCTTCTGTTTTCTTACACAAAGTATCTGCTGCTGAACTTTTTTCATGTTCACTGGCTGATCTGAAAAAATCCATCAACCAACAATGAATGAATGGAGATCAAGCAGAGGAGGATTAATAGCACAGGGTTCCTGTATGCTGCAGAGTACCATAGGCAAGGAAAATCTGTCTGTTTCCTGCTACATGATGATGAATTCTCATGATTACCATGAAGTGAAGAATTCAATCACTATATATCCAGTCCTGATATAAAACTAGGTACTCAGATCTTTTGAGTAAGATACAAACAGTAGAGTATGTTTTGATAGTCAGTTTCATCCCCAGCACAGTTAGTCCTAGTCAGTAGAAGTTATTCTTCCTTCTGTATTTTCAGCTGGATTCTTTCCTCCCTGGTCTGTAAGCACTATAGCACTGTACACTGGAGATCTTTACTACTTAAACATTACTCTGGTTTATTGCAGCTAGTTTTATTTTACTGAAGTCCTCCCTAACTTTCCTTGAATAACTTTACTTTTATTAGGTACAATGATTTTGCTTTTGGGGGGAATAAAAGTTGTTTTGTTGTACCTAATGAAAATAAATTCCTTATTAGTTATAACTGAGTTCCTGCAAACTCCCCAGGGAGTGGGAGGAACACCAGAGACATTCTTTGTGTTCAGTGGGATAAGAATAGTTTTGGCATTAAAGCGGGTAAAATTGTGAGCCCTTCTGTGCAGAATGTAAGCCTGGATATTGTCAAGAATTGTCTTTCTGTCTTAAGGGAGTGCTTGATTTGCTATTCACAAGTGATGGTGAGAAAATGTGATGTTGGATAAGGCAAGTTACTGCCCCAGAATTGCAATTAATGTGGTACTAGTGGATGTCAGATCAGGGTTTTGTCTTAATTCTAATTTATTAGTGTGTATTTATCCCTAGAAAGGAATTAACATAATTCTTCCTTGGTCCTAACCAGACTTATTTTTATTAAAATTATCTTAATGACGTATCTTGAGCTCTGAGAAGAAAAAAGGTTGCCTTCCTGTCCTGGGTTCAGCTGGGATAGAGTTAATTTTCACAGGAACCTGGGAGGGAGCACAGCCGGGACAGCTGACCTGAACTAGCCCAGGAGCTATTCCATACCATGTGCCATCATGCTCAGTATATAACTGGGGAGCGGGCTGGGGGGAGTTCTCTCGACTTTCAGTGGGGGAAGTGGTGGAGCATCAGGTTCTGGGTGGTGAGCAGTTGCACTGTCCATCACTTGTTTTGTATATTCTTTTATTAGTACCGTTGTTGTTGTTGTTGTAACTTCTCTTTTTGTGTTGTCCCAGTAAATTGTCCTTATCTCAACCCTCGAGGTTCAGGGTTTTTGTTCTTTTCTCCTTTTTGATTCTCCTCCCCATCCCACCGGAGGGGGGCGGGAGGAGTGAGTGAGTGGCTGCGTGGTCCTTTGTTACCGGCTGGGCTGAAACCGTGACACCTCCACATAGAAATGTAAATATTTTAGGAGTCATCCTTACAAGGAGGAACAGAAAGGTGGAGTATTCTTTCATCTAAATAGCAGCAGATGAAAACTCAGACCAGTGTCAATCACATGAACCTATCTTAATTTATTTGTAATAAGTTTTTCCTTGTGCTTTCATTTTCTGCTGTGGTTTCTCTTGAAAATTTGAAAGCAAAGTTTTTGCTACCACACTTAGAAAATTAATCAGGTCCGCCTAAAGAAATAACTTGGACACCAGTTAGTGTTTACAATCATCTTTTTTCCTTGAGTAATCTGTTGGAGGCTTCAGACTATGATTACCATCAACTGAACTTACAAATGGGTAAATGTGATGATTTTTTTTCCTTTTTTTTTTTTTTAAACATGCCTTGAATAAGACTGGCAAAGTAACACCAGCTTTGCTTCTATTCTGCAGACTTGCTTCTTGGGTAACTTTGAACAGAAATTAATGGTTTCAATGGTATCTGCATATGTCACTTGTTTATACCAGAGTGTTTCCGTTAAAAAGCTTAATTGGTATAAATAATTATTGTTTAAAGCAAAGAAGCTTGCTTGCTGTTTGTACAAGTTTGTTGCGCTCTACTCATACAAGTATATGTAAAAATGTGAGGAGGAAATACTGCATTCTAAACAAACAGGTGTGGGCCTCTGTCATACTTCTGTTGGGGGAGTAGAAGGCTCTGGTCTCTGAATTCCCACTGAAATAAGCTGCAAGTTCAAATGAACCTGAGCTGAAGAGCTACAGCTGTTGTGCTGCATATGATGTTCCAGTATATTGTCTGCTCTGAAATACAAGTGTCACTGTAAAGCAAGGTATCAAAATGACTGAACTGCTCAAACTGCAATAGTTTGGAGTACATTTTACAGTCCACCACTTTTTTTTTTTTTGTAAAATGTTTGATTGTACTGTGGATTGGAAATTGTGTTGCAGAGTCTGTAGAGAAGCAGTAGGAAACGGTGCTTTTATAGCCTAGAATTATATATGGCAATTATATATTGTTCTGCTCACTGTATAATTTCATTTGAAGAAACAAACAAAAAACCCGAAGCCCAAAAAACCCAACCAAACCCATACAACAGTGTTTAAGATGGATATTATTTCTGAACAGCAAATTCTTTCTAAATTCTGAGACTAGAAAGTGCAGCATTGAATGGCATAGGCTAAAAACCATCAAGATAGCTGAGCAGCCGCTAGCAAACTTATTTTCCATTGTATCGGTGTAATGTGAGAAACATAACTCAATTCTAGTGCTATTTTATTTTCTTAAACGTAAAGAGTAGCCAGAAATTTAACTGTAAGTCTCTTACAGAAATGTATATATTACTCAGGAAAGGCAGGCTGACTTGTTTTCTTTCTCAGTACAGTATATAGATGTGCTGCTGATTTCTGTGGAGTTACAATTTAAGAATCTAGACTCATTTTATGTTCTGCTTCAGAAAGGTGTACATGTCACTAATCCGTGACAAGTCTGTGATAAAGTCTAACACTTATTTTTCAGCTTTCTGTTAGAAAGAAAAAAAAAAAAGCGGTGAAATACAGGGGTAGGCTTAACTACTACTTGCAAAAAGTAGTTAGTGTATTGAAAAGCTAATATTTTATTAATTGAAAAAAACCCTTTTTCTAGGCTCCCTAAAAAGTAGTTGCCCTTGAGCTATTGGTAAAGCAGCATTTAAAATAAGTTCCTGACATCCCCAACATGTGTTTCTTTCATTTGATCTCTGTTCAAGCTTGCCAAACAAGAAAGCAAAATGAATTTTCACAGCCTGAAGTATCTCTATGGAAACCCATGTTATGCAATAATGCAAAATATGTTAATTCATATAGAACTGTAATGATTGTATTAATAGAGATCTTTAGTCTTAAACTGGGCTTAGTATTTTACTTTTGACCCATTTTTGCAAATAGATTTCAACAGCTTCTCTTCATTAAAAGCATTTTGTCACTAGAATACAAGATCATATGGCAGAGAGAACTGAAGGTGAATCAAAACATATAGTTTCCTTTTTATTTCACATGAGAATAC
Source organism: Harpia harpyja (assembly GCF_026419915.1). NCBI lineage: Eukaryota > Metazoa > Chordata > Aves > Accipitriformes > Accipitridae > Harpia > Harpia harpyja. Next base: position 22,483,129 of record NC_068951.1, on the reverse strand, counting down.
TGGTGTGCATAAAAGCTATATGCCAGAAACATCAGTGAATTGTGATTTGATGAAAGTGAATCTGTTTGACAGGAGCTAATTTGCACAAAAAAGTTCTCGTGAAGTTGCTATGATCAGGCCTCAACTCAGAATAAAAATGTGATCTTTATAGGACTTTGTATCTCAAATCCTTTACAGGAATATTCACTTTAGCAGTTGACGAGACAGTTAAATCTGTTCACTGTAAAAGTGAACAAAGGAAGAGCGTTTGTCCTGGTAGTGTCGTCTTATTTTCACAGGCAATTAGAAGCCAAGGAAATTGATTATTTATAAATTGTATTTATCCCTGTAATTATGTTATGTTCAGACTGGGATCACAGTGGTTTGTTCTTGGTACATGGCTGACAAAAACTATTAACACATGGGAAAAGAAAGAAACGTAAGAGAATAATGTTTTCCCACCATATTTAATGTGTTGTATCAGTACTCTAATGTTTCATGACTATAGTTGATGCTAATATGTTAAATGTTGGATTACGAGCCAGTCTTGTCAGCACCTAGAGCAACAATATAAATGCATGTTGTTTGATTTAGCAAATAAATTTGAAAACTATTTGAGTTCTCCACTGGCTTCTGTGTAATGGACTCTTTAGTTTGGAGCATGTGTTTGAAGAGTCCTGCAGAATCAGCTCGAGTGTGAGCTGTGTTGACATTACCAGGTTTCTGTTATGGTAGTGTGTGATTGCAAGTTGGGCCTTGACTATTTGCCTCCACTCTCCAGCTGCCTCCAAAACTGGACTCCTTGGCCTCACTGAGATGTGATTCTCCATCATATTTAAAAATTATTTTTTGAATCTTACTTGTCTGCATTTTAGTTTACATAAAGCTGAGATAGCCTGTTTTGGGGCAGAAACTTTAACACAGGTTTCTATAGAGTATGTAGCATCTGGAACTGTCTGCCAACTAGGTATAGTCTCTTTATTGTCCTGAACTATGTGTACAAATACAAATATTTGGAGAATGGACCAAAATTGAGTAGAGAAAGTGGAAGGAAAATACAAATTGAGAATTCATCCAGTTCTCAATGGAATGAAACCAACAGACCATACTACTTTCCTAAACTGTTATCAGACAACCTTATGAGGAGATTGAAGGCTATTCCTAGGGAATGTTCTTAAATCTGTCATTATTTCCAGTTCCATAAAGAAGTAAGTATTAGTTTGAATCCTCAGCTTCCACATACAGTATCCTTACATCTACATGTTTTCTCATTTTGTAATTTTATAACAATGAATCATTACATTTAATAAATAAGTTGCAGGTCTCTCCTGCTCTCTCACCTTCTGTCTACAGTTTGGTTTCCCACTTCTGAACTCCTCTTGTGTTGGAATATTTCCATTTAATGCATTATTACAAAACCTGGTATTACTTTATTCCAAGTAAAAGCAAGCAGATGACCTTTCTTCTAACTACACCAAATACTGCTTGTGTCAGACAGCTTAGCACTTGGTCCCACTTTACAGTAGGATGTATCCTCTATGGCAGTCTTAGTAACTGTGAAGCACAAAGTAATTTGTTTTGCATAAGTACCTGTTATGAGTAATTGTTTGTATTACAAGAGAGTCTAGGGAACCCAGGCATAGACTAGGACATTGTATGAATCTGAAGCTAATTCACCACTGAAAGTAAGTGAATTTGGGTTGATAATGAATTAACAAAATCAAAGTTCTGAAGGTCTAGCAAATAGAGTGGGTGGTAGCGGACTTTAACATGTCCAGTGTCATATGTCGTATTTATTCTTGATGAATAACTGCAACCTATTTTCATTCAGAACTTGTGCTAAATGTGATTGATAAATGCTTGCTGGTGTAAAGCATTGTCAGTCATAATGTGTGGCAAACCAAAGAATGGCTTTTTATATAAAAATAGAGACTGGATCTTGGAGTACTGATTGCAGGATATTTAACTCCTGTCTTTGCATACTAGGTGTAGCCATATTTGTGTAGTAAAATGTGGGGAAATGTGCTTTGGAGTGCATATTTGGAGAGGTGGGGAAGAGGGATGGTGGTCTGTATGATGAAGCCCGTATGCCTCAGTATTATCCAAAGTCTGGCTTGAAATCTCTTGGAAAGAAACAACTACGTAAGTAAAGTTTTTACATTCAGGTTTAAGGTCTACATAGTAACTGCAATCTCTCTTTTTCCATGAACAGGGATTTAACTACTCTGCTGGTAGTGACACTGTCAGGTCTACTTGGGACTACAGTATTAGCTTTATCACAGCCTTTCATTGGCAAGTTCTGCCTTTATGAACACACTTTCTTCTAATGAATTCCTGTTTTGTGTGTTATGTTTAACGTACCTTTATTCGTATGAACATCAATAACCATACACTGAACTTCTCATCTTGTCACAATATTTTGATTAGTTTTACCTACAGGCTTGAACAGCTGCTACCCAACCACCAGAGGGTAGAGCTGTCTCTTACTGAACTAGATCATGTACAAGCACTTTCCTAATCCCACTTTTATACCATCTCAAATCATTTCTAGCACCGAACAGTGAGTCTGGGCAAGGTCATCTCACTGGTATGCCAACACGACGTTACTCAATAAAGTAAATGAATCTCTTTTCCTGTTGGTAGGCATGATTCTGAAATACCAAGTTACACACACCTTTCTCTTGCTTTGGCAGCAAAACTGACAATTTCCAGATTTTTTATTATTATCCTTAATATCTGTCTTAAAGACCATACTGTGGTTTGCAGTGAATACACAATCCATATACCCGCGATGAATGCTAGCTATTGAACTAGAGCAAAATCAGAATAATTATGTTCAGAAATAGGAATCTGGCAATGAAATATATCAAAAAAACGGAAGAAAGAAACCATATGTCAACCTCTTGCTACCTCATTCAGCTGACCAATAAGCCACCTGAAAGATTTGTAGGAAACTAGAGTCAAAGGAAACAGAATACTGTATCATGTTCTTTTTAACTGCAACTAGTAAGATGGGAAGCTTGTAAATTACATTTAAAAAAACCAAAACAAAACACCCCCCCCCCCCCCCCAAACAGTGTGTCATGGTTTAACCCCAGCCAGCAACTAAGCACCATGCAGCCGCTCACTCAATCCCCCCCCCCCCCCCCCCAGTGGCATGGGGGAGAAAATCGGGAAAAGAAGTAAAACTTGTGGGTTCAGATAAGAACGGTTTAATAGAAAATAAAAAGAAGAAACTAATAATGATAACACTAATAAAATGACAACAGTAATAGTAAAAGGATTGGAATATACAAATGATGCACAGTGCAATTGCTCACCACCTGCCGATTGATGCCCAGTTAGTCCCTGAGTGGCGATCCCCCCAACCCCACTCCCCCCAGTTTCTATACTAGATGTGACGTCACATGGTATGGAATACCCCATTGGCCACTTTGGGTCAGCTGCCCTGGCTGTGTCCTGTCCCAACTTCTTGTGCCCCTCCAGCTTTCTCGCTGGCTGGGCATGAGAAGCTGAAAAATTCTTGACTTGAGACTAAACATTACTTAGAAACAACTGAAAACATCAGTGTTACCAACATTCTTCTCATACTGAACTCAAAACATAGCACTGTACCAGCTACTAGGAAGACAATTAACTCTATCCCAGCTGAAACCAGGACACAGTGGAATACTGTTTATAGCCTTAAAATTATTTATTTGTGTGTGCATGCACACATATATGTGCAAACATATGTATCTGTATTCCAAACGTTTTAAGTTACATTATGGGGTGGGGAACAAGAAAAAGAAGGCATGGATAGAAGATTCTAGTCTTCAGAGTTATTAGTGTGACAAACTTCATGAAAACCAAATACCTTAGAAATACATAACAAAACTTATAAAGTATTTATGGAATTCAGTGACTGTGAAAATTGTAACTGCTGGTATTTCAAGTAGTAGAAGTGTTGTAACTTTTTACAGAAGATGACATTTTTATTGGAATAGCTGTCTGTAGCCATTGTTCTGTACACAAAAGAAAGCAGCATGTCCGTAAGAAAAGTGTAAGGCTTCAATAGTATCTTGAATGAAGATGATGTGAGACGTTATTTTTTATCTTATGTACTATACACGTACATAAAGATTAGTTTAAATCCGGTTAATTTTAAACCCAAAGTGTGAAATGTTCACATTATCCTATCCTTGTCCATAAGCTATGACCTACCTCTGGAGTCATTAGACCTCATAAAGTAGAGTAATCTAGAAAGTGACAGCAGACTGTAAACATTTCCTTCTCTGGATTATCACTTATCTCTATGACAACAGATTTAATACAGCATAGAGTGCTTGAAGAAACTATGTCACCATATGAGTTAGAGAGGTTGGAGCATCATAATAATTTGAAAAGCTCTCCAAATTTGTTTACTTCCATGCCACTTCTGTAACAAGCAAATTGTTTGAAAGGACTGCCTTTCACCAGTTTGATGGCATTACTCCTGCACAATACTGGTTGCTCTGTTTTGGGTTTCAGTATGCCAAGCTCATTTGAGTTTAGATACTTGCAAGGTCTGTTTGGTATAATCCTGGGACACTTGTCTGCTACCCTTTCACAGACATGACCAGATTATTCCCACTGCTGTGTGTTCTCAGACTAACTGGTGCATTAATTGTACTGTTAAGATGATAGCAACAGATATCTATTCCACATGTGTTAGAGATTTCTGAAACACTTAGCAAAATAATAAATGCTTCCTCTTTCAGGTTTCAGTATAAATTAGAGCAAGTTAATACTTAGAGAATGTAGTGTCTATTCTTTTTAGCATACTTTCTTTGTCCCCATATAATACAATTTTTTCTTCTAACTCTTCAGTCACTGCCCTTCTAACACTCAAGTTTTTGTTTTATGTGGCTGATGAAAGATCTTTTCTTTTTATAACGACAATATTTGTCTATTAACTCTCTTTAGAATATAACATCTTCCCCCAAAGGAAAGGAATGAATGTCAGTGTTAGGCAAACTTATTTCACTGGATCTGTACACCTATTCGAATACATCAGTTGCTACCCCACCCTGGCCCTGGAACTCAAATTCTTGTAGACAGCCAATTTTTTTTGCAGTAAAGTTGGCCATTTTTTACTTCAGAAAACAGAAGGAAAGGAAGGAAATAAAAGCTTGTCAGTTCTTGCTAAAAAACCCCCTAACAACCAAGCATTTTAATACCTTCACTTTTCTAAGGGAGAGTGGCACAGAAATGGTAAAAAAATACACTAACAAAGAGATCATCTAGGCATATTGAAGTTAATAATAATAAAGAAAACAAACCCAAGAACATGACATGGTGAGTAAACTTACTCTGAAGCAATTCTTCAAAGTTGACAAATAATTTGGAAGAGTTTTTTCTGAGTAGTCAACTAACATTTGTTAAGAGAAAAATGCTGTTGATACACATCATTAAATGATTTTTCTCTGGGTTATTTCCTCCTACCCTGCACTGTGGGCTGTTTCTTAAAAACACTTGTTTGTCTCTACTTATCTCTTACTATTTTTTTCAGTAGAAAATGAACAGATCAGTGAAAAAAATCCTCAGTTAATTCAATTAATTCCTGTACATCCATATGTAAATATTTCATGTGTAACAAACAAAGCATAGATATAACCTTGGGTCACTACAGTGGCTAATTGCTTATAAGTTGGCAAAGCCCACAATCCTCCAACCTGTTCCCTGTGGAAGTTATTAGCTTCTTATGTGAATCCTATTTGACTCATGTGGAAAAAGTTTCAGGACAAGGAGTTAAGATTCAACTAAACCTTTCCCAAGCTCAAGTGAGGATGATTATGTACAGTTTGTGAGACTGCTGCTGCTGAATGTGGAATATGTTAAATGGCCTAACCTGAAGAATATTTTTTGTTTTGAATATGCCAATGCTGAGATAAATGTAAAGGAATGAGTTTCTCAGCAAAGTGTCTTATCCTAATAGCTAAAAAATCATTATCCCCTTTAGGGGAATGGATAAGGAATAGGAAAAAGGTGGAGGAGGAACAGTTTTGGTAACGTCAAAGACAGCAAAATTTGAAATACAGTTAAGGCATTGGCAATTCAGTTTCAATATCCCATAGTAGACCCCTGAATCTTTTCCAACACATTCTTTCTCTTCCCTCACTTCTTAGCTCATCTTGTCTCTTTGCTTTGTAAGTTTTTCCTGTCTTGTCATTTATTCTGCTTTTGCACAAAGCCTTGTACCATAAATCCCTCACCATGGGTGAGATCACAGTGTACCACTTAATTTTGTTTTGGCAGAGTAAATGCTGCTTTTATGCTGAACAATGCCAGCATGTGCCAGACAAGTAGAAATAGACAGTTGCAAAGACATGCTCCATTAAAACCAATAGACTTGCCAAGTGCTCTTTTTCAGGCTTAACAAGAACATTCAAGTCCTTCTGCCTCATTAAAAAAAACCCACAGACAGTAAAGGTAACTGGCAAAGGCAGAGCTATGTAGCCAGGAGAAAGTAAATGCAAATAGATTACCTAGAGTTGTAATACGGGGTCTGAGATATTATTCGAAGACTCTGTGGACTTCAGCTAAAGAAAAAAAAAGTATTTCATGCTTGTTTGAGGAAATAAACCTTTTTTTTTTTTCTTCTATGAAGAGTAGAAGAATAAGATAGAAAAGTGGAAGTGTTGACTCTTCTAGACATACGTCGTACAGGCTATGGCTGCCCACAATGTGTTCTGTCTAGCCCACGCCGTTCTTCTCTCAGCACCAAATTCCCTATAACATTTGTATAGCACAGTAATGAGAAGTGTTTGGTTTTGGTTTTTTGGTTTGGTTTTTTTTTTCATTGCCTTAGAACTAATAAATAGTAACAAAAAATTTGAACAATGAAAGAAATGAAAAAAGTTGGTAACATCTTTCAACACTCTGTAATCTCTATCTAGCTGCAGCCAAACCTTGAGGTGAAAACTGCGTTTTCTGCTTCCTAACCCAAATTTTGCCTCAGTTGTTTTCGAAAATATTCGTACTGTTTTGAATTGCCTTTGGTAGCTCATCTTTCAGTGGGAGACCTGCAGACAGGAGGAAGTATAACATCGACCTAGCTGGGGCATATTCACATTGAAAAGAAAGCACAGAGGTCAGCTTGTGGTGACAGCAGGAGAAACTGTTAGATCACACAGGGATGCACCTTTTATTCTCTAAGAAAATTGTGTCCCTTTAGCTCTTGCCATATATTTCTAACCCTTCTGCCCCTTTCTGCTACCTTGCACCTCTACTTTTTTCCTATAGTGGCAGCACAACAATAAGGATTGTATTAACAATAATGTGCATCTACAGAATTTTGTGAATTGGAGGGCACAGTAGATCTGGTAATCTATTTTCTTTCCTTGTAAGGTGAAGGGCTGCAAGATTTAAATATAAGTTTTGCAGAAGAAACACAAAATGGAGGTGACATAAAACACAAGACACCAAAAAATACATACCGTCAGATACAACCAAGTACACTGGAATAGAATAATGCAAAATGTTTTGAATTCAGCACTAACATAATAGTATTCTTGAGGTAGGAGTTCCATGAATTCCATAATTTCTTTGGGGCGAAGAGTGTGGAGAGCAAAAAGCAAAGAAAGAAATCAGAATGATTTCTAACATGTTCTTTGATGACTAGTTTGAACTAAGATGCACAAACTTGCACCTCAGAGATATACTTTTTAAAAAATTGATCATACCCATTGATGAATTCTCCAAGACTTTCACTATAATTTGATTCATACTAACGTAGCATAACTTGATTTCTTGCCTGTGTAAAAAAGATCAGTGTAAAGTCACTATTACAAAGATTTATTCATGGGTACACAATAGTTTCTGTCTGCCTAATTAAATCTACTGTATCAAAACCAGATTTCAATTGGTGCAAAGTTTGTGCACAGACTAGCTGGAAAGTGCTGTATCTGCAGTACCGTTTACTTATCCTAATTTATCAGTGGCATTCCTAAATGATGAGACTTTAAAAACATGCTTCTGAGACATTTCCTTTACATTGACAATGTCAGTTCAGATGTCCTTAATGACATTATAATTTTTTATTGTTGTTGTTTGCTATTTCCTTCCTTCCCAAGCAATGCCTCTGAGGCTTTTCAAAATAATACAAAACTCAGAAAACAGTCACACACAATTCTTTGCCTGCTTCCTCACAGCTTTGTTGTCTAAAGAAAAACTTTGCAAAGGAATAGGGTTTGCCTAAAGAAAATTAAAAGGTGTGTGAAGTTGCTTATCTAAAGTCCTAGTTCAATGAAACAGAGATGAAAGCTCTCCATTTCAAGGACATCTATTCAGTTTTTAAAGATAATTACTGTGATTACATGAGTGTGTGTGTATCTATATAGTGAATAATTTTCTGGGTAAGAAGAAAGATGGATTAGAAATAGTAGGTGTCACAGCTCACTAGAACAAAAATGAAAGTAAAATGTGCAAAACTTTTTTATTCTTTCTGTATTCATATGGTATCCATGTTTGGGTGCAATTAAAGGACTTCACAGCTTTGTGTCCAGTTCAATCATTTTCTTGAAGGGGAGAAAATGCTAGCAGCTGTTTAAAAGGGGTATATGTCTAGTTATTTTGTACCACTAAGGTACCGCAGATGACCCAGCTAAGCTACAATATAAATTGTTACTGGGGTTTTTTTTGGTGGTTTTTATTGTTGGTGGTGGCAGTGGTGGTTTTTTTTACTGTCCTTTACTTTCTTCTTGTCTCACATATAGCAGGTGAATTCATGTGGGCTACAGACTAGCATGTGATCTCCCGGTAGGGAGACAGTGAAGTTCCCTGTAGCTCCCAATTTAGACCTGGATTTGTTTGATTTCTGGAGATTGTTTTGTATCACTGCTACATTAACATATCATTGCACTTTTACCATGAGATTGATTATTTTTCAGTCTGAATTGTTTGTGGCTACTAAATCACGTATTAAAAAGTGTGTATCTCATACTTCAAGGTAATTGGGACTCTGAGGCACACTAAGTGAATGTGTTTCAAAGCCCTGTATCTGTCCACTTTTGCCCAAAGCCTCTGGAAATATTACTGTGGTTGCTATCCTTATTCTTCAAAAGGATCAATGTGCATCTTCATTTATTTGATCAATGATGTAGAGGTGAAAGTACAAGATTATTTAATTTTTAGCAAAATATGATGCTGCTGCAGTCAAAGCAGAAGGAAGTTATCCTTTATGGCATATGCAGTAAGTATATGCTTTATCATTATATTTGTGTATCAAAATCTTAATATACTTTCCTATATGTGTGTGTGTTTCATACATATTTTCTAGGAGTCTTATAGAACTTAATACATTTCCATCTCTTTATTGGAAAACAAAACTGTAATACGAAAGTAACTTCTTTGGAGTTCTTTATTTTTTTTATATGTGCCTTTGTTTCCATTATCTGTCTTAAACAACAAATTAGTACATTATTTTGTCCAATAAAATGTTTTGGTATTCAGGTATCCTGCCTGCTCATAAGAAGTTAGAAGACCCCTACAATTAGACCCCACCTACATTTTATTCCAATTTGTTATTGTTCAATTGGAAGGGACCTATATGATCATCTAGCCCAACTGCCTAACCATTCCCCTCTTCATTCTCAAAGTCAATAATTACACTTTCTGCAGCTACTGTACTCAAAAGGAGCCACAAGAAATTGATTCAAAAAATTCCATTTAATGGAAGTTAGATGCATGAGTATTTAGACTCTTTAGAATTGCCCCACTGTGCATGGTTGCTGCTCCAAAAATCGTGAGAGGAAATTATCCACATAGACTAAGCACTGTACGAATGTGCAACCTGGGCCAGTCCAGATGAGTTCATAATCTAAGCAAGAAGTGAAGGGGAGGAATGTTTATTACTCAATTAAAATAAGTGGAAAAGCTATATTTAAGAGCTGCCATAGCTTTGAGGACTTTTATGTTGAGGGAATACATGGTTTACCCAGTATCCTGAAAGAAGCCAGTTGTGCTGGTTTTATTCCTTATGTCAGTGGCTTCTGGATCTGATTGCAATGTTTTATCTATGCTACAAATCTCTTTCAAAATGGTAGTATTGACTAAAACAGAGATTACTTATTCTTTGAATTTTTATTCTTAAAAAAGGAAAAGAAAACCTCTGGTTGATTTCCTGCCCAGAGTGCAGAAAAGCAAAGCCCTGCCAAAATCATTCCTTGTTAAGCATCAGCTCCAATTCTACTATTATGATGAAACCTTTCAGACAAGGTATTTGCAGGACTTTGTTGTTTTGGTAAGTTCTATATTGTTTTAAGCAGTTAAAAACAGGTCCCAGTCACAGTGTTTTATAAACCCGACACCTTCCTATGTCAAGGATGCTTTGGCATAATTGCAGTGAACACTGGGATAAAATTATGATCTTACAGCAGTCATTTGGCAGAGAAATAAATGTAGGTTATAGGTGACAGCAGCATAGTACACTGGAGTATCATGCATTTCTCCTCTGCTTTTCAAGCTAAGCTATCTTGCATCTAGAGCTCAACTGCTGCTCAGTCTTCCCATGTGGTCTCTTCTCCTGCCTTACCCTCCTCACTATTCTCTTTTCTTCACGTGTAAAGCAGGGATATATTTCTAGAGCTGGATCCAGCACTGCCATGCATGAGTGGAGCTGAGCCTATGGCAATCTACAAGGGAGTGATTGTGTGGAGTAAGACACAAGATAGTGATTTGTATGGAGGGGGGAGCAGTAGCTACAATTTTGCAGCAGCAGTACCGAGTGAGATCACCTGCATGCAGCTACACAGCAACAGGAAATTTTTACTCTACACTAAGCCTAAAGTGAGACCAGGCTTACTGGTATGTTCATTCCTCTTCTCAAACAGCAGTATTTGTTAATTCAAGGAGAGGCACACAGCTCCAGTTAAAATAATCTAATACAATTGGAGCTTTATGATATGAAAAGAATTATTACAATCTTCATAAATGTGTAACTTTTCAGGGCAGGTTGAGGGGAGGAGGTGTTTTTTAGCAGTGAGAAGTTGGCAGTAGGATTAAAAGGAATTTTTTATTTAAGTAAAATCTTATTTGTGAATGCAAGAACTCCTGCTCCTTTCTTGACTATATCACTTGGGAACACAGGAACTGCCATATTGCATCAAACCAGTCATTTGTCTACCGCAGCAAGCCCTTGCTGGCAGCGACCAACATCACATGCTTCAGAAGAAAGCAAGGGAAACCTGTAAGGAGGCCAGAGTGAGAAATGCTGATCTTGAGGAAAGTGGGTTTTTCTCCCTCCTGATTTTGTTTTGTTTTTAACCTTATGAAATGGATTGAAATGAAGCCCCCAAACCATTATCTGTTTGTGATGACATTTTAAGTTTTCCCTTTTGAAAATTCATAACATGTCATCAAAACCTAAAGTAACTGCTTAAATAAGGGGAAAAAAAGTGTCCAGCTGCATTAGAATGTGCGTCTAATGCCGTGTAAGAAGAAACTATTTTTCTTGTTTATCATAACAAGAAAATGTGTGTACTGCTGCATCTACCTCCAGCCTTCTAGCCTACACTCTCTTCCAGCTGACTTTCTCCACAGTATTCTTTAAAGATAGACTTAGATTGTGCTTCCCCTACATTTCCAAAGGGGAATGTCTCCAGGAATGCTTGATAATTTGCCCAAATCTAGGGCAAATCTAAGGGCTGTATGTAGCCATAAATACTAAACACATCCTCTGATGCAGAGCAGGTCAGAAGTTTTCCATCAACAGTGCTGTGCTATATGTTGGAAGTTGATGATGACAAAATACTGAGTTGAAGAAAAACATATTTCTCTTATAAAATTTTTTTTCTTCCCTCCACTCTGAGCCTTTATTATCAGATTTCCAAGTTTTTAGGATACCAAGCAAACCTTTGATGGACGATAATTAAGATCTTGGCATGGAGCCTAAATGACAAAACAGGGACAAATAGCTCATTTTTGAAGGAAAAGTCTCATAAGACTCATTTTGGATGTGGAAGACAGGAAAAAAAGTGGTTAATAAATCCCTCTGGAAAAGAATAGGGTCTTTGTAAGTTTGGTAACTACTGTGGATATTGTTTCAAATTGAATAGTAGTATTACCTAATAGTCGATATATTGGTTCTGGTGCTAACACAGATCCATCATTGGATTAAGACATTGAAATAGATCTATCTGTTATGGTGAGAATAAACCAAGACTCCTTTTCAAATACGGAGAACTAATTCTACTCTGTATCTTGTCCATTACATCTTGAACAAGCTTTTTGTATTGGGCACAGAACTGGAGCTCCAACAGCAATGATCTTCAGTCACCTGGAAAATTTTAAATGAAAGCCAATTATTTAATGTGACACCACTCCCTGGTGGTGACTCCATTTGTAGGTGGCATCATGGTTCCACATATATTACGCTGGCATATTTTACTCTTCTTTGCTGTAACTGATCTCTGTATTTTACATGATGGTAAATTCCAAACCATTTTCTCTTGTAGACCATAGTTAGAGAGTTGTCCTCATTACTGCCAGCTTAAATCACCATGAATCACAGTGGATTTTTAAGTAGGAAATGAGTAATGAAGAGACTGATTGATTGAAGAGATTGTAGGGTAAACACAAGTAGAGAAGAGGGACATGACTGAAAGAAGAGACCACGTGTGCAAATAGCTGGCAAATAAAAAAGCAGAGAATATAATAGGGCTAAAACACCATAATACAGAGAAATACAGTACTGGCAATGACTTGCATTCCTGCAGCATCTTTCATCCAGAATATCTTCAGACACCACAGAGATCTCATCATTCATTCCTCCAAAGCTGTCACCTTCCAGGTGAAGGTGAGAAAAACAGATTAGAAAGATATGGAGAAGAAAGATTGCTAAAATCAAGGGAAAGAGGCAGAATAGGCAAACCTAGTTTTCAAGAATGTTTTACAAAGCATCCTCCTCAAAAACAAGTTATGGCCCTGTGCTGAAGGCATGGATATTACATGATAATTTATATTGTGCCTGGGACCTCATCTTGGGACAAACAGTGGCCTCAGCTACAATTAAACTGGAAGGTCTAACCCCCTCTGAACTGTATTTTGGGGCTGGTCCTGCCACATGCAGGCATCATCTCTTGATCATGTCCTAGTTTCCCCAGGGAAGAGCCATGAGGGAACTGTGATCTCCAGCCAGTCCCTGTTTCAGACTGGGGATATAATACACTACAAAGGAAATCCACAAGTCACTTCAGACAAAAATATAATTTGTTAGAGCTGAGGACTTAAAACATTGTGTTACTCTCTTTTAAAACAGGAAAAATATTAAGGCAACACCAGTTTCTGCCAATTGTTTCCAAGAAATCTGACAAACTTGTGAGCTGGAAGGGTTAAAGTTGGTTCTTCACATTGTGGGTGCAGGGTCTTTCATCTCCAGTCCACCCACAGGCTGAAATCAGTGCAAGTGTAATGGGATACTCAGCGACGGAATTGCAGATATAGGCAGTCCTGTTTGAAAACAGAAGTGTGATCAGGTCATTGTGTGTACATTCATACACACAATTCCTAAACACAGGCAAGAGGACTCTCTTTTTCTCTCCTCTGTACACATTTCACATTCCTAAAGAATAGACTTTCATCTTGCAACCACGAAGTCAAAGCCATCTTAGACTGTAAGAAAAAGAGATTATTGTAGCTCAGGGAATGGCACTTCAGCATGTCACTGAATTCAGTAATTCAATTAAGAGCACTGGCAGTTTAATACACATTCAGCTGCACTATGTTGCATGCAGCTGTGCTCTGCCACATGGTGGCATAAGAAGGGACAAACGTTTGATCCTCAGCTACACTGATTTTTGTATTCATCATGTGCAGTGTGCTGCATGCGCGTGGGCTGCTGGAGAAAATTCTATCCAAGTTGCTGCATAGCCGTGTCTGGATGCTGACTGATTACACCTGCCACATTTCATTTTTAGACAGGTTCATATTAACCTTCTGTACTACGAAGTGTAGTCCCCTTTCACAATGCCCCAGACTGAATTCCTCAGAAGACACCTCATGTTCCCCCCATTAAAAAAAAAAGGCAGAAGGACATATGCTGTTTAACAAAGTGATGCCAGAGGATTTGAATCTTCTCCATGTCTCCTTGTCCTGTTCCCCTACCGCCATTCCTCCATCATCAAGATACTCTTGTATGTAACTCAATTTTAAGTAGCAGAAGCTGCAGTTCTCATAGATCCCTGTCAATTGGTGCATGAAATAAAGACGCATGCACAACCTAGGAGATACATGCATGTCCTTTGCACCTGAGAAAAGCAAATAACTGTTACCTATGGGATTATTTAAAAATTCCTACTCTGTCTTCCAAATTTCATTTCATTCAACTCATTCAGATTAAAATACTCCCTTCTTTTTGTTGCTTCTATTTGTGTAACATCGTATTTGGCTTCACAGTAGGTCCACTGCAGTTTTTTTGGTTGAGGAGCAGGGAAAATTTTCTGTTTTCACTTTGTCTTCTAGTTCTGAGATTTATTCCCATTATCTCTGTTTTTTTGTTTTGATAATTGATACTTTACATCATCTGAGCTGACATTCTATCTCTACTTTGTATCCCATTTTACTGATATTACTCTCTCACCCATGCGTTTAAGTGCTTAACTAAGAATTTCTGTCACAATTTAAACTATTTTCTATTCATTATTAAAAAAAACCCCAAAATGTGCAATACAAAATTGTAGGTTTAAGGCATTTGTTACACAATTTTGTTATTATCTGGTGAAGAATTAGCTCCAGATTTCACTTTTAAAAACATTTCTAGCTCTTGAAAATGTCTGTACAATGTTGTGTTGTGCCACTGGCAAAGCTTCAAGGATTCCCAAGAGCATTTCTGCTAGAGTCTTAGATTTTTACAACCTATGTATGTGCTTTAATGCCCTTTCCAGGTTCTGAAGGGATTCCAGTACAACTTGTAAACTGTGAGATACTCTAGTGAGCCAGTGGATACTATGCAGTAATGTCCATAAAGCTGAGCTGGCTAAACCTTACACTTGGGCAGATTGCCTCCTGTGACTTTTATTGCATACCCATGTAGCAAGCAGAGAATCAAAGGTCTTTTAGGAAATTCATATCAGGCCATGGAAAAGATTGTTAGAAGGCGGCAGAGATTAGATGTTTCCTGGTGCAAGCAATATCTCTACTGCCGTCTGGATAGATTTCAGCACTTGTCTCCTTAATGCATGCATGCATGTAGAACAAGCAGATAAAATATAAAACTGAGGCACTTATCTTTCAGCACTCCCATTTGTTGCTGCTGTGCTCTGTATAGACCTTTCTTCTTCTCTCCACACCTGATGACTTCAGTCATCAGTATCTGACCAAAGTAATACATATGACGTGTCTGATGAAGGCTGCAGGTTCCTAGACAGGAGTTACAGTAGGGGAAATCTGTAAGAAAAAAATGAAACAGTTATTCCTTGCTTGTGCTGGTCTTGTGATGCTTACATAAAACAGCACAATTAATATTTTTTCCATGACTTGCACCAAATCTCCCACTCAGTGACTTAGATTTTGTGTATTTTTGTCAGTGAGGCCATATTAACTTATTCCAACTGACAAAGCAGCCTGCTATTTTACTTTTACCCAAATGTAAATGTTTTCTGTACCATGGGAGTTCTTAAATGTAGCTGTTACTTGAACAGTAAGCTCACTCTGTGATGGAACAAAGGTAACTTTTCAGTCTCTATTCAACAGTTTTGCATGGAATAATGAGTGATTTTTTATTCATCTAGCAGAGCAACTAGTTACCATCCTTGATTAGTTCTTCAATCATAGCTTTTATAATTCTTAAAACATTATAGTTCTTTCTCCCTTTCTCTTTCCTTTAGGTATTTATATTCTAAAATATGTATCTGTCCCTTAGAACAGTAAAACTTCATCTTTATTGTTTTCTTACAGACAATTCAGTTCATTCAAATGCTCAGACATTTGTAACAAGGTCAAAAACATGACTCGATGAAGTTCTCCAGATGTCAGTGAAATGACAATGCTGCTGTTGTAGGAAGAGAAGTGATCTCTGTTTCTTTAGAAAATATTGCTGACACATTGAACAAACACCAAAAATATATTTCTGTATGAAGCAAACTTTTATTATTCTTTGAAAACAGGATAACTGCATTTCTAAAAGAGGTCTGTTATCTGTAAGCAAATCTCATTACTACACAGAAAAAACTCTGTTAAATCTTATGGGGATGTGGTTTTTAATAAACTCATGATAGCAAATCTAGTTGTGGTGTTGGTCTCCTCTAACTCAGAACTATCATAACTTGGAAACAGATAAGGTTAATTTATTTATTAGATAAAATAGTACCAGAGGCCAGTTAGCCTTTGTTTAGTTTTTGACCCATGGTGTAATTTTCTTGGTACATTTCAGAGTGAGATATTAGAAGAAAATAGTTTTGTAATCATGAACTGCTGGATCACGGGTAGCAATCAGCATCGAGTTGCCAGCCTTGTCAGTGGGCATGATTTATTGAAGGCAAATAAACAGCCTTTATCAGAGTAGATGGAAAGAGCACGTGAATATGGTGACACTAGTAATAATGAAGAGTCAAAAAGAGGGATTTTTTTTCTAGTATACTACAGAATATCATTGGCATAATGTAGTCTTAAAATAGTTTAAAAAATTGTTTTATTAAAAGTAAAGGGAAAGGCTTTTTTGTGATGTTACAGTCTTCAGTCTACTGCTCAGTGAATGTGAATTGAGAAGAATCTGATAATTTGAGTTTACAGAAAACACGTTCTAAACAACATACAAATCTGCACAATGCTCAAGAATCAACAAATTGCCCTGGGTCAATAAATCAGATTAAATGTGAAGAGTAATTTGTTTCACTTCCTGAAAATCAAGCTGGTTTGTTACAGTATTTCTAGAAAGATGCAAAACCATTTCCACCAAGGACTTGCATCCCTAGCCTGTCAAGTTTTATATACACCAATTATGGTGATCTTTACTGTGTCAGTCATATGTCCCAGCAAAGCACAATTGGCTCCTCATGTAAAGCTGGCATAATGGTTTCCTTACAAGTCTGATATGGAGACAGAGCTGGAAAGCTGGTATTTTTACCAATGCTTATCAGCAGATGTACTGTTTTGGGGATCCATGTAGAGTGGGAAGAAAAGTAATAAGATTTGAAGCTGCACCACATTCTACCAGAGCCAATCATAGAGGAAAACTGCTCAATTCACATAGTTTTAATCAAATCAGTATCAAAGTAGTTAATTGATTTATTAATGACAATAATTAATGAGCAATCAATGAAGCATGCATTCAGGATCAGTATCAGCAATACAGCATAACAAACCATAATGCTAGATGCTTACAGATTGTTAATAAACATAGATTTCTCAACACCCTTCTATAACTAATCCAAGCAATTTACAGAAGTGGCAATGCCAGCAGAGCAACTGCTGGTGTTTTCAGACCAAGTTTTGATGCTGCTCTCTTTCCTTTTCTCTCCTCCTACTGTTAAAAATATCCTTGCTTCTTTTATAGTTCTTTAAAGCTGACTTGTAATTTGTTTCAAAATTGTCTCTGTTACAGTTTAAAGTGGCCGATGATTGTCTTTCTCACTGTTACAAGTTTTGGGGGAAATGACCTTGCAGACAGTTTGGGCTCTTTGTTTCACACAAACTGATTATGCTCACACTCCTGACTTACCAGCTATTTTTCCAAAAAGGAGGCTGTGTGAATTTGCCCCCAGTGTGCTGTCAGAGTAGGTGATATCAGCCCTAGAATCAGATTCAGTTCGACCTTCTCCCTCCAGAATAGAAAAGGCACCTCGAGGAGAGCTAAGTGACCAGATTGGAACTTTCATTATTTTTTTATTTATCTAGCTTTATGTTTATCAGAAGACTTTTTTTTTTTCCCCCTTAAATACATTTTTACTGGCTTATAATTTATTCTGTCAGAGGCAAAGTATTAGATTTTTTTTTTTCTTTGTGATGTGAGCCTTAAAAATTATAGATGATTTAATTTCCTGGATGGATGTTATTGAAGAGTAGCAAAGCTGAAACTCATCACTTGTCTGTAAATGTTCTTGGGGATATGGATGTGAATGATGACTCTGTTGATGACCCATAAAATTCCTCAAAACTTGGAACTGGAGATTTATATTCTTTTCTTGTACGTATTCTCTAATTCACTTTTGCCAGTAAATCTCTATTACTGGACATGTGGTCAAATAGCAACACATCTAAAAGCTTTTCCTTCTAGAGCAGTCTTTTAATTCTTGTTTACAAAGGCAATTTAATTTAAACAAGTTCCCAGTGTTATCAAATTATTAGAATTTCTACCAATGTGTGTGTTGCTCATAATGTAGAAAATTAAGTCTTGCTTGGGATCTAATTAAATATTGATTACTGTCGCAATATTTATCCATTATTTATCTATCATCTATCTGAAGTTTCCCTGTGTTTGTAATAAGCTCTGCTCTATTATTGTGTATTTTATAACACAGAGGATTTGGGGATTTTCTTTTTCTGCATCAGGTATCGTATGTTCCTTGATATCAGAGGAAAACAGGAATTTTCTAGAATAAACACACAAGCCCAAATTTTCAAGTGTGTTGGTTTCAGGTGTCCTACTTAAGCATCCAGTAAAGGTCTGATCTCCTAGGAGTACTGAACAGTTAGCCTGTAAGAATCAAGTAGTTTTCCAGTGACTGTAGTATGTAATTTTTCCCCCCCCTCTACCTCATGTATTTAATATTGAGAAATTAAGAAATTAAACACTGGAGAATCTTTTTAGTCTTTCTCCCTCTTTGTCTTTTTTTATTCTTTTCTTCTCAGCAAAATCAAATACTGCCCATATTCAATTTTTAAAGTTGGAAATGAAAATGAAATGGAGAACCAAAATGAAACAGAAATTTAATAGAATTTTCTCTGGCCAATTTTCTTCTGAAGTGACATGTCATTAGTTATCTTTCATTTATCAATGTTTTTGCTCTCTAAGCTGCAAGTCTGTGTTCTGAAATGTGAATAAGGTAAAAGACAATCCTCCTTCCATTACTCTTAAAAAGGATAGGCATTTATGGGTCCAGATTTTCAATATTGTGCACAAACAATTAAAAATGCAAATATGCCTCTGCGGTTGTGGGTAATTTGTAGCTGCAGGTAACATAACTATGCATAAGATAAAAATCATGCTCCAGTCACCATACACATATAAGTGACCTTCTGTACCCAAAATTACACAAAATCTGTGCATTTTTTTTTTAATTAGGCAAATACAATTTTTTTCCTGTGTTACAGCTAGACAGACATATCATATGTTAGTCTCCACTGCTGTCTCCATCTTTAGCTAGAGTCCAGATTTTAAGGAAACTTTTACAGGAAAATGTGTCTGCAGTGTTGCTCCAGTTATTCCATGTATACAATCATGTTTATGTTAAACTTGCCAACCATTTTTTCTACTGTATAAGTAAAACACAACTGTGATTTCAGAAAGTACTAGACCTAAGTTCTAGTGGTTTGCTCATGAGTAATGATTTTTTTCCTCTGTTCATCTTGCTTTCTTTTTGTAATTTAAGTACCTGGATGAAAACTGTTCCAAATGCTTTCTTATAGCATGATGGTCAAAAGATAACCTTTCAGCATAAAAATCAGATAAGCTTTTTATAACTGAATTTACAAGTAGTTTTTATTTTCTACTTTGGTAGTTAGAGGGCCATGCACAGTTCTAAAATCCCCAGGGCAGCAAATTCAAAGGAGGTTAGACATAAAAAGACATAAAAAACTACAACTGTATTTGCAAGAATTGTTGTCACCTTTTGTTGGCTTCTATCAGCAGGACAGACCAGAGAGCAAGGTGAAAAAATTCATGTGCTGAACGGTGACAGTTAGATGTAGTAAAGTACACAGACATTTTCTGTCATATGTTAGCTGCTATTCAATGCTGGAAGCACCTGAAATCTGCAGATAGTTCCTTCTACACAGTGTTTTTTGAGATAAAGCAGAGTGTGATAATACATGAAACTCCAAAAAATTACTGTTTGAAATAAAAGCCTGTTATAGGAGCTATATAAAGAATAACAGGAAGATTAAAAACATAAAATGAAAAAAAAAAAAAACTTGGTATGCACATTTCAAGATAAATTAAAAGGTTTGTGAGATATCATAGAAAAGTGCCTGTAGAACATAATCAGTGTGACATCCGCTCCAGCGAGGGGAGTAGTACTGGGGGCATGGAGCTTGCAGGTAGAATATCCTAATTGCTAGAAACCAGTCATTGCTCTCTGATGAAGGCAAACACACCCTTGATGTGTCATTGGTGTCCTGACTGATTCTGAAACACACTAAAGCTTGGGAAACACATCTCTGCTAGGACCATGTATCTGTTAGGCCTATGTGAGTAATGTTGCAAAGGGTCTGGGTCATGACCTGGGCCTGAAGAATGTGGTCAAAACTGGGGAAAGCTCTAAAGGCAATAGAGCTTCTACTTGTCAAAGAAGAAATTTGGTGAAAAAGACCTGAAGAGAACCAGAGAGTCTTAGAAGGGAAGGTGATCTGCAAGTCTAACACAGGTGACGGTGGAGCACTGTCTATATAATGTCTGCCCCAAGATACTCGTGAAAAGTCGTCAGTGTGGTAGAAGACTCTAACAGCCTATCTGGTTTTGTAGCTTTTAAACAAGGTGCTGATTAGAAGATTCGAATATTCCTTTGTCATAAAAACCTCTTTTCACTTGCGGGGGTGAAAGCAACTCATGTTTCATCTGGATATATGGGAAACCTGTGATGATATACTAGGTACATGCAAAATAAAAGTTTACTATGAATGTTAGGAACATTCATGGTTTTGTAATTTGCCAAATTGCTATGAAGAGTGCAGAAATCCTGTTACAACAAAAATATATTCCTAGTATATATTCCTCATAGCTAAGGTAAAAATAAGTTCTGAAGCATGTCTTATTTTTTGCCAACTTTGACTGTATACTGAGTGTGATAGACTTCAGTCAGGAAAAATTCCTAGTATCTGTCTGCTTCTATGCATGGAATCTGTGACATGAGAACACCGAACTGAACCGAGAATCAAAAGAGGAGTTTAATGAATGATCACATACACTAAGGTTGCCTCATAGCAAAGAAGGTAGCTATTGAAATTGTATGTTTGTGTCAGACTGTTTAGTGCTTTTAAGTACCTTTATTGTTAAGCACTTGTGGGAAATTTGTGTGTTAAAAGTAAACAATTGAGAAGTGCACTGATTTTGCTTGTAGTAGGGCTTATGCCATTTACTGTTACACTAGGATGTGTTGAAACCTCCCAGGCGACTTCGGTTCTTACTGTGCAAGCTACTATGCAGGAATGTAATAGAAAAGATACATGGTTCATCACCATTTCGATGGCACAATATAAATGAGACTGCAGTCCAGCAGGTTGAACTGTCAATCTTCACATCATAGAGCAAGTTAGTGATAGTGTAGTGTACAGATCTTGGCTGCTGGTTCTGTTCCCACCTCCTTAGATCAACAGCACCAGCATCACTGGTTGGTTCTGTGTTGATGGCTGGCTGGCTTTCTGATAGTACAACTGAAGTACAGCTGAAGTATAATTCTTACTAACTTGCTAAATAATAGCAACTAGCTTAAATCCTGATAGTGGTAGATGAGCACTGGTATATATGATTTGAAAGATATAGGACTTAAACCTGACCTCAATTCTATGTGTAAAGTCCTCCAGTGATGTAAGACACAGTTATCAATTATGAATTGTAGAAGAATAAAAAAAAAAAAGAAATTCTTTTTCCAAGTCACAGGACCTGTGTCTGATTTTTTGTCCTTGCACAGTGGTGCACATGGAAGAAGTTACTGTCTGTTACTGCTGGAAATAAAAATGCAGGCAGAAGTACAGGTCCTAACACACCAATTATTGAAGTAAAACCTTAAAAGAAAAGAATCAAAGCTATTGATGATCCCTTTTCCTGAGTATAAAAGAGTTTCTGTAAAATGATTGATTTTGCCTTTCATTTAAATGGCTGTTTATCAGCGTCTGACAGCACCATTTTCATTATCAAATTCCAGCAGACTGTAGTGTTGGCTCATCAGCATGTCTCTTGGGTGTTTCTTGGCCATGTGATCAAACACGGCATATTTCCCAACTTAGCTCCTTTGACATCAAATGAGGTATCATTCTTTGGACTTGTATTCTAGGTTGCAAGTCAAGGAGAGAAAGGTTTCAGCAGATGCAAAGCAGCATATGTACCTTAACTTTGACTTCAAGGATAAGGTATTGACTTGGAACCAACAAAAAACTAGGCAGTGCTCTCTCTCTGCTTATTGCTCTGTTTTGTGTGCAGTTTCTGAACAGAATACCTCTCAGCTGAGGGAAAATTCTGGAATGGAAAGTTTAGAAAAAATCTGGGACTTAGCTCACTGTCTATGCAGATCCTACTGAAAATCTATATTATGGTTATTTTACTCATCATAAATTCTCTTCACATTTGCTTTCTAAGGCTTTTTACAGACTTCATTGTTGTCCTGATTCTGTAAAGTGCATACACATTCAAAGCACTGGAGTAGCGCCACATAGAAGAAAAATGTCACAAAGAAGAAAAATGTCACAAAAAATGACCTATTTTTGCTTTGTATCCACACGCATTCCAATTTACAACCCAAATGGGATCAGGAAGTGGAAATGAAAGAAAAAAGCTGACTGTTAAACTAAATGTTATATAACAGTTTTCAATCTAGCAAAGTTGTTGAAAATGCTTCTCCTTTCATTTTGGCAAAATTTGTGTGTTGATGTGATTATGGTATGTTCTTATCCATGCTATTGGGAAAATCTTGTAGTTCAAGCCATGCTAGATGTTGTAGAAATGTGGGTTGAAGTAACTGAGTCTTTTATTTCTGTATAGTGACTTATTCTAAGCAGAACATATTTCCTTGTCCTATCATAAGAGTAATGCCTAATAAGCTAAGCAGAGTATTATGATGATAATCGTCCTCAATAGAGTTTTCATTCTGTGCGTAGTACAGGTTGTATAGGATCCTCTAAATAATATTTGCTTGACATAGTAGACTGTCAACAGCTTAACTTCAAATATAGGAAAAAAACCAAAAACAAAAGGGAAGGAAAGAAGAGACCTATTTCTTTCTACTGAGATTAGATATGATTTGTCTTAAAAGATCTTTCCATCAATCATATCCTATTCATGTTTTGCAGTGAAGAAGTGCATATTGTATTCATGGTTTGTAGTTGCTTGTTTTCTAAGAGGTAATCGGTTCACAGCACTTTGTTGTAGGGGATGACTTGTGCATTATTGCAAGAAAAAAATCTATCAAGATTGCTCTTTGGCTTTAATTAAAAAATAGCATCCAGAATATTACATGTTTCTCACTTCATAAGGGAAGTGTCACACAGCACAAATTATTTCAAAATTTTCTTGCATTTTGTACAAGCAATTACTGTTTGAAAATGTTGTTTTGCAAACTATTCTGGAAAGGAGAAAAGAAGGAAACTACTTTACTTCTTAGTAACTTCCTTATATTATCCTATAATCCACCAAACAAAATGTTAAGGCTGCTTGTCTACTTAGACTGTTACTGTTAGAATTTTGTTCAAACAGAAATGAATACAAGCTATACAGTTGAAGGAATATAATTCATTTGTTGATCTATCTACATGGTGACTCCAAAGGAGTCACAGGTCCATACATGTAGCCCTCAATGGTAGCTTTTTTATTTGAATCTCTAAATTAGCTGGAAGATCTGAAGCTGGAAACGTTCTGCAGTGTCTACTTTGAAGAGTGCTATGTGTTTTGCTTGCCTGAATGAACATAGGAAATATGCTGTTTGCATGAAAAGGACTGATCATAAGCTACTTTCAGAGGTGTCTCTCTGAATGACTTAGGTAACTCAGTTACACACAGAACATTGTCTCTGGAATTTGAAGGTGAAGACATAGTAAAACAGTGGTACTGTAACTGAATAGATGGGTAACTAGATGATGGGATAAATTTGGGTCAGAAGTTCTTTTCCACTTCTGTTGTTGTATTCAGGTCTTTGTGCATGCCTCATACACATACACGGCTTCTCTGCTTACTCCTGTGGAAATACATATGTGAGGAGATGTACAAGATGTGCTTGCTATGATCCTATGTTGTTCTTGTTTAAGAGGAGGAAAGTCTGTATTCTTATCCCACCTCTGATGTCCTGTTGTGAGCTTCTGTCCCTCAGGTTCTCAGTCTGTAAAATGAAAATGGTTTCGTGGACCCTCAATCTTGACACGTAGCCAAAAATTTCCTAAAAAAGCCCTGAACGTTTGGCTTGGTTGCCATCTACTATCTCCAGTCTTAATTCCACTCTGTAGTAGAAGGCAACCCTCAGACATATGAAGGAGTTTTTTTATAATTTTTCTGCAGGTATTGGGATGGTGGGCTCTTATTCAAACAAAACCAATATATATACCAATCTCATTAACTGTGACAAGTATTATAAATTGTAAATTACAGAAGACACCTGCAGATATGTTCAAAATATAACCCTATGTCAACTTTTTGTTGTTAAAAGAACTTGCAACAAATCCTGCATTGTGTGAGAAACTGCCTGAATCTAAACCAAAGAAAATACTTGCTCATACCCTTGGGAATGAAAACTACCAGATTTTATGTAGCTCCAATTCAAATACAACACACAGCAGATGCTCAGGCTCAAAAACATCAAAGTTAGTTTCAGTACTGGTGTAATACAGTATTCATCCTTCAGTGCTGGCTTATTAATGAATAATGGGTATTTTATTTGTTATTTAGTTAAACAATTTTGTGTCTGCAGCATAATGTTCTGCTATTGGTTCAGGTTGTGAGAAGCCACCCATACTACACCAAGTTAAATAATAATCCAAATTACCAAGGTCTTTTGGCATCTGCAAGAGTGAATGGGAAAGCTAATGAGGGGAGAGCTTCTGAGGTATGTCTGCTTACAGTCATTGGGGTTAGCAGCAATTTTGGTATCACATAAGTGGACTCAACAATTTCTCATCTAGAATCCAAAATTCAAATACAGTTGCAGAGGTAATGTTTCCATCTATTTTCTCTTTGGCAGTGAAGAAAATGGTACCAACTATCTTCTGTCCATCTCTTGTTAAGCTTACACATGCACTCTTTGCCTGCATGCCTTAAAGCCAGAACTAGCATATTAAAATGGATCTTAGAAGTAAGTTTTGTCTCTTTTTCTCATTGAGCTGTCCATAAAAATGTTAGCGAAGCTGTGTGCACTGTTATTAAATCACTTATATATTGGTCTAACCTACGAATTTAGGATAACGAAGCAAGATTGCTTTTTCAGAAACTCCTTAAACTTTACTGAGTTGTATTATAAATGCAATAATTCTAAGTCTTTTACTGTGGAAGTAGAGATGAGCTGTTTGTTCCTCTGTGGTTTAACAGTTTCTTTATTTCAGTGTATCTGGTTTTGCAACTGAGAAAGGAAGCT
This sequence comes from Harpia harpyja, assembly GCF_026419915.1. NCBI lineage: Eukaryota > Metazoa > Chordata > Aves > Accipitriformes > Accipitridae > Harpia > Harpia harpyja. The sequence continues at coordinate 22,457,708 of NC_068951.1, read as the reverse complement.
ACATGTAATGCTTCTGTGGGCTTCTGAAAACCTGCAGTTTGCAGAAGATATGAGTACAAAGTGAAATGAAGGCATGACTGGATAATGAAACTTGGCCAGAATGGGTAGCAATATTGGTATAGATGTAAGGACATGAATTATTCTAGTGTGTGTTGGCAATTATGTCGAAAGCCCTGTGCTACACAGTTTGTGGTTGCCAATACATTCTAACTTTCTGTTGCTACGTCTTCATTGTTATCATCATGCATACAGACAAGTACAGCATAAGTAGGCATGTGTTACAATCCGTCTTCAGTTTGCTGTGTAGACATGCTTCCAACTGAAAATTTAGGACCCCTAAATTTAGAGCCGCTTTGTGAGTGCAGAATGCCTCAAATTTTGCCCTACAGTCCTCTGGGCTTTAGTTCTGTAAAACAGGATTAATCACAACATTTTTTTAACCTAGATTTTGTATTTGGTCTTTAGGGCACAGACTGTCTTTAATAGGGTTCCAGTGTCAGTGAAAATGTGGAGATGACACTTGGTTAGGTATAATGAATAACAATAATATACACAATGCAAATATGTCTTAAAAATTTCTAAGTTTCTTTTCACTTCAGCATAGTGAAGGCATTTTCTCCCATGTTTCATTATCTTTTAGGGTTTTTTTGCTATTTTTATGGCTTGTTGACAGGTGAAATGCTGTTTGTTTGGGCAGATAAGGTTTTCATGTCTATAAATAAGGGATGTTATAGCCTCATCAGAAAGATTTTTTCTGTTACTATTTTGTTCACACTATTAGTCTAGTATATCCCAAGCATCTTTGATTATTTTTTTTTTCCTTCAGAGGAAAACCCAAATCAAATCTACATGTAGTAAGTCAGAGCAAATTGACTGGAAACCATCAGTTGCTGCTGTAGTTAAAAGTAGTACTATGTTTTTATAGCAGTAAAAGGTAAAAACTCTGCATAGTAACTGAAAAGCATATCCCATAAAGAGCTGCATGAAGTTATTCTTGCAAATGGCATTCAAAAAATGAGCCTGTTCTCTTTCTTCAAATATACATCTGATTTTCAAAACTCATTTTTTGTTAAAATGATAACAAATAACTAATGCCATGACATACTTTTTAATAAGTGAACTGTTTTCATAAGAAGCTTGAAATTAATTTTATAGGATATTATTTTTGGTTTTGGTCTGATGCAAACAGGGTTATTCTAGCTTTATGCTTCTGTTATATGGAACAGAAGACAACTCTATAACAAACATCTTGTGTTCTAATGGAATTGAACAAATATATACAAGAAACATTCATTTTTTTATTATTGCTTTTTTCAGCAGTAGTTGTCATATGCGGACATAACTTTTATTTGCTTTTCTCTCTGACAATTTCAGCTCCCTGTCTCTGAGGAAATAAGAACTCAGTAAAACATTGTCTTTGCTTTTTAGAAGCTTGAGTCTGGAAAAAAAAGGAAATGCAGTATTGCTTCTGCTGGCTTAGCCAGCCAAATCTATTTCTTTCATAATTTTTTTTTCTGATTCCTTAAAGATCTCTGTTGGCCAGCTGTTCCTTTGGCTTTCTGGCATGGAACATGCACAAAACACAGCATTGCTGTATAGAGGGCCCTTCTCCATGTCTGTTCCCTCACGGTGAAAAAAAAGGATGAAATGTTCAGAGAGCAGACAGCATGCAGCTTGTTGCAGAAGCTCTGTTCCCTTTCAGTGAGGAGCATGAGCTTTCTCATTCCAAGGACAGACGAGCAGTTAAGCCAGCCAAAGATGGCTGTAACTTACCCTGTTGGACACAGTACTCCTGAATTTCCCTTTGATCCATGATCATTTCAGCTTTGCCCCATTTCCTATCTCCTTTTCAGTTATATTTCACCTTACAGCCGTTGCTATTAGATGCTTTCTGCCTATGTAAGTTCCCATCTTCTTTCTTCAGATCACAATGATCAAAACCTCTGGCATTATTAAGAACCATATTCTGGATCTCTTCAGTACTCTGATAAGTCATGCCTGTGTAGTCAGATGCATGAGATGATCTTCTAGCTCTGCCTGTGCCCTAAATTAGAACGATATGAGCCAGGTCATTGCTCAAAGGAGCATGTAAGTTCACTAACAGGCATCCCTCTTGCTTACTCAGGAGTCCAATTAATGAGACTCACAGCTAATAATTCTAATAGCTTTGGAACAGGCTTGTGTCCCTGGCTGGAGCACATCCCTTTCCCAGTCCCCAAGCAGACAGAAGTGTGAGTTTTACTGCTGCTCCATAGATGAGGACTTTTCTGTTTCTATTCTTATCTGGTCCACATACTCTGGTCTTGTTCTGCATAGGGTTTATAGTTTTCTGCTCTTGGAGACAGGCAATATCAACACTCTTGTGTTTTAAGATCGATCTTGTCAGCCATCCATTGCAACACAGCTTTTGCTAAACTTCCTTGTGTTCATGCAGTGAGAAATACTGATTATACTTAATTTGTGTTATTTTATGTTGTTTACTTTTTGTTCTTGAGCGTATACAAAAATTAAGAGCATGATGCCTGGAGATGGAATCACTAGTGAGCTAACTTGCTTTGACACCTTTTTAAAAATACAGTTATATAGAACTAATTGTACAGGGGTTTCTCATTCTCTAGTAGAAAACAGGTTTGTCTTCATGCATGACGGGACAGCATGATGCAAAATGTCAGGAGTACTTAGTTAACCACTGGTGTCAACCCTTGCTAAAATTTTCCTGTGAGGTCATTGGTCATAAAAAGCAGCCACGCAAGAAAACGCATAAGCATATTGTGACTAAGCTTTAGGGAATGATGTGCTAAAGTAATCTATAAAGTATAAATAGCCTCTTCTACTATGCATAAGGGATGCCTTTCAGCAACCTCGATTCCCCTGAATCTGTTTGCTTCATGATTTTGTTAAACACTTTTAGTCTTATGGGCTTAGAGTTCTGCTCTTCTTTACCATGGACTTGTTACAAGCAATCTCTACGCTAAAGCTGTTTTTTCTCTTGTTTTTTGGTTTTTGTTTTTGTTTTGTTTTGTTTTGTTTTGAGAACGCATATGGCACTTTTACTCTTGCTTGCTTGGATGAATGCATTTCTAGGATTTCTAGGGCAAATCTACACATGTGCAAGTTTAAATTTTGGGTTCTGTGATCATTCATACCAGTGACACTTCATTCTGTTCAACTTCAGGGAAATCCTATTTTGAATATAAAAGCAGGGTGAGAAAAGACTAGAAGAGAACTCATTTAAAAGCTGAGATGAATGTTTGTAGTGAAGTCCGTACCCACTTGCAAATGTACAGCACCAGCTTTAGGTAGTAGGGTTTTACACTTTTGCATTGATAAAAGGATAACTGGCAATTCTATTTCTAGTAAATAAATTTTAAATACTGAGTTCCACTTGCCAGTTATGAATTTACAGTTGCATAATGTCCACCTGTTGCTTTTTTTTTCTGGCACCAGAGAAAATTGGAATAGAAAGATTCCAGGAAACTAAATATGGGCCAGATCCTTGAACTCAGACCTTTTCCACTGCTGCAGTACCTTAAAGGGAAGATAAAAATAGCTGTATGTTCTTTTTATATTGTCCTCCATCTTCCACTTTTCTAGTCCTTGCAAAGTAGTTTGAAGCCTTAGATGCTGCTACTGTCTCTACAGAGATATTCTCCTAGTTAGGGTTCTCTTCCAGGGTTAAGTAATGCCCTTGGATCCTTTCTGCCAAGAGAAACTCCCATGTGCTTCCTAAAACTGGCCACCTGAAAGGCTGTCATACAGGACAGAAATGAAGCAAAGGAGGTGTTTTTTGTTTGACTCCATTCACTTTAGAGGTTGCAGTGGTAAAACAGTTTGTCAGGAATGGTTTGTTATAGTGACAGCACTACAGAACAATCCTGATACTACCTATAGTCTAGAACAAAGGGGTGCAGTGGAAAAGATTTTCAGTACAAACAGCTTAAATCCTAAATTAATTTCTAAAATAAAATATAATAGCCCATCTTAGTGCCTAATACATTAATATTGCTAGTAACGATAATCCTAATAATTATGCTATTTCAAAATTAGATTCCCAAATTCCTGATTTTAAGACAGTTAAATAGCTGAAAGTCAAGGAGGTACAAAATTGCTAGGCAGTTTTCCTTCAACCAGGTTGAAATTAAGCAGGTTACTTTGAGAACTGTTTGAAACTATAAGTTTAATTAATTAATGGATCAGGGCACAAGAGTTCTGATAAATCAGACTCTTTGAGGAAAAGAAAAATAGCCAATAATAAAATGAATTTTTCTTTTCCCAAGAAAATTAATCAAGTACTGGTTGTTTTTAATAGGTTTTGCCCCTGCTGCCTTGCCCACCCTTACCTGATTTGCTAGTTAGACTACATGTCATCAAGAGATGATCAAGCCTCCTTGTAAAAGGAGTCCCTGCAGAGACTGCCTGACTGCCTTAGGCTGGAAGTTTTCAAAACCAGTTAGGGAGAGTGAAGCAAAATAAAAAGAATGGAGCTCAGGAGAAATGAATGAGTACAAAAGGAACATGGATTTTTAAGTCACATCTTAGTACTTGAACTGCTATGTCATGGATGGAGTGATGCACTTCTCTTGTAAGAGAGAAGTAGCAATATGTTTATCGATATAAACCAGTGATTTAACAAAGTTTGATAGTAAATGCAACAGTGGTTTAGCAAGATTTGATGGCAAGGTACACTTGATATTTACTGCATAGAGGACAGAGTCAGACAAAACTGTCAGGGAGACCCTCCCATTGAGTCATGAGGTTCAGAAAGGACCCCCTTGCGTTCTAAACTCCTCAGAGAGGAGTTCAGGTGCAACTGAATCCAGACTTAGTCCCAGACTTGGTCAATGGTTTATGTCTAAAGGATTATATGTTCACAATCAATCCTTGGTATCACTTAGCTATGATTTCAAAGTTTCAGCACGCTTACTCCCAATTCATTTACCAAGTATCTGACATGATAAGGATTCTCTCAGCCTTGAGGAGTAACCTTGAGAGGCAACCCTACTCAAGGGGAGATCCTGGCATGCAGCCTAGTGCTGTGCAGGAGAGCTCAATGGGCCCTGGGCTGTCCACTATTTATGGAGTAAGATAATTGACTTATAGTCATATTTACATACCGACTACAGGTGTCAGTTTCTTCCAAATTTGACTTGAGTCGGACATTGACCAGCACTGTGGTTAGGTGGGCGGATTGTTCAAATTAGCCCTTGGCTATTGTATTGTTATCTGTCTCCCCTGAATCCACTTTGGGATGGATGCATCCATCATGACCAGACACATCCATTACGATTGCTACTGGTGGTTATCACTTGATCAGGGTTATGGGAAAAAAAGTTCTGGTCAGGGAAGGGTGGGGGAGCAAACTGCCACAGGCTGTAGTTGTAATATTTTATTAACCTTCTTACTATGTAGTGAATTTTCTTTCTTCATCCTCTTCAAAGATACTAGTCTATGTTTATTAAAGTCAATGGACAAGTTGACACGCTTTTATGGGCCAAATTTGTACAGTTGTTTTGACAGATCCCTTTCGGAATTAGGCTCCTAGATGCCTAATGATCAGAATTAGTCTCACTAGGTGATAATCTACATCCCTAAGCAGTTTTAGAAGTTACCACATAATTGTTTTCATTAGGTCTGTGATCGGGTCTTAATTATCCAGGCTAAGGGGAAGAAAAGTTTGGATGATTTGAATAAAGCACAGAACATATGTAATTTAGACAGTAGGAAAATACAGTGAGAGTGTAAAGGAGAAAAGAAAAATCCATAACAGTAATGCAAACATCCTTGAGATTCTGAATTCCCAAGGTGTCCTCGTTCATGAGTTCAACTGTGGTGTTTATTTGGATGATATATATGGAGACTCTTGAAACATCAAAAAAATTTCATTTCTAAAATCATTCAAGTTTGTTTAACTACAGCAGTGAAGAACTGGTTTAAAATTAACCATAGAAATCCACCACCCACTGTGGGTGCCAGACAGGCTTCAGACTGCAGCAGAAATTTGTGGGCAAAGCAGTGGGTGGGGAACAAAGGAAGGCTGAATTCTCTTTGAGTTCCATGTTTGGGTTGATGATTACAGCTAACTTCTTTCCTCCCTGAGCTAAATTCTTAATGCTATTATTAAAGTTAGTGAGAAATGAGTAGTCAAATAAGTGCTCACATAAGATCGTAAAGAATTGTCATGTGTGGTCAACACATAGTCCAGTTATGTGTGTATTCTGTCTCAGACATTAGCCAACACCATAGGCCTAGGTAAGAATATAGGAAATGCAAATATATGGTTTCATCTGAATAATCTTCCAGCCTGCAGAAATTTGCAAACCTAAAAATTCTTGATCTGAAGACAATATCTTTCTACTTAATGGCTCTTGATGGATTTTTTTCTATTTAGGATTTGTTCAATTTCTTTTTGAACCCTGAGCTTTCCTATGTCTTTGGAAATCTAATGCCTGCCACCACTGGCATGAGCTTTTCCTCTGGTGGTAGGAAAAAGAAACATAATGCTGCAGCCATCACAGGAGTGATGAGGGAAAATAGGAAGGGGCTTCAACATCTGTCTCACATAGGGCATTTATGTTCCGTGACCTCATAGCAGCACTATGCTTGCCATGGATTTCTCCTGCCTACAGGTTTCTGTTACTTGGTTGCAGTCTGCACGGCCCTCTGTCCCACAGTATAGTCAAAGACAGGTCAGGATATAATCTCCAGCAGGCTGATCTTCGTGATAGCTACTGAAAAGTAGCTATAGAAATGCTGCACTTGATCACCTCCTAGACCAATGAAATTAAAACATTATTGAAACTTCCTGTAAGGGAATCTTAAATTTTTTGCATTAAATTAAATTCCTTGGTCAAAGAAGTGGAAGATTCAAAGCAGACATCGTATCAGTGGCTAGAGAAGATAATGATCCTTGAGGTAGTGAGAGAAAAATCATAGCAATTGAAAATTCTTACCCAAGAGAGCAAAACTTTTTCTATTAGAAAATATTTTAGTAGAGCCTTAGAGATTAGAAAAATCAAGTTCAAATACAGAATAAAGATAATCATACACTCCTCTGCACTGCTTTATTGAAACTTTATACTGTATGATACTGTGATACATTAACTCTTCATTTTTAAAATTTTTTTAAAAATCTTGCATTAAACCAAATGACAAGAGTTGCAAACAGTTTTTTTCTTATGCTCTTCCTCCTGGGTTAAGAAACAGTACGTAGTTTTGGTTAGGGTTTTTTGGGAGGGCATGGGGAAGGGGAGAGTCATGTATGCTGTTCTGTGTCTTTTATTGGTAGGGCCAAGTAAACATAAGGTGTGCAGTTTTAGTATTCTATGGGGGAAGTGATGACATTCAGATATGGTTTGGATATACTGGTCTGAATTCTCTGCCCTTTTGTACCAATTTTGTATTGGCACCTAAAGAGTGGTGCTCTCACGTTCTTGGTGTCCCTTCAGGTAAATGTGCTTGAACCCCTATTAACCTCCCATTACTGAGGAAGAACTTTTGCTTTAGTGTATATTATTTAAGTTTCTTTGTTCTGCTGATGACATCTTCATGTCAAGTAGTGTCATTTGAATTGAAAGGCTATTCCTGATCAAGCCAGTTTGTCAATTGGTTCCGGTTGTTCCATACTGCATTTCCATTATTGATCTGTCAGTGGACAGAGTGATTGCCAACTCTCCATGAGAACACCTGTTTAGGGGTGTTCTTGCATTTTGTTTGTTTGTTTACTCCTCCTCACAATCTGAAAAAAATATTTATCTCAGCATTAGGGTCTGAACAGGCAATTCAATTACCATGGATTAAAAAGTTATTATCTGTCAGCTAAGGTGTATTAACATGACCATGTGCATGTTTTTACCGCTAAGCGTTCTGAATATTTTACTCTGCAGAAGATGAGTGGCAACTTGATGGTTGTTCTGTCACTTTGGATCATGTGGCTTAACCCCAACAAAGGACTTTTATAGCTGAGTATGAATCACCAAATTTATGAAGGCTTTAGAACCCTAAAGAAAGAAGGAGGAATTAGGTACGTTAGGAATTAATATTTGCAGGTTTGTCTAGATCTTCACCAACAAGCTGTATTATTGACCTGTAGCTTCACGCCTCTATGTCTGTCCTGGCATGCCTCTATACCAGGACTTACAAGGAAATAATACAGCTGACATCTGGGCTTCCTGGATAATTTGTTTAGATCCAGAACTTTAGAATCCTTTTAGGCAAGTCCTGTCCTTTTATGGACCCATACCAAGGTTCAGGGATCTGCTGTGAGAGTGTCTGCCATGTGAATTAAACAATGTGGGTTAGCTGCAGTTTCTTCAGGTAACTACTGACCAATCTTAATGTTTGGTTGTCATGAGAAAATGGAAAAAAAAATTATTTAATTTTCAGACCAGAGGCAAGTAGGAAGAAAAAATAGTTATCTTGGTACTTAGTAATAAAGTGGAGATGTCTGCAAGATGCAATTTTCCCTCTCAAAATAAGTAGTTCCAAGCAATGCACAATAAATATGAGTGTGAGCTGTGAAAGTGATGAGAGCACTGTTGAATTAATAAGGATACTCTTTGCCTGTAAATTTGTTTCTCTCATGATTCAGTTCTTTCACTTATAAATCACTGGATGTTTCTTACATATTCTCTTACTTCAAATACAAGAGGCTTATCAAATACCATACATAACACGTCTATGATCTGCTTGTGGTCTTTGCTGCATCTGAGGCTTAACATAAGAAAAGTCAATAGAAAAAAATCCTTTACATTAGACTTAGGACTAGAAATATAACAAGCTTTCAGTAACGATGTATGACCAGACTTATGCAAACATGATGAAAAGATCTCAGTGGAATTTTGCTCAAAAATGTTTCCCTTATGGGAGCATCCTATGGAACCAATTAAGAATAAACCCAAAAGGATTCTATTGAATTTGTTCCAAACAGCTACTGTATGTAATAAAGAGCAATTGCTCTTTTTTGTAGATTATTTTTTTAATCATCCTTCAGAAGATCATGAATAATTATATCTCTGCTAGCAAATCCCAGAGGCTGGTTTTAAAAATCTGTGCAAAAATTTCCCAGAAGAATTAATTTCTGTAGGTTTGTTCAATATGACCACATTCTTTAGGACAGTTACTCATTTCTTTTGTGATACATTTGAGAAATGAGCATTTTCACATAGGCTAGCCAAACCTTGCTGTAGAAGAGCCACATACTTTCAAAATTTTGGTTCCTTCAAAAATGCCCTTCGTGTTTATACTTGCAAAATCCCCTCTACTATACTGTACACTAAAAATTGCCTGGGTAATAGCTAAGATGGTGATGGGCTACAATTTTTCTTAAATTGCTAAGAATTTCTGGTATATCCCCAAAATTGTTTGTACTGATCCCACTTAGTTGTCTGATACAACTCTTGTGTTCTCTGTCTGCTCTCTTATCAGAATTTTGCTCAGTACAATTCAGATCTGTGCACAAGTAACAGAGATCTGTTAATTAGCCCTGTGATGGAAGTTTCGTGTAGGCAAGCTGATTTGTTCATGCTAGTTCGAGTAGCTCACCACAGCACTGTGTTGTGCCATGTAAACGTAGCCAGAGAGCTGGGTCCTGGATTGACTTCCACGAGCCATCACATGTGGGCAGCAAAACTGTTTTGACTGGCACAGAAGAACTTGAATGGTAGTTAATGGCAGCAACTCACTCTAAAATAGTTTCAGTGGGTAGAGTGGAGCCCAGGGCCAGCAGGATGAATAACTGTGTTTTAAAGAATATTTTGGTTTTAAACTATACAGAAAGATGTCCCTGTGCTATGTCTAACCATTTCAAATTCTATGTACTTTATGATACAAAAGTTTTATAGGGAAAAAGGATAAGAAGTTTTTCTGATGGTCAATAGTTCTTATCTGGAAATTCAGTAGTTGGAAGGAGAAGTTTAAGTAGTGGTAGCTCCTTGGGGAGGAGAAAGGGGGCTTTCCTGAGGCAGTCTATCCTGAAGGGTTAGTTTCTTTCCTACCATCATTTCCTACATGTTTTTCCCAACTGGTTCTGTTTCTTTCCATTCTATAGACCTTTTAATATTTGCAGCTTATTACTTCTCTTTTCTGACTGTTAAGGATAATTTCCATGTTTCTTGTGAAACCTGTTCTTGATACACCCTGATGTGGAGAAAATACAATATTAGGGGACTTCTGTCAAGCTTTGCTGCAGAGTAACTGGGACCTTGAGCACCCTATATAATCACATTCTGTTTCAGGTTACTTATTTGGAAAGCTTAGGTAACTGTGGAGTTAACACTGGAGGTACTAGAAAGGACAAGCTGAATGGAGACCTAGTAGAATGAGGGACTTCTGGAATGAGTAACATACTATCATTACAAGACTCAAACAACTGAGATTTGAAATATTCCTGGACTACCTGCCTCACTGCTGTACAATAGGCAAAATAGGCTATGTCTTCTTAAAGTATTTATGTAGCCAAGGAGCATGACACTGGAGATATAGGTGACATTTGTCTAACAAGAAATGAAGAATTCAAGCAGGCATGATCACAACAAACGTATGATAGAAGGAAGACAAAATTAGTCTCAGATGCTAGGATTTGGTACACAATAACAAAGCTATTTGAAAGCTATGTACCCACAGAGTACGTCAGAAGATACTGGTCTTTAAGCCATTAAGGGTCAACAATCCCTCTACAAAAACAATAAAGTAGGAATGCTTTGAGTTAACTATTCCATTAAAGTAGAACATAAACCTTTCCTTGGCTTGCAAAAAAAGAAAGTTAGATGTAACTCAAAAAAGACTCATTGTTTTTCTCACATTTGTGAAAGCTGAGTAACTGGAAGCAGACTTGGCATTTGAATAACCTCTTCATGTAACTCCTTAGAAGTCAATCACAACTCCTGTAAACTAGAGTTGCACAAAATGAATGCACTTAAACAAGTGTCTGGTGCCTGCCAACACTAATCAGGCAACATTGATCAGAACCTTACACTGCACAGCACTAATTACCATACTTATGCACCCAGTCCACGTGTCACTTGCCTCACAGACCCTGCCTTCACATCCTCCTTTTATCCAGCTTCTCCCTCTCCCTCCACTCCCTCAGTATCCTACCTCCTTAATACCAGGACCTCTGTCTTTCTGTGAACTGCTACCTTTTCATACTAGTGCTTCTTTCTTTGTATGCTTTTATGGGCCCTAACTATGGTGATACTGATGGAGAGTGTTCTACTTATCCCACTGGACACCTAAGCTCAGAAATAAATTACTTCAAGGTAACTAGCTATTCTGCAATAACTTCCAAAGAGCGGCAGCTTGTTAGTGTAGTGCTCGTACTCTTAGAGAGACGTAAATCTGACCCCATTTTGAACATGCTTTGGAATAAGGGGAGATATATGAAGCCAAAACCAAGGCTCACACTTTTTAGGGGTCTTCCTGTGAACCTTATCCCTGACATGAGCACACACTACTGCTTTCAGTTACAGCTAAACTTCCTCTCTATTGTAGAAAAGCAATGACTATTGAGGACCTGATGAAACAGAGCTGCCTCCCCATCTGTAACTCGTGTGTCAATTTTTACCCTTTGCTATGAGCATCTATGTTAGAAAATACATAAGACATTGTATTGTCCATGAAAGACCAGGCCAGGCCAATGTACAGTCTGCTCGCTGACCCATGGCTGTGCATCCACATAGCCAGAGAATGATGCAGCACAGCTGCTTGCAGTGGGTATGCCTGTTGTGCAGTACACAGCACAAATCTCTTCTTGGATGTCTGCCTGACATCAGGCATCTTAATATGACTGCAGGAGGGTATGGCATATTGGGCAGCGCGAAGATGGTTAAAGCAGTCCCGTTCAAATGAAGATACCTCAGTTGCACCTGGGAAGTGCAATGCAAGTTAGAAGGACTGTCTCTTTTAACTAGTAGGTTTTATGCTACGGACTTGTAAAAAAATTTGAGCCTGAGAATAACTGTGTATTTCAGTGCAGCATCCATTGTCCTTTTATTTAAGCCTGAAACTAGATAAGTTTTATTTAAAGGGGAAAAAAAAATCAATCTGTAAAGGAATTGTCATTCTAAAAGAGCCACTTGGTTCTGAGGTGGATGTAGAGTGCAAAAATATGTTCTCTGTCCTGCTGACACTTCTAGGAATAAAAATAGTTGTTCTGTTTGTCCTTCAGCACTTTATTGAACCAGGGCTTCAGAGCCTGGTTCACTTTGAATTCATGCTTAATGAAGCATAAGTTGTATTAATAGCAGCTATTAAATATAGATAGCGTAATAGAAGTTTCAGCTCGCCACACAGTGTCAGACAATGGCTCAAGTAGCAAAGACTGGTAAAATCCACTTGTGATGCACTCCAGAGATTTCAATTCAGTTCCTAATGACACTGCCAGTGAATCACTGCCCACGTAAGCAGAAGCCTGTTTCTGGATAAGAAAACCCCTTTACAAGAGTCAAAGGCTGTTTCAACAACAGTATCAGAGGCGCACAATGCACAAATACTTTCAGAGAAGCATGCTACAGAATATGGAAGAAAAAATTCCAGCGAGTGTTAGGGGCCAGCCTGCCAGCTTTGAAAAGCTAGGAGAATATTTTTGAGAGTCAGCTCTCCATTTTTGAGGATAATTGAGCAGCTTTAGTATCTTGGATACTCCAGGGGCATTTAGTATTTGTTGGGGAGAGCAATGCAAAAGCATACAGAGAGGGGTAGTGAAAAGCACCCCAGGGACTCTAAGTGGAGCTGATCCTCATTTACCGTAGAGAGCACTGAGTCTGAGCTCGTAAGCTGTGCAAAAGACAAGATGAGTGTGTGGAGCATTGTATGGAGATACCCAGCCTGGCTTTATACTTAAACCAGCTCAGGCACAGCTGCCTTGACTAGCCTGAATTCTGTGCTGTGCAAACACATCTGATCTGCTTCTTGGCAGACCAGGGAGTTACTGCACCTGCATTTATTTGGAGCACACCTGAGGTACTAAGCCCTTTACAATCCAGCTGCCTTTACATCAAGCCATCTTGGGAGCTGCTTCAACTATGGTACTGTTTATTCACAGATAAACTGCTAGTAGATAATCTGAGCTGACCGTACTTGTCAAGTCAGAGAGGCTAATGAGTGGCTTACATTCCCACCTCATTCTCTGTACCAAAAGATCCAAAATACTTTACAGAGTTAACTAATCAATATATAAAGTATATTACACAAGCAACACATGTATTTTTTCATCTAGTTATTGATCTTTGCTTGTTGACTGAATAAGAGCCTTAGTTTAAGGCTAGATATTTACTGAGAACTATGGGAGAAGAAGGGAAGAATAATATATAAAGAGACAAAATTTCTGCTGAAGTAGGTAAGCAGAATCTGATAACCCCAGCTAGTGCCTAGTTTTGATTCTTCAGGTTTTTAAAGTCCAGAAGTCCAGTATCTTGCTTACCCAAGCTGTAAAAATACCAGGAGCAAGTGTATTAATAGATGAAATCTAGATACTAGGGAAACAGCGTCAGTTCTGTCATTCACAGAGGTTCATGAGGGATCTCATCAATGTGTATAAATATCTGAAGGTAGGGTATAAAGAAGAGGGAGCCTGGCTCTTTGCAGTGGTGCCCAGTGACAGGACAAGAGACAACGGGCACAAACTGAAACACAGGAGGTTCCCTCTGAAGATCAGAAAACACTTTTTTACTGTGAGGGTCATTGAACACTGGCACAGGCTGCCCAGAGAGGTTGTGGAGTCTATGTCCTTGGAGATATTCTAAAGCCATCTAAATATGGTCCTGGGCAGCCTGCTCCAGGTGTAGGTGACCCTGCTAGAGCAGGGGGGTTGGTCAAAGTGACCTCCAGTGGTCCCTTCCCGATTCAACCATGCTGTGATACTTCATTACCACCACCATTACCTACTCAGTACCAGGCCAATAGTAAAATGGTTTAGCTTTTAAACTGTAGCGTCTTAATAGAGGTATTAGGTAGCAATCATTTTGGGTCTTGAGGAATCTATATATCTCACATAAATTTCTAGCTATGCCATGAATCTCCTGGTGTAGTTTGATCAGGGATTTTTAGGCTTCCTTTGATTGTAAACTATTTTACAACAGTGACCAAGATGATTCCTGATCTCCAGTGATGCCCATACCACAACACTCATTAATGTTACTGCAGTTAAAATTTCACCTTTTAGAAAGCTCAAAATCTGGTATTTCCAAAGCAAATTGATATTTATTTTGTTAAAAAGAAAAAAATTAGTGGTGTTAAAAAACCGATCTGTAATGAACATAATGCTTTTCTGTGTATAAATGTCACATAAATGCAAAGTGGTCTCAGCTGTCACACATGCTTCTTTAGTATTGCTGTACTAACATGTACCATAACCACCTCTCTTGCTCCTTGTATAGATATGCACTGCAAGTGTAAATACTGCCAGTATAATTGAACACACAATTGCTTTCCTTGACTGTGCGTATGAGCAAAACCCATTTACTTGAACATTTCATCTAAAGACTGTGACTGAATGCTGAATAATTGTATTTTAAATTGTAGAAAATTATATTAGTTAATGTAACCTGATCTCCACAAAAATAAGTACAAAAGAAGACAGCAATCCCTGTATTTAAGACCCATTTTTTATTGTGATTCCACAAGGGCCTGAGAAAGTGGAGAGTTTCCCAATACAGAGGCCAACTAGCAAGTCTACTTTTTGACCTATTATTGCTTTTAGAACCTGTATTAATAGTCATGCCCAGGGTCCAAAGCAAAGCTGACTCTTGTTCCTCAGCACTCCAGTGAGTCATTCCTTCTCTTTCCCCTCAAGACTCTGACTGACTTATTTTTTGTTTCTTCCTTTAATGCTCCCTCATCCATCTCCACATAACAGTCATGTATTCACCACTGTTGCCTCTGATGGTCTGGTTGAACGATTTGTAAGATCTGGTCACTGGTCCTGAACCTTCATCCACAACTCATACTGCTGCAGCTGGTAGGATGGCAATGTTGAAGCTGCTTAGTGGTTTTTGTGGTTTTTTTTTCCCTCCAATATTAGTAGGCCTTTCAAGAAAGAACAGGTTGCCTGTCAGTGTATATGCCTGGGTGTATATCTGTCCAGTGGGTATTGGTTTTCATCACATAAGGTTTCTGAAGCAGCTGGTGAGTAAGGCTGATGTTTCTGGATGAGATGGTCAAATGATGGTCAAAATGTTTTTTAGAGGGTGATTGTTCAATGTCTTGTGAAAGCCAACCCGCATTGAAGTGCCCCAAAGTGCAACCACTTCCAGAATGACTAAATAGACATGTTTCAAAATTCTAGCTAACTTCTTGCTCTGTCACCCTTAAATGAAGATAGTAGTTAGGATTAATCTTCCCTGTGATAATTATTCCACTTAGAATGGAGGTATTTACAAAATAGTACAATGAATATTTGTGTTTTCACTGAAAATCAGCAAGCAAAATAACTCGTGTGTACTCTAGACTTTGGATACAGCATAAATAAAATTGATGCTTCCTGCTTTAATAGGCTTTGCCTCAACAATTATTTTGGCTAAATGCCTCAGCTTTGCCTTGGCATTTACTTGAGCAGCAGAGGACTAATATTTTGCAACAATCCTCCATTCTCTGAACTAGCTTTCTTAGTTATTATTCTAAATGGGACTGAAACCAGCTATTTAGGACAAATGGCATTTATTAATGGTGAAAAGAAACCTAAAACCAACAATCCTGCCATTAAACTGGAGAAACATATGGGATACAACCTTTGAACTCAAACTTGTGCTGATTTCAGAAATTTCTACACTACTTTCCCACTTTCAAGTCTCTCACCAGCTATATGGTTGTTGTTGTCTTCTAAACATAAGTACAACGAGAATGCAATGGTGACAGCTGACAGTTTTATTCTTAGACGGAAGCTCTCGTTCTTATGTTTTAACTGTCTCTGGGAATATTGTAGGTCTAATTAAAAAAAAAATTTTTCATATTCTACAAATCACTGGAATGAGGTCTTGTCTGATAGGAGGATCACCTTGTCAGAGTGAAAGCACTCATCAAAATTTAGATCTTACTTTTTAAAACATAATGTTCTTGAAGAAGCAGCTATGCAAACTGTGCATTTTGGAACTCCTCTTGCTGTTCTGCCTGCACCCGACTGTTTGTTACTCTGCTTGATTTTATCATATCGGGAGACACCTCCTACTAGTATTATAGTCTTTTCAGTTCTTGCTTGTGTAAAACTGAGACCTCCAATATATATTGTGGAATTTAGGACCATAAGTTTAATTACATAGATAATATGGTAAAAAGTATTTCTAGTTTGCTAAATATTTTTAGGAAGTTTGTTGTGCCTCTTTATATGAAAGAAGATGTTGCATTGACTGAAATGCTTTATTAATACTCAGGTTAATATTCAGCAAGTGTAGAGCAGTTTATTCTAACAAATTTCTACAGGTCTAGACCGCTGTAGATATGGTCCTAATGTTTATAAAATCAGAGATTTCTATAGCTTTGAATAATCATTTTTTTTTACATTAAAATTCCCCTAATATGTAGGGATTGTCATATCTTTATGTATTTATCATGTATTTAAGGATAAAAATAATTTCAGTATAAATAATGAATTTCATTAGGACTTGATTGTCACTACTGGAATTATTTGCTTTCCCTGGACGTAGCCTTTCACTCTTAGGAGCTGGATGTTGCAGTCACCAAAATCTAGGTCACCTGTGGTTACTGGATTTTTTTTAAAAATATTTTTGGTATCCTGAATATTTCCTGGAAGCCTGAAAATGTCCCTTTTTCTTCCTCCCCACCTCAATGACCATATATGATCAAGGAAAGACCTCAACACCCCCAATTCAAAGTGGGAAGCAAATTGTAACCATACCACATGGTCACATAGTGCTGTGCCTTTTCATGGAGGGCTCTGTGAAGCAGATGCACAGGTACAGCAAGATAGCAGCCATCATTATATTAATTTCAAACTTGAAGGTATAAAGATGAGTGTGTGGCATGCACGCAGATCTAAATGGTTTCTTGGATTACATTTTTGAAACTTTTATTCTCAACAGAATGGTTATTTCTATTTTGAATAGTATTTCCACTTATGAGTGACAACAGATGAAAAATTCAGAAAACAGAGGGGTTATTTTACCTGCAGAAAGGCAGGCTGTGGATGTTACTACTGAGGGCTCTTCCAAGCATTTAATCTACAAAGAGATCTATTGAGTATTTAGTTCTTGCTGGAGTTGCTAATAGTATAGCTAATTGAGATGGTGACTCTTTGTTATCAGCATCTGCTTGAAGGAACGAGACAGAAATGTACTACAGTTACAAAATGTAGAAAGCTCTCGGACACCACAGTAAGCGGGAAGATACAAGGATGTATGTAAAATGAAGCAGTGCCATCAATTCTCTCCATAAATTAAGCCAACCATCTCTTCATCAGAAAAAATAATTTGCTTGTTCTAAAGATTTAACTGAGTTTGAATCATCACCCTGAAACTCTCACTCTGAAACTCTCAGCATCTCGTTCCCGCCTATCTTAAGTGAAGACATAAGCCTCACAAACAAGATCCACAGTTCTTGCTTGCTTCAGTGACCGTCACACTGAAAGACAGCAAGAACAGAATCCTTCCTTTACTTCTAAATTGCTACGACCTGTGCCCAGGCCTTTGAAAAAGCAGCTAGTAGATCTAGAAATTTGCTTACAAATTTTAAGTCATCTCAGAAACATAGTCGAACTCTTACACTGACTTCTAAAATGCTAAAGGTTTTGCTCACATTTCTGCATGAAGTCTGTTTTAAGGATGATGTTTGCAATAATGCGCCTAAATATTTTCTTCCCCTCTTTATCCATGATTATGTTCAGGGAAGATATAAAATTATACTTTTTTTTTTTTTGAAAGGTCGGAATAGGAAGACATTTAAAACCCTCTAGTTAAAAACACAGAAAAACGTATCTGTTTTCCTCACTCCAAGGTCTCTAGTGACTTTTGTGTCTAGCACACATCTCTGTCAATGTGTCTTTGTAATGCCATTAACTTTACTGCACATGGCATTTTACAAGGTTGAAACAAGGGGAGTCAAAAGAATCTCAGTAGACATAATAAGGGGGGATGAAGGATGATGTTTAGTGCTTACATTGTTGAAATTAGCTGAGGCAAAGACAGTCTTTGATAAGAAGAGCTAGTCCCAAGGACCAGCCAATGAGGTAAAGACAGCTCCTGATAAGAAGCAGGAGCAGGCCCCAAGAGCCAGCTAAGACTGGTCCTGCGGCTTGGGTGAATACCAAGAAATCACTGAGCCTGCGCAAGAAAAAAGGTTACTAGCGGTGACGAAGAGGAGTCATCTATCTTCATCTCTGCGACCACCAGACGACCACCATAAAGAGGCACTGCGCAAGCGCAGTTGAGAGGAGACTATGGAAATGACCTCTCGGAGCTAATTTTAATATGGAGCGGGGATAGGTCATGCATATGTATAGGTGTATTGTGAATATGTAACACTTGACTGTATAAACTTGAGACAAACTGCCGAGTGCGGCGCGCACGACTTTGGTGGGACTACCCCCCGTGCGGCCCAGCGCTGAATAAACATACCTACTTTACAATCTCACTGATTGTGGAGTCTGTTTTCCGCACGTCAGTTTGGCGAGCCAGCCAGGAGACTCTCTGCTCGGCTGCGGGACCGACTGCGGAGCGGACGCCCCTCGGCGCGCCCCGAGCACTTTCCTCGGAGGAGCCTCCGCTGCCAGCCGCTCACCACGGGAGCAGACAACAACCTCCTGAAGCCGCGGACTAAACGGTATGTTTACAAAGGTAGCCTGTAGAAATACGGGCCGGGGGAGCTGGTAAATCGCGCAGAGATGTCTGGCGTGCAGCGTAGTCCCCGTATGGGAGGAGGGTACCTTGTATGGTAAGGGGGGATTTGCTGACCGATAGAGCGGCCGCTAGCGATCTTGGGGGTAGATCGAGCAAATCCGGGGTGACTGCTGTATCCCGGTATCGGGAGCCAGGACGGACCTGTCGATGACTGGTATATAAGAGGCAGGAGAAGGGTAGGCGCACCCCCTCGCAATTGCGCTTGGTTTACTTTTGCAGCTGCTGGAAGGTTGTCAACTGGAGCGATGATTGTATGATGTGAATGTTTGGAAATTTATGTTAAAGATTTTGTGGGGGTGTGTGGAAATGATATGTTGAAATCTATAGGTGTATGTATGTTTGTGTGAATGTCTTTACGTATTAATAGCGGTGATCCCCTGCTTTGTATGTGGCCTTGTAACTGGACTATATAGTAATTAGCATCCAGCTTGGCTTTGTTGAAGTGTAAATCTTGTGGGAGAAGGTGGTACTGTAGCGGTACTGTAGCAGTACTGTAGCAGACGGAAACCAGACTGCCTTGAGTGTTTTCCCCAAATTCCACACTTTTATGATTGGGAAAGAGTTCACTAAGCGAAATAGTGAGATTGGTGTGTAAAGGAAAATTTAATTCCAGAAATTTGGGATGTGTGGGAGGGAAACGGAGGGAAGACTATAAAGAAGTGTAAGGAATGATTTTCATGGAAGCTTATTAAAAGGAGAAGCCAAAATCCAACTTAAGAATTATTAGGAAGAGTATTAAAATGGGAAACAAACAAGGAGGAGTATTGAGGAAGAGTCCTCTGGGTTGTGTAATTGCCCACTGGAAAGATATTGTTGGGACCGGAGGTACGGAAAGTAAAAAGAACCTTATTAAATACTGTGGTGTAAAATCAGTGGTGGCCGTTGTATAAGTTAGAAGGTGATGCTAAGTGGCCGCTTAATGGGTCAATAGATTATAATACTTTATTACAACTAATGCTGTTTTTAAGGAGAGAAGGAAAATGGGATGAGGTTTCATATGCAGACATGTTTTTCACCCTCCGAAATCATCCGGAGTGGCAAAGGCACTGTGGAATGGTACCCCCACAGGACCCCATGGTGCTTGCGCTTGAGCGAGAGAACAACAAGGAGCTTAGAGGTAAACTGAGGCGGTGTTGTTCGGCATGTAGTATTGGACAAAGATGTACAAAGACAAATAAAATCCATCAGGCACCAGAACAAGATCTAACTGATTTGTTTAAGCCTCCCCCTCGACCACAGGAACAGGATGCAGACTCGGATAGAACTCCAACCCCCCCGAGCAGCCCTGTATCTTCCCGTACTAGGAAGAAAACTACCTCAACAGCTTTACAAGCACCTCTCCGAGAGGCGGTGGGGCCGGATGGTGGGACGATGTTAATCAAAGTACCCTTTTCTACTGCTGACCTAGGGGAATGGAAAAAGGTTGCAAAAGATTATAGGAGAGATCCGATAGGTGTAACTAAGCATTTCCAATTTATTGTAAAACAGCATAACCCCGATTGGAAGGATATACAGCTATTATTGGAATATATGACTGAGACAGAAAAACAGCTGATTTTAAAAACAGCAGGGAACCTTGCTGAAGATCATTATAAGATTACAGGAGGGGACATTAAGGAATATTTCCCTCTCCAAGACCCAAAGTGGGATGTTAATAGATCTGCACATATGGAAAGATTGCAGGGGTATCAGGAATGGATTACAAAAGGAATAGAGAGAGCAATCCCTAAAACTATAAATTGGTCAGCTTTATATGCAGTTAAACAGAGTCCTTCCGAGTCTCCATCTGAATTCCTGGATCGATTGAGGGATGTAATGTGCCGCAGCACACCGCTGGATCCTGGGTCAGAGGTAGGAATACAACAATTAGTCTCCCTGGTTTTGGGGCAATCTGCAAGGGATATAAGGCGCAAACTTCAGAAATTACGGCCTACAGAGAGTAGGAATTTAGAAATATTGTTGGATGAAGCATGGAGAGTATTTAGCAACAGAGAGGAAGGATATAGGCAGGGGCAAAGGAAATTAATGGCTGTTATCCAGGAAGAAAGAGGAAGAGGGCCTAGACGAGACTTGCCGCGACTGGGCAAGGATCAATGCGCTTTGTGTAAGAAATTCGGTCATTGGAAAAAGGAATGCCCAAGGAACAAGGAGGATCAGAGGGCTCAAACAGGAGGAACGGTAGCCCATGTGAAGGGAGATTGACGGGAACCTGGGGAATCTACCCTAGCGGATCCACTGGTTATAATTAAGCTAGGGAAAACACAACAAGAGGTAGAATTTTTGGTAGATACAGGAGCAACATACTCGGTTCTGAATCAAGCTTTGATGCCCCTGGGAGATGATTATGTCATGGTGAAAGGAGCAACTGGCCAAAGTGAAAAGGCATATTTTTGTAAACCTTTAGAATATAAA